>NC_143515.1:74796122-75167788 GCF_031878675.1 Megascapheus bottae | reverse complement strand
ACTATTCATTTTCAATAATCTGTAAAAATGCTTGTTTGCTAAAATTATACTGAACGAAGACTTAATTTTTATAATTTTTACTTCACCAGGAAATCAGAAGAAATCAACACAATAAATGCCCTACATATTGCTTTGTGTTTGTCTTGACTAGAAAATTCAGATGAGAAAACTTCTTATGTTGTACCTCAATAAAAATGAATTAGTCTGATCCATTTTCCATATAAATTATAAGTAACCATAGGTAATATACTACCTTCTAAAATAATGAGCAACTCATATTGGATTATACCTTCAGTCACATGACAACTATTTTGTAAGTATCTTTAACACCTCAGACAGTATGGTATGCACTGTGGGTATAATACCTACCTAGCAGATCATGGTCAAACTGAAGAAACATACAGGTAAATAAACTATGGTTTAAGGAAAGTCTTTAGTAGACATGACTTACCTGATAAGAAAGGGGAGGTATCTTAAGGGTACATCTTAGGAAGAACTTAAGAGGAATACATCCCAAGTAAAAACAGTATATACAAGCAAAGGAAGAGAAACAGGAAAAAGAATGGTAATCCAGTGAATTCAAGCCAGACTGGATGAGAGACTGTAATATAAAGTATACTACAAAGACTGACAAGGCGGGAGTGGACAAGAAGGCTTCACAGTCCACTGTGGGTTTCCATGTAACAAGCATAGGTACTTTCTGGGGAATACAGAACAAGCATGGAACATTCAAAAGCAGATCACCAAGAAAAATTTGTAAGTCAGGCTGGGAGCTCAAGCCGTTAATATTAGCTACTTAGGAGACTGAGATCTAAGATTAATGGAGCAAGCCAACAGGGGCAGAAAAGTCCTAGAGACTCTTTTTTTCTAATTAACCAGTGAGAAAGCTGGGAGTCCAGGTGTGGTTCAAGTAGCAGAGCACCAACCTTGAACAAAAAAGTCAAGTGAGGGCATGAGGCCTCAAGCACCAGTACAAGAGAAAAAAAAAAAAAGAAGAAAGAAAAGAAGTTTCTCTTAGAATACTTTGGGTACAAAGAGAAAAAGATATAGACACAGAAAAACAATAAAACAAATGGTTCCATATAGCAACGATGAAGACAGGAGAGATTTGGAAGACTTTTTCAAATAAAATAAATACATTTTGTTATTTATTTTAGGGGTTTTGTCTGCTTTCTGGCTGGGTACTAAACTTAGGGCTCTGAATAGAGTCAAACATATACTCGCACACTGAGCTACCCAGCCCAACCATTATGTCATGTTTCAGTGACCACCAAAAGTCATGTAGTGTTAACTATTTTGAGAATTAACCCACTAAATGGATGACATTGAAAAAAAATAAAGATAGAGGGTACATATGAAAGTGATGAAACAGTAGAGCTCTATCCACTTCTCAGCGCTCATTCAATCACAGTGTGACTTGCAGGGCAGCTTATGACCATCTCCCTTGTAGCCATTCAAGTATCTCCACCAACATTTCTAAAAAGGAAGAAGAAACATGCAGACTGGTACTTACCTCATAGCAAGCATCCAAGTCTAGGCACGAGTACACGTTCTCCTGCATAGTCAACATGTCCTGTAGCAATGTTCTCCACTGAGACTCACTGGCAGGAGGTTGTCTGGAGGTGGGGAGGGAAGAAAAAGCAAACTATTAGCTATCTTTTTTCAATTCCCCGAAGAGTGAAGAACACTAAAAACTAACACTATCATTCTCCATATGACAATGGCCACCACATAACTGGCAGGATTCAACTCCAGCTCACTTGAATTTCTAGGTTAACCTGGGTTAAAGATGGTAGGAAAGTTGGGTAGCTTTATGGGATCCATGTTAGAGCTACTAAAAAAAAAGGCCTCTGGATTAGCTGCTTAGACTCAAAATTAAAACATTAGCCAGTAGAGGCAAAGAAAAACAGGCTGTGGGATTCAGTGGTAAAACAACACACAGGTAAGTTGAAGCAGAAATCAAATAAGCAAGTGCCTCACAGGTGATGAAACCTTATGTTTATCACATAAAATGAACAACTGGTCTTGTTCCAAATGCAAAAAGACATCAGGGAACATTTGTGTCTCTCCACAAATATACCAACCAGCATATCTGCCAGTATTCCAGGATAATCCATGACATCTATCTGTCCCTTTGACCTTGGCACTGCATTCCTCTGACAGGCTCTTTCAGATTGGGTGTGCAGGCAGAGATGAGACAGCACTTGCTGAAACCAGTAACCATGTCATAGCCTCTCAGGAACATCTGAACTCAGCCTTGTCTGGCTGCACTCAGTGCTCACAGCCAGCTTATGGCTCTTGAAAGCCAGCTCATGTTCTGGGACAGATGGCTTTAGCATCTCCTCACACATGGCTAGCCGTAAGCAGAGTCCTAATTAAAATTAATTATAAGACATTATTTATAATGGCCTTCTTCAGAAAATATTCAGTAAATAAGAACCAACAGTAGATTTTGAAGAAAGAAGAGGTTCACAAATTAACACAGACTCTTGAAGACAAATGCAGTCGCAAGTTGCAGCTCCACAAAGGAGGTGGATTTCTCATGGAGAAACAGAATTGTATTCAAGATGGTAAAGACAAGGTTCATGACAGATGATGAAGTCTGCCAGACTTCAAATATGAACAAGACTATTCCAGAGATAATTAAAAGCCAAGGCCTGGTAGCAAATATAAAATAATCAGGATTTGGGCCTAGTGGTAGAGTGCTTGCCTACAATGCATGAAGCCCTGGGTTTGATTACCACATACACAGAAAAAGCCAAGTGGCTCAAGTGGTAGAGCACTAGTCTTGAGAAAGCCCCAGGACAGTGCTTAGGCCCTGAATACAAGCCCCAGGACTGGCAGTAATAACAATAATGAGGAGGAGGAGGATTTGTGTCATGCAGACCACACTGAAAGCAGCCATATTCCTGCAAATAGTCACTGTGAATGGACCACCATGAGGCAAGATTAATCTCAGGGACTACAAAAGTAGAACATCAGCAGGAGGGCAGAAAATGGCCACTGTAACAGCAAAGCTTTCTTATCAAAGAGTATATTCTAGAACAGGTAGCACAATCTTGTAAGTGTTTACTACTTGGAGTTAAAAAAAAAAAAAAAAAACAATTTTGAGACCTAAATCATCAGACACTGGCTCACTCACTCCTATAACCCCTGTTACTCAGAAGGCAGATATTGGAGGATTTCAGTTTGTGGTCAGCTCAGGCTGGCTCAACTAGGAAGCCAGATGTACAATGTACACCTTCAGGTCCAGCTATATAGGAGGGATAGGGCAAAGGATCACAGTTTGAGACCAGCCACAGGCAAAATGCAAAACAGTAGCTCAAAAATAAAGCAAAAACAATGGAGACATGGGCTAAGTGGTAGAACACCTGCTCAAAAAAGCATAAGACCCTGAATTCAAGGCCCAGTAATGTCAAAAAAGTGGGAGGGGAAAACCTGTCTTTGACATTATTTAGTAATTGCTGCCCACTGATACGCAGTTTCTCATTTGAAGTATATCATGGCTGTAACACATATAATAGGGGATTACAACTTAGAAGGCAATTTAGCATAGTGTTGTAAGAGGTAGGAACAAGATGAAAGAATAAAATAATATGGAAAGCCCCAAGAGAAAGAAGTCAGCAACATTTCAATGCACACAATGCAGGGCTAGTGCTTAGAAAGGAGAAAATACATGATACTGTCATATTACTATCAAGGAAGGAAGGAAGGGAGAGAGGGAATTGAAGTTGGCAGAAAATAACTTAAAGATTTAGAGATCTGTAATAACCAATAGAGTATGGTATTAGAGAACAGAAAGATTAATGGAACAGAATTAAAGCATTCAAAAATAGGCCTTCATGTATACAAACGACTGATTTTTTACAAAGTTATTAAGGCAATTCCATAGAAAAAGGATGTGCAACAATCCAGACATGAAAAACATTACCTATTCTGCGAACAATAAATATAAAGAAACTCAAAATGAATCCTAAATCTAATTATAAATGGGAAAGTGAAAATTTTGCTTAAAATTAAAATTGTAGCGAATAGTTCCTAGATACATTAACAAAAGCATAATCACAGAAGAATAAATTGGTTTTGAAAAATTAATTTTTAAAGCATACTTTTCAAAAGACAGAGAGAAAAGACAGGCACAGATGGGAGAATGTGGTTGCCAAGAACACAGAACGAGAATAAAATTTTCAAGCTTAATAAGAAACAATTCATTGTGGGCCTGGAGTTTAGAGTATTTGCCTAGCATGGACAAAGACCTGGGTTGATTCCTTGGTACTACATACATAGAAAAAAGCTGGAACTGATGCTGAGGCTCAAGTGGTAGAGGTCTAGCCTAGAGAAAGTCCAAGAACAGTGCTCAGGCCCTGAGCTCAAGCCCAGGACTGGCAAAAAAAAAAGAAGAAGAAAAAAAAAAAGAAAACCAATTCATTGTTCAGAGTTCAGATGGGCAAAGAATGTGATGCTGAGGGTGAAGGAGTACATAAACAGGTACTAAACACTGTCACTCACTAGAGTAATGCCATTAAAACCAAAGCCGGTACTACTACATACATTTAAGATAGCTAAACTTAAGACCTACTGCTCCTGCCAACAGGGTAATGGCATTCCCCTTTGGCCACATCCCCACCAGCATCTGTTGTCATTCGATTTCTTAATGGCCATTCTAACTGGGGTGATGTGGGATCTCAAAGTTGTTTTGAGATGTTGAATATTTCTTCATGTATCTCTTGGCCATTTGTATTTTCTCTTCAGAGAAGCCTCTCTTAAACTCTTTAGCTCACTTTTTAAGGAGGTGAGCACTTCTTTGGGGGTTTCATGGAATTTAATTTTCAGCTATAGGTGTATTTTAGATATGAGGCCTTTATCTGTTGTATGGTTAATGAAGATCTTCTAGTCACTCTGGAAAGTAATATGGAGATTTCTCAAAAGGCTAAACATAGAGCTCCCTTATGATTCAGCATTCCCACTCCTGGGCATTTACCCAGATGACCACAAACAAGGCCACACTAAAGCTACCACCACAACCATGGTCACTGCAGCATTCTTCACCATACATAAGATAAGAACCAACCCAGAGGCCCCTCGGTAGATAAATCAAAATGATGTCATACATACACATACACACACACACACATACACACACACACACACACACACACAAACACACACACAATGGGGTTCTATGCTTCCATCATAAAGAATGAAATTGCTACATTTGTAAGGAAATGGAAATATTTGGAAAAAAATTATAATAAGTGAAGTACACCAGATCCAAAGAAAAGTAAGTTTCATTATCTCCCTCATTTCTAAGAAGAAGAATATGAATACAACAATATTCTTAACGGGATCTCAATGACCCAATTGCTTAGTGCATAGGACCATATATAATGAAGGATACCAACATAAGCTCCAAGAGATGGAAACAAGAGGTTCTTATTATGTCCTGTATGTTTTTTTCGTATTCATTTCTTAGTTTTCTAATCACAATGGGGGGAAAAGGGAATCACAGAAACAGGCAGAGGAAGTGTGAACCAATGCACCACTGTGACTCACTTGATACTACGTTGGAGATGAACCTTACATTTTGGGGGAGAGGGGATATAGGAAGGGGTAAGTGGGAGAAAATGAGAGATGGGGAAATCATGATTAAAAGCAAATGTACTCATTATCTTAGTTTTGCAACTATAACCCCTCTTGCTCATCACCTTTTCAATAAAAATAAAATTAAAAAAATAAAAAGTAAAAAAAAAAAGACCTATTGCTACACTCTTTTGGTAAGGCTACAGAGAAGATAAAATAGTCTACAAGACTGGTTAAATAGTAAAATAGTACAAATGCTTTTGTAAACAGTAGGCAGGGCTATGTGGGCTTTCTTTTGTGATTCTGAGAGTTAAACCCAGGGCCATCAGGGCCATGTACTGCAAAGCAGATGACCTACCACTTGAGCCATAATCTGAACCCTTGGCACTTTCTTCTTTTTCAGAATGGGTTCTCATGTACATTTTTCAGGGTGGCCTGAACCACAGTTCATTGATTTCATTGATCTGTACTTCCAGGCAAGTTGACAGGCATGGTTAAGCCACCACCAAATCAGTTATTAACTGAGATGAGGTCTTATATTTGTGGCCAGGTTGGCCTCTAACCACAATCCTCCCTATCTCAGGCTCCAGAGTAGCTAAGAGTGAGCAGCTAGTACCTAGATGTTATTTTTTAAAGTTAACCATCCATTATATGATCTTGATTCCATTTTTTTTTTTTTTTTGCCAGTCTTGGGCTTGAGCTCAGGGCCTGAGCACTGTCCTTGGACTTTCTCAAGGTTAGAGCTCTACCACTTGACCCTCAGCACCATTTCTGGCTTTTTTCTATGTATGTGGTACCGAGGAATCAAACCCGGGTCTTCATGCATGCTAGGCAAGCACTCTACCACTAGGCCAAACTCCCGGACCCTCTTGATTCCATTTTTATGAATGTATCCAAAAGAAACTAAGGCATATATCTATACAAAAACATATAAATTAATAATCAAAGAAGCTGTATTTATCAAAGCCACAACTCAAAACAATGTAAATGTTTATAAACAAAGTAACTATATAAAAGTGAAATATATAAATCCATAAAACAAATACCACTCAACAAATAAAATGAAATAAATATTGATGCATGAGACATTAATTAATCACAAATAATTTTGCTAAGAAAAAAATAGCGAAATGCTATATATCTTATTTACAACACATTCTACAGTGTGCAGGAATCTAAAAGGGGGCAGAAGGGAGATCAGTGGTAGACTGGTGAGTGGTTAGGAGCTTCATGAGATGAAGCAAAAGGGAAGGATCTACAAGGACCAAGAGACTGAATCCAAGGGTTATAGACATGCTATTGCTATGACTCATGCAGAGATGACTTGACTAGAAGAAAGATCAAAACTTAAGAAAATATAGAGAAATACAGTGCAATTCACTACTGGCTCATTCGCTCACTAAAATTATCAAAAAAAAAAAAGAGGAAAAGGAGTGAAAAATAGAAAAAATATCGATTTCACCACTTACTTCCGGCCTGTGTGTCTCGTTAATCTAACCATCAATTTCCGAGCTTCTTCCAAGCTAGACTGAGTTTTTTTAACAAACGAAATTGGTTTCTCCAGTCCATGTTTTTCCAAAAGCTCTGAAACACTATAAGTGAATGAAGAATTTTTGTCTGCTGCCAAACAAAAAAGGAATCTCAAGGATATAAATAACACATAAATTGTTATTTTTAGAAATCATCACATGATATGACCTAATGCTACACGCCACCTTCACCCTCACTAAAGTCAAAGCCCAGGATTACATAGTAAGTCTCATTTTCCTCCACTGGCTTCTACTAGAATACACCTGAGAAAAGTAGAGTACATTTTAAAGGATGACCTATACCTTTATCTCACAAGTTTTTTTTTTTCTTTTGCTATTTCCCTGCATTCCAAAAGCACCAACTCAGTAAAACAGTCAAATGTAAAATTTAATACCCAGTTTTAACTCTTAGCAATCTCCCTGAATATACAGACAAGGATGCCAGAAAAGCAATGAATAGAGGGTTCTATAATGATTATTAGGTCTAATCCCCATAATGAGTCCATCTCATAAAAATGTAGATTTTATCATTAATTTTTTGTAGCAAATGAACTTCTTTAACTCTTCCATTCTACAATCATTCCATACACATGGATCTGTCTCACTAAGCTTACCATTTATGACACTGTTTGACTTGTATGGCTGGATACTATTCAACATGTCCCCATATTATGTACATTAAAACATCTAGCATAAAATGACTGCCAGAACCATTGCTAGCCACACCCTCAAATATGTGAAATAAATTATGCTACCTCATTGAGTAGTAATCTTCTTTGTTTTATTAGGAAAGCAAAGGTAACTGGAATGACCCTGTTTAACAATAAGCTTTAGACAAAGAATAGTGAATTTTTCAGGGAAGTTGAGGAGGAGGAAGGACATGTCAACTCTCATAATAGGAAAAGTTTGACTTAGCACACAGTTTTCAAAAGCCACAACCGTGTATCTTCCAAACACAGAATACCAAGGATCAGGCTAGTAAGCAGAGGTCCTGTAATGAAACCACTAATTCTTTACTACATTCATATCTTACGCTGCACTGAGACATTCTGTTCCTTTCAGTGCAAAATAAAAAAAATTCAACATTAGAATCCCTAATTTAAGTAATAAATTTCTAGTTATTCGATTCCAGGTTATGTTTTACTATATATACAACCATTACCTGTGACATTGCTATTTATAATTTACTTAAGCACTTTGTTACATTTAAATTTTTATTGATAGCACAATATTTAACAGCACTATTCATATGCACACTAAAAACAACTCTTAGTAAATACTACTTTCTTAAAGGCAAATTCAGAAAACATCAAAGAGAGATAGCTCAGTAATGTACTCTAACAGTAAAGACTCGCACTGTAGAGTTCTACAAGGGCTCCAGCACATTCTGACATTATCTGAGCAGTTGATCAGATGTGCTGTGCCTTCTAAAGTTAGGGGTACAATAGATATTTCTTGTTGTTAAATTTAAAAGTGGCTACAGAAGTTAACATTGTTAGGCAGGCGCGGTGGCTCAGGCCTAGAATCCTAGCTTCTCAGGAGGCTGAGATCCGAGGACCACAGTTCAAAGCCTGCTCGAGCACTAAAGACCTTGAGGCTATAATCTCCAATTAACCACTAGAAAACCAGAAGTGGCACTGTGGCTCAAGGGGTAGGGTGGTAGCCTTGAGCTGAAGAGCTCAGAGACAGTGCTCAGGCCGAGTCCAAGCCTCACAGCCAACAAAAAAAAAAAAAAAGAAAGAAAGAAAAAAAATTAACATTATTTGTGAGCCTATTAAGAGTGAAGCACTTTAATGACTTAATCTAATATTAATACCACAATGTCATGTGTTGTGTATTACTAATAAGCAAATGCAGATTCAAAGACTGCTGTGCTAGTAAGTGACTGAGTTTTTTGAAAGCCTGTGTTCTTATTAGTCTACCACTCTGCTATAATCAGGTGACAATGGCTTTATGTGGGGGGTAATTCACTCAAAAAAGTCAAACAGATCAATCCAGGAACAACTAATAAGCAGGCTTAAAGGGAACATTCTCCCCCATTCACACTGAACCAAAAGATTACCCTCTTTCTCACCTCAGAATCTTTTCCAGTTGGTCTACCTTGTCATGAAGAGTTGTAGTTATGTTTGTCTTATGACTAAAGAAGTGAAAGAATAAAAATCAAAATTAATTTTTGGTTTTCCCCCCTTTCCTATCAAATTTCTGTATTTGTCTGTTTCCATTATGGCATTAAGTTGTTCTTCTATTCCCTATATTAACTGTATGGGCTGGGAATGTAGCTCCATATCTGTAAACAACAGATTTGCAGATTTTCTTCCTCTGGGTTCCCCCTCTTCCTTTTTCTTTTTCTGCTCTTCTCTTCTTTTCCTTTTATGATGTTAGGGATCAAGCCAAATCTTGCCTAACATGCACAACGCAATATCCTGGGTTTAATCTCCGGAAAACAACATTCAAAACAGCTTCAACAGCAACTGTAGCCTAAAGGAGTGATTTGATTCAGGGTAAACAAGGGTGAGCCAGATCTCCTCTTCCCAGGCGCCATGACCCCAGGTGCTCTGTGCTATATTTTGACAGGAAGCACTGGGTGACAGCCTGATGACAGGCTGTCATCATAAAATCATAGAAGTCCAGCCCTGACTTTATAAAGATATTTCAGACCTTTGAAAAGTTAAATCAATGCAAGGATAGTATTCTGCTAGCAATCTATCTGAATAATTATTTCACAGCAGACTGGAAAACTGGTTGTTGCTGTCATTCATTTCATAAGAAAATAAAGATTTCTTAGAAGACAAGAGCAAAAGATAAAGAGCAAAGGTGGAAACAAAACTGAAAATAAGGAGGGCTTTCTGTCTAAACACCTGATTCCTCAAATGAGGAAATGGAAGACAAATTGCGGGACTTGGCTGAAGTAACAAAATGGACAGGTCCACGAACTTTCCCTGCAGTGCTACTTCACATGTGTGAGCATCCCCTGCTCCTCTCCTCTCTTTACATATGGATTTCAAAGCAAGATTAAAGGAATGATTCCTAGCTAATACTGAAAGAGTTGTATGTCTGTGTGTGTGTGTGTGTGTATATATATATATATATATATGGAAAATTCACATGTAACTAAGCCAAAAGCATATTCTACACATTTCTATTAAACATAAAAGTACTCTTTCAATTATATGCATTCATCTATCACTATTTAAAGTATTATTATAGGGAAAGTCTGAGAAAAAAGAATTTACAGAACAGGCTGGGATGTGGCTCATTGGTGCTTGTCTACCAGGAAAGAGCCCAACACGTCAAGATACTAGTGAATGCGCAAATGAATGAATGTAACTCTAGACAAGAGGGCTTCAATCTGATTTTATATTGGGGTTTTTGTTTGCTTGATTGTTATAGTTCTCTAGGTCAAATCTAAGGCTTTGTGGATGCAAGGGAAATGCTCTACCACTGAGCTATAACCCTCAAATGCACTGTCAGTGAACATCTAGAAAAGCAGTATTTTGGGAAGTGGGGCTGTGGCTCCTGGGGTAAGGGACAGCGCCCAGGCACCCCATGACCCACAAAAAAAAAAAGCAGTATTTTTATTTAAGTATTAGGATAAAGGCCACAATAAGATTATTCTACTGTACATCTTACCCATATCCCCGTTGTGGCAGACATTCTAGGATGTCATAGCAGAGAGAGAGCTGGTCACTCCGTTCACAGCTATAGATGCACTCCAGTGCTACTGCCATCAGCTGGTCCTGATCTGGAATAATTTTTTGCTGCAGCTAGAGAAAATAAAGAATGTTGTGTTAAACATCAATAGATTTACAGTCAGCTATTTCATATCCCAAGACCACGCCAACAGAATATTAAACAGTGCAATTAATCAGCTGTGGAAACAAATCTTGATTTTTCTTTAGCTTACAGACTTTTGGAGTATTTAATAATTCTAAATGAAATCATATTTTAATTAGAGAATCAGCCAAAAAAGATCATTTGTAACCCATAAGCTATGCCATCTGCTACAAACAAACTCTTCAATTTACGATCCATAAGATAAAATAGAAAGGAAAATCACAGTGAATTAAAAAGACAATTCATCAAAAATAACATTTCTAACCTTACGGCCAAATTCTGTGTTTCAATTACAAAATACATGTAATTGCTTAACTAATGGCTAAAAATGTTAGAACCTATTATTTGTTCAGCATACGTTATCTATTATTCATTTAACTACAGAGTCAGTATCTCTAAGAAAGAACAACTGTAATATAATAATACAGAAGCCACAGAACACACAATTTCTGATGAAAATAGTTGCTTTGGGCTACTCTCTAAATAAAATATTTATTTCCCATGGCAGATTCCCACTTTTGGAGTATTTTTCTGAGGTACAAAAATAACCACTGATGCCTTAATTTTCTTACCTACACGACCAAGATATTACCAATGTTTTTCCCAAGACAGCTCTCATGAGTAGTAAATAATGAAAATACGTAGTATGAAGTCCGAAAGTAATTTCTTAATGCTGTTTTTAACAGCAAAGTAAGTTTAAAATAATTTCTAAAAGAATGATCTTTAATAGATATTTGTCAATATACACAAATAGAAAAGTGACAGTAAATATGCCTAACAAATACATTTCCTTAGTAGAAAAAAATATAATCAATACATTAAAAAAGATTCTCAAAGTTACCTGGGAAATAAAGCTTTCTAAAGCAGATTCGCTTAATTGCCTTTAAAAGCATAATGCCATTAGTTGGGCACTAACATTTTATAAAGATTGATCTAACATTCAAGGTGACTAGTAGGTAAGATAAACATAAGCAAGGCAGAATAAAAATGAACACTATTAGAAATGAGTAAAAAATATTTTTTTAACTTCTGAGAAGTCTCTCTTTAGCTTGTTTGCCAGTTAGGTTGTTTATTCTTGAAGTCTTAAATCCTCTGTATATTCTAGACATTAAGCCGTTATCTGATGTGTAGCTGGGAAAGATCTCCCTCTCATAGTGTAGGCTTAAGGCACTGAGTTCAAACGCTGTGCTCAAGACAGTGAATATCTGGGCCACTGCCTGTAAAGTTGAAATCAAGTGACCTAGGCTTTGGACATTCCACAAAGACTCCACCTTTACAAAGACTGGAAGAGACTGGAGAATAACAGCAATAAAGAAAAAACATGAAAACATCAAGTTTCACAAGGACAGCTTGGGAAACTGAAACAGAAGACAAACGCCTGTTATATGTGATCTCCTGTGTGTTATATGTGATCTCCTGTGTATCTTTCCTCCAAGACACTAAGAAGTCACTTTAAAGTTAAATGTCCTGTAGTTTGTACTTGATTGTATACACCCCAAACCTTATTCGAAAAACCTTACACATGCTCAAACTCCTTATATCCTTCTGCCACTCCAATTTTTGTTGTTTTACCAGTCTTGGGGCTTGAACTCCAGGCCTGAGCTTCTTTCACTCATGGCACTCTATGCTTTGAACCACAGTGCCACTCCCAGCTTTTTTGAGTAATTGTTGGACATACGGGTCTCTCAGAGTTTCTAGGCCAGGTTGGCTTTAAACCACAATCCTCAGATCTCAGGCTCCTGTGTAGCTAGGATCACAGGTGTGAGCCACCAGCACCCAGCTGGTTTTATTTTTTAATTTTGTTTAAGTCAGGATGTTGCCATGATGCCCAAGATAGGCTCCAGCATTTCAAGCAATATTTCTGCCTCAGTCTCTCAAGCAACTGGAACGAAAAGTGTGTGTCACTAGTCTCATTCAACTCACACTTTTCATCCCATGAATGACTTAACCTACATAAAGTTTTATTTTACAGAAATTACATTACAGTTACTACTCAATACTTGTGGAAAATTGGTTCCAGGACCCTGAAAATACCACTACCCACAGACCCTCAACCATATCATACATGAAATGTTTTGTTGTGAACTACTAAGACTTAGAGATATATTTTTTAGTATAGCATGACATAGTAGTCTAAGCTATATGTTATAGATATCATGGTTCCCATTATGTTATTAAATATAATGTGCATTTGCATGATTCATCACAGACCAATAGTATGTTATTTTTGGAAGCAAGTGATATATAATCAATGGTTCTAGTAAAACCTAGTAAAAAGAAAAAAATAAATGTAAACAAGAGGTCCTAAGTACCATAATGAAACCAAGTTTCTTTCTTTTATTCATTCTTTCATTTTTTCATGCTAGGAGATACTGAATACTTGTTCTCTGCTACCATAGTGCTAGTCTCTGGCAATGTAGAAACCAGTGAAATATACAGGATATATATAAAGAAAACAAAGGAAAAGAGAATGATGTAAACAAATAATTCCAATACACTGTGATAAGGGCAATAATAAGAGGAAAGAACAAGACTCTGCTGAAGGGCATCTGGGTTGATTCCATATCTTGGATATGGTGACCAATATTGCAATGAACATGGTTGTGCTGGTAGCTTTAGTGTGGCCTTCTTTGTAGTCTATTGGATAAATACCCAAAAGTGGAACTCCTGGGTCAAAAGGAAGCTCTTGAGGAACCTCTAAACTGCTTTCCAAAGTGCTTGAGCAAGTTTACAATCCCACCAACAGTGCAGTATCATTCCTTTTTGGTCATATCCTTGCCAGCATCGGTTATTGGTTGTCTTAATATGGCCATTCTAACTGGGATGAGGTGAAATTTTAAGGTTATTTTCATTTACATTTATTTTATGGCCTCATGTGTCCATTGACCATTATTTCTTCTGAAAAGTCTCTTTAAATCTTTAGCTCATTTATTAATTGGGTTGCTTCTTTGAGGGTTTTTTGGGGGGAGTAGGGAGCAATTTTTGAACTCTGAGAATATTTTGGATATGAAGCCCTTATCTGATACATACCTAATAAAAAATCTTCTCCCATTCTGTGGGCTTTCTATTTATATTGCTAGAAAGATAAAGTATCATTCATAGGCAAATGTAAGGACTTGGAAAAGTTGTATTAAATGAAGCCAAACAGAAAGAAACATAGATTGCATGGCTTCCCTCAATTGTGGTATTAAGAAACTGCCTATAAATCTACAAGTAAACTAACAGACAGAAAAGATACACTTGGACATGATAAATTATACATAACTCCAGACATTCACACAGTGAGATCAAGAGGATATTCTTAGGGGAGTATTGCAAAGGTTCAATAGTTAGGGGCATGTGATTACATAAAATGACGTTTATCAAAATGAACTCCAAGAAATGGAAATGAGAGAGTTTGCTTGTTGTTATTTTCTTCTCCTTTATCACTGTTTTTTTAATTTCTGTACCTTTTGTCTTATATGTAATTTATCTGTTTTGGGGAGGTTAAGGAGGAGCATAGAAATTATGGGACAAAGGGTAAACAAACGCAGCAGCAATATTCACTAGACACCATACTGAAAATTGAACTAAACAACTTGTAGGGGAGTGGGGTCAGGAGGGAAAAACTGGGAGAAAACGAGGGAAGAGGTGACAGTGTTCAAAAAGAAGAGTATTCATTACCTGAATTATATAACTATAACCCCTCTGTACATCACCTTTATGCTAGCATTTTCTTTTAATCAGAAAGAAAATGGAAACAAAGGCCTATCAAGGCCTCTCTAGAGAGACCAATATTGACCCATAGGCAGTGGTAAGGCACACCATAGATCATGACATGGTCAAACTGGTGCTGCACAAACATAATCCTGAGAGAAACAGGATGTTTGGAAAGAAAGAGCTGAACATCACTACTCTCTGCTTGATGTTCACATATTTTAACAAAGGCAAATGGCTATATGTTTTATTCAAAGGCATATGCTAAATTGCCAGGTAAAAACAACAAAAAGTTGATTGTATACAAAGGATTTACAGGATTCCGCAAGGAAGAAATATCTGAAACAAGATTACTACATAGAATTTAAAGTCATTTCCTTCTTCCTCATAAAACATTCATCTGCAATCCACCCTGTTTCTCACACACTACTCTGCTACCATAAGCACTCCTTAGGCTCACAGGAAATCACCCAAATTTAACACCTCATACTAAGTGCAAAGTGATTATGAGAAGATGGAAATGTTTAAATAACCAATGAGCAGCTGAACTTCTGACAGATGATTCTTCCATAAGCTAAAGAAAGTTATATATATATATGTATATATATATATTAGCAATTCTTTCCATTCTGACTAAATTGGTTTATAACTATGCATCTTAATGGAGTTTGCATTAATAACAAAGGTGAGTTCAAGGAAATTATCCATCAAAATGTAAACTGGAAGAAATCTGGATTGCCTGTAGTTTGACCTCAGTGTAATGCTCTCAACATTACCACAATGTCAGTGTTTCAGGTGTCACATGACTATGCCATCCTGCTCAGTCTCCATCAGTGAACTGGGAACTACAATTGCCTGAAAACAGTGCATTGTAGATACATTTGTTAGTTTACCTTCTAACATGGAATTTCTAATTTAAGCTTTCCCACTAAGACTATTTGTATTAGTACATAATTGCATATTGGTAAAATTGCAAATTTTACCAGTAAAATTTGTTCTCAGTAAAATTTGTTCTCAAAACATTGCACATTGCATAAACGGCCTTAAAATAATTCTCAAAACATTTTTTTTGATGGGTCATGGGGCTTGAACTTGGTCTGGGTACTGTTCCTGAGCTCTTCAGCTTAAGGCGACCACCCTACCCTAGAGACTGGGCGTTGTCCCTGAGCTCTTCAGCTCCAGATTACCACTCTACCCTAGAGCCACCCGACCCTTGAGCCAAGCCTCACTTCCCATTTTCTAGAGGTTAATTGTTGATAAGAGTCTCAGGTCTTTTTGTGCCAAGGCTGGCTTTGAACCTCCATCCTCAAATCTCAGCCTCCTGAGTAGCTAGGATTACAGGCCTGTGCCACCACACTCAGCCATACTGTCTTAATATAACCATAATAACATAGCTTCTAATTTTCCTTACACTAGTGAAAGCGTGTTTAATCCACAGTTAAGAGGTTCTGACAATACAAACTTGGCTATACTTAACAAAATGACTTTACCACCTACAAATCTGTACTCATAGATATACAAATCAATGCAGTATAATTAAGCAACCAAAGAAGTTATCAGGAATAATTACAGGATATTCTTTTGAAAACCTAATGATTTTCAGAAACTACTTAAAGGGCCATAAGACGGAAACCTTCCCTTGCCTATATGTACCAAAATAAAATACAATGAGTTAAAAAAATCCAGTTTCTTCTCTCCACTTATAATTGAAGATGATCATTTATATCACAATTTTCCTTCCCTCTAATATTAAAATAAAACAATTATCTACCTCTTAAAATGATTAGAAGAATTAGAGTCAACATATGTAAAGTACTTATATAATATGAATTTAATATCTAGAAAACATTCGTTTTCTTATATTGATAGGTTCTAACATAGGAGACAGTAAATAAACTAGAATAAATGAAACAAAACAGAGATTATCTTATAAACTTTTGATAAAAACATTGGACTATACTGCTAAAATTTTTGAAAAAAATAAAATGATAACCAATTTTTCTAGTGAAAGGAAAATTATTTTCAAGGGTTATAATAAAAAATTATGTATTTAACCTAATTCTATAGAGAAAAAAAATACAGCAAATTTTAAGAAATTAAGAATTTCTACTTACATCTGGTTTGGAATGTTGGAATATCTTCAGGGGAAATTTTAGGTCTGTTTTAGCTAAAGTTACTAAATATTCTTTCAATAGTTCATTAGCCACACCAGGAGACTGTTTCTCACAACGATGAAGAAAGGGGACCATCCACTGGTAGGCACTTGTTACATATTTGTCCTCAGGACACTGAAAGTGTAACCGAAACAAACAAGCATTAAATTAAATTAAAAATCATGTTACAGCAGACACATACCATAATTCAGACAAGCAGACTGTGTGAAGCAATGAAGCTTTCTAAAACGTACTTTTTAAAACGCATTCTGCAGGTTATCACTGACATGTAGAATGGCAGTAGGAGGAGAATGTGAGAATGTGTCACCTCCCAACCTGGAGCAATACTGCTGTGGCCAATCTGGACCCAGGCCTATATCTAGAAAACACACACCACTATTGAGCCATGAGGCCCTCCAGTGTGAAGAGGACCCCAACACTTGATGTTGAAAACTCTCAGGAAACTTCATTTATTTAATAAGTCTCACACTTGTAAAGTATTTCATTCTGGTTTCAGACACACAATAATCATGTCTTTAAGAGAAAAAAAATGCATTAGAAGAAAGTTTATACTAAACCTACACTATTCATTAGTAGTCTCAGTTTTTCAATGTCTTTCATCTGTTGGAGTTCTTTCAAGGTCAGTGTTAAGTCACACCCAGCTTCATAAACCAGTGTTTCCAGTGTCACCAAGTCATCACACAGAACAAGCAATCCAGGAATCTTCCTCTCCATTCCAAGTCTAACAAGTGACAATGCACAGTCAACCTAAAATTGAAAAGTGACAATAAGTCTGTGGGTATTATATGCTGCTTATATACTTAAAAGTAAAAACCTTCAGTATATAATCTAATGCTTGTAACATAAGTGCAAAATTCCCTTGCCTATAAAATACTTTTATTTACTTATCAACTACATCAACATCAAACTGTTTCAAAAAAATCAATCAACAGTAAACACTGTAGAAAATGAGGGAAGAGGTGACATTGTTCAAAAAGAACTGCTAATTACCTAACCTATGTAACTGTTATACCTCTGTCCATCACCTAGACAATAAAAAGACATTTCAAAAAAATGTTCTGACCAAAAGAAAAAACATTTTGACAACAAATACTGTAGGTAAAGATATAAGGACAACTATCTTAAGTTAATAAAGCCTAATAGTGAACAACACTGTTTTATATACACTTCTTCATTTTATACTTACAGTGTTGTATTAATAGGCAGAGAAAAGGCTAACATAGGATGTAGTGATACTATCAAATTAACCCTACTTTCACTATAATGCTCTGCTCCAAATTTGCTGAATAACTCTTATACAAATATGTCAGTTGGGCCGGGAGTTTGGCCTAGTGGTAGAGTGCTTGCCTAGCATGCATGAAGACCTGGGTTTGATTCCTTGGTACCACATACTTAGAAAAAGCCAGAAGTGGTGCTGAGGCTCAAGTGGTAGAGTTCTAGCCTTGAGAAAAATCCAAGGACAGTCCTTAGGCCCTGAGCTTAAGCCCAGAACCGGCAAAAAAAAAAAAAAAAAAACCAAAGATATGTCAGATATGTCAGTTAAAGCAACTCTAATACTCAGATCTACCAAGTTAAGAGAATGATTTTAATCAATGTGCTTGGTAGACTTCCATTCATGCCCAGTTCCCTAGTCAAATTTGTGGAATGATATACTCTGTGGCTGAAGATAAGCCATCAGGCCTCACTGATAACTTGTCACCCAACCCCTCACCCTTTTGCTTCCAGACTAACAACTCTTATTGAGGACTTACTTTGACCTAACGCCACTTCAGATTTCCACGTTGGAGAGGAAAAAAGATTGATGACTCAATGACAAGCTGTGTCTGATTGGAATCCAGAGAGAAAGAGGGAGCACTTAGTCCAACCCTAGGGCATCTTAGAGTTTAGTCCAGAACAAAGAACACTAAAGTGGGCCTTAAAAAAAAAAAAAAAAAACAGGAACTATTACTTAAGGGATTTAACAATTATGGGAATAACAGCTTGGAGGGTAGAAGCATACTGCTCCATCAAGGTGCAATTAGATCCAGGGGAACAGAAAGAAGATGTGAACTGAAGTGAACATGGCTAAATAAACAGTAAGAGGCCAAATGATAAAAATATTCTTCACTAAGCTAAGGACTTTGCAGATTATTCTAAAACACAGTTCTGCTGAAAGTTGTCCAAAGAGCCACATGTTGAATATATTTACTCTAGAATAGTACTCAGATGAACTGATGTGAATAGTCTGGACTGGAAGTAGGAAGACAGTCAGTGCTCAATGAAGTAATTCCTACACCAGTCAGTTCTTGGAAGAATGGCTGACAGAACTATATTGATGGACCAATCCAATCACTGATTAATTTGTGCATTTATTTACTGAGTAACTAGTTCCTGAACATTCCCTACATGGTGGAAAATAATGAGGAGCTAAACAGTGGCAATACAGAAGACAGAGAATGAAAAAAAATCAAGAGGAAGGATTTATGAGGTTTAGTCAGACCAAATGAAGAGTGGGAGGGAAGGAGAAGGAATCTAGAATCATGGCTTGGATTGGCAATGCTGCTTCTGGAAGAAGAACCTACCTGTTCCAAGATCCAACCGATCTTAGCGTGATGGCTCAGGCCTGTAATCCTAGCTACTCAGGAGGCTGAGATCTGAGGATCAAGGTTCAAAGCCAGCTCAGGCACAAAAGGACCTAAGACTCTTATCTCCAATTAATCTCTAGAAAATGGGAAATGGAGCTTGGCTCAAGGGTAGAGTGGTAGCCGTGAGCTGAAAAGCTCAGGGATCAGTGCCCGGGCCAAGTTCAAGCTCCATGACCCACAAAAAAGAAAAAAAGAAAAAAGAAAAGAAAAGAAAAAAACTAAAATCTCGAGATAAAGTTAAGGTCTTGAAATTATCAGCACATAATCATAGAGCAAAAGCCTGAGCTGGTCACACTTGTAGACAGGATTAGTAACAACTATATCTGGAGGAATAATGATAAGGGACAAACCAAAGAAAAATCACACCCCTCAGAGATGGACTGAAATGAACGACTAGGCCCAGGACAGGAGAAAATTGTTGTCACAGGAAGAAGTTTCAGGAAATAAACAATAAATAGTGTTCAAAGGGTAGGTTTCAGTGGCTATGCCCATTTAAGAGGCTGAGATCAGAGGCTCTTAGTTAGAAGACAGCCTAAGAAAAACAGTCTACACAAGATATGTTCCAATTAACCAAAAACAACAAAAAAAACTGTATTAGAATGTGACATAAGTTATAAAGTGACAGCTGTGAGTGAAAAAGCTAAGGCAGCATGCCAAGCTCCAGACCTCAAGTTCCACTAGCACATACACATATGGGCACATGTACACATGTACACACACACACACACACACACACACACACACACACACACACATACACACACACACACAGAGACAGTGTCAAAGGACAAAATTCTGAGTTAGAAGGGAAGGGAATCTAGGCACCAGTGGTTAGCACCTGTAATCCTAGCTATTCAGGACACTAAAGTCTGAGAATTGTGGTTCAGAGCGAGACAGGGCAGGAAAGTCTGTGCGACTCATCTCCTAAACTTCTCAAAAAGCCAGAAGTGGTACTATGGCTCAAGTGGCAATATGCTAGCCTTGAGCTCAGGGGCAGTGCCCAGGCCTTGAGTCCAAGCCCCAGATCCAACAGAAAGAAAACAAAAACCAAAAAAGATGAAGAAGAACTAAAGGGAACTAGACACTGAGAGATGGGTTGCTATAATAGTCCCTCCAAGATCAGTTAAGACTTTGAAGAGAGGAGGAGTAAGCTAAACTTGAGAAAGTGGTGAGCAAGAGCAGAGGAACTGCTATACTGAACTATGATAAAAACAGGGCTAAAATACAAGCAAGGAAGAAGTTAGCTCTTGTTTACTTGTTTACAGTTACAAAGAGAGGATTTGAACTCTGTTCGCAGGGAAGTAAACAACATGTTGACCCAGTGAAGAAAGCAGAGAAAATAGGTAATAAAGCAATCCCAGTCAAGAGACACCTCTTCTAAGAGAAGTCATCAGAAAGGGCACAGAGAGAAGGGGAAGTTCTGAGTTCTTTCGGTGATGGAGGGCTAGGGATAGAGCCATATAACACAAAGGAAAAACACCAGCAACAGTTAGGTCCATTAAATTCCAACTGAGTCCCATGACAACCATAGGACTGACACATGAACAGAAAGGAGTTCTTGGATGAGAAGTCTGGCTGGTGTGAGTAAGTACAATTGCTATAAAGTACAGTAGGTAATGCACAGGCAATGAGAAGACTCCTGGTAATACTTTACCAAATGTTTTTAACCACAGTACCTATGTAGTATAATTTGTGTCTGAAATGACACTTGTATTTCCATAGTAACTTTAAAAAGCCATCTCAATTGAATTTTCAAAAAACAAAACCACATACACAACTCCATGCAAGTGAATTTCAACACATAGCATAATAGCAATTTGCATTTGTTGTCTTCCTAGTCAAGAAAAAAATGCTTTAAAATCAATGTACTGAAGCCTCAAATAAACATAGACTCTAGTACAATACTATAACATTATACCACATGCCCCAAGTATACAGTGGGTGAAATGCACCATGATAAATATTTTCTTCAACCAACAAACAGCTTTTGCTGAAGGCATTTATAGGCCCTAAGGAAAAAGAAGTCCCATATCAATTAAATCTCTAAAAATGAAGAAGATAAAAACTACCTCAAATATCACTTTCACTGCAGAGTAAGTGACATGAAACGTCAGTGCTTTACATGAAGCTTAAAATGGAAGCGATGCGAGAAAGAACACAAGCCAAGTAAACAGAGCCACTGTTTCTTTCTTTATAATTTTCTCTAATTGCTCAAAAAAACTCTAGATATCTAGGAATTATTGTTAGATTACTAAAATATATTTTAATTTCAAAAATATCTACAGTTTCATTTTTAATAATTTTTTCAGGCAACTAAGCAAAATGGAATGAGAACACAGTCTGTACAGGTCCCCTTCCCTCACCTCGTGCCACACACAGTCCCGTCCCCAGGGGATCGCGCTCACGGTGGCAATCAGTTAATCACCTAGACTCATCGCTGTCCAAGTCCACAGTGTACATCAGGGCTCCCCACTGGAGGTAAACGTCGATTGGTTTTGACACTTGTGTAATGACATAGATCTACCTTGGAAATGAACTTCATCAGGTCCTAAGAACAGCATAATTATATATATATATATATATATTTCCACCATTATAATACCATAAATAGGAGCTTCACCACCCTAAAAATGATCTGCATTCTATCCACCTTCTACACCTTCTAGCAATTACTGTCTCCACAACTTAATCTTCTCTAGATTGCTATGGAGATGAATCACACACCTATGTGGCCATTTCATAGCTGGTGTCTTTTGCTTAGCAATGTATACATAAGATTCCTCCATGTCTTTCCTAGCCTCATAGCTCTTTTTTTTTCAGTCTGAAGTAATATACTATTGTTTAGATCCATTACAGTTGATCTGCTCACTTATGGAAACGTAAGCTGGCTCATTAGTTATAACAAATGTACTTCTCATCCAACCACTGAGGAAAGCAGTATGGAGGTTCCTCAAAAGACTAACCATATAGCTCCCCTATGACCCAGCAATCCCACTTCTGGGCATCTACCTAAATATCCAGAAACAAAGCCATACTAAACCTACCACCACAACTATGTTCATTGCAGCATTATTCACCAGACACAAGATATGGAACCAACCCAGATGCCCCTCAGTAGATGAATGGATCATGAAGATGGGTACCGTTACACCATGGAATTCCATGCTGCCATCAGAAACAATGACATCGCCCCATTTGTAAGGAAATGGAAAGACTTGGAAAAAATCATATTAAGTGAAGTAAGCCACACCCAAAGAAACATAAGCTCCATGGTGTCCCTCATTTGTAACAATAGTATACGTTTAGGATTCTCCTAACAGAGGTATTGATAGCTTAAAAGCTATGTACATATAGCCACATAGGATGAGGTTAAGGGAAATGAACTCCAGGATATGGAAATAAGAGGTTTATCTTTGTGGTTGTTATTCTTACTGTACTATGTAAAGTTATTTCTTCTTTTCTCTTTTCTTCTTTTCATGTTACCATGTATCTATACATGGTATAGTGTATATATGACTACTTGTGTATTTGAAAATGGGAAGGAAAGGGAAAAATAAGACAAGTGGGAAAGGGTGGGGAGAGGGAGAGGGAAGGGGGAGAAAAACATGGGATGGGGTAACAATGTTCAAGAAGCAATGTAGCCAGCATGGTGGCTCACCCAGGTAATCCTAGCTACTCAAGACGCAGAGATCTAAGGATCAAGGTTCAAAGCCAACCCAAGCACAAAAGGACCTGAGACTCTATCTCTAATTAATCTCCAGAAAACAGGAAGTGGGGCTTGCTCAAAGGTACAGTGGTAGCCCTGAGTTGATGAGCTCAGGGACTACACCCAGGCCAAGTTCAAGCACCATGACCCACCCAAAACAACAAGCAAATAAAGAAGTAATGTACCCATTACCTGATGACTGTAACTGTAACCCCTCTGTACATCACCCCAACAATAAAATAAATTGTTTACAAAATGGTCGTTATAAGAAAAAAAAATGTATTTGTACTTCTCAAACAAACCAAGATGTTACTAATTAGGAAAACTTAAAGGAGTATGTGAGTTCCATGGAAATTATTGTACTTTCTAACCTTTTTTCTATAAATCTAATCTCTTTTAAAAATACATACAAGCATAGAAAAATGTTTTACATTACGATTTATGTTTTACTTCTTTTTCTTTTCATTGGCTTTTTCATTGTTGTTGTTGTTGTTTTTTGTTTACTTTTTTTTCCCTAGTCCTGGGATGTGAACTCAGGGTCTAAGCCCTGTCTTTGGATACTTTTTGTTCAAGGCTAGTATTCTGCCACTTGAGCCATAGCATCACCTCCAGTCTTTTCTATGTATCTGGTACAGAGGAAGCGAACCCAGGGCTTCGTGCATGCTAGGCAAGCACTCTACCACTAGGCTATGCTTCCAGCCCAATTTTAAATGAATATATAGGTTGTCCAGTACTTTTTACAGACATGATTTTTTTATTTCAATACTCATTATCAGTAGAACTAGGGGGAAATCAGTTCTTAAAATGAATATAAATGCACTTGCAGACACTGACACACTTTCCTCTGATTCTCAAAAAGCTCTATATTTATCAGTTTAGCTAAGAAACTAGAAACTCGAATTAGCCCATCCAGCAGGATCGTTTTCACTCCTAGCCATAAATAATAGAAAACTACAGATATTTATAAAATTCTTATAAGTCAAATGCTGCTATTAGATTCTTTGGATAAGAGGCAGCATAGTATAGATGTGTATGTGTGTGATACATGAATATATCTATATTATAGATTTATATGCATACATACATACAGATACAGATATAGATCTGTGCATATCTATAATATCAGCAGTTGGGGGAATTGCAAAACTGTCTCAGAGCTACATCAAGCTAGACATTGGCAGCTAAGGACTGTAAGCCCAGCTACTCAGGAGGCTTAAACCAAAGGATCACAGCTGGAAGTCCGCCATGGCAGACTTATTCTAAGAGAAAAGTCAGAAACCCCAAGGCAGGCAACAGATCAGAGTCACTAGGTTAGTGACTGGTGTTAGTGGAGGGGTCAATATTAATATTCTGAATCCTGTCCCTCTGTAACCTGACAGCTAAGCATCCCAAAATAGGTACATAAGTACTGAGACTCCTCGGGCACCACTGTAAGGAACGCAGTACAAACAACTCTGATCAGGATTCCTAAAAAGCATGTTAGTATATCATAATGTGAAACCAATCAAGCATTTCTCCATTGATACAAACTTCTAATTATGTAATAAGTATATTACATAAGATACCTGTGTTTATATACACGATGCCTGCGTTTTGCAATTTACTTTTTTCTTTTCAAACTTCAGGTTTGAACATATGATTCACACCACCAGCCCATTTTGCTTTAGGTTGTGTCTCACATAATATCTATCACTAGGCCTGTGTTGGCCTCAAACCTTTATCCTCCTACCTCTGCTACCTTGAGTAGCTGGATCAAAGTGTGACTGCTACACTCAACCTATTTTTTAAACTCAAGATCCACATTTATTTAGAGACAAAAATCAAAAGAACAGGTTTTGGGTATTTATGCTACACTATCGTCTTTATACTCCTACAATGTGAAAAGTACTAACTATGCAAATCATTCATCATTTAAGTTAACAGCATTATCCTCATGCACACTGAAATGTATGTGATTTTTAATTCAAATTTTATTGTAAAAGTAATGTACAGAGAGAGGGGTTACAGTTATATAAAGAAGGTAATGAGTACATTTCTTTTTTAACAGTGTTACCCAATACCTCATTTTCTCCCCCTCTCCTTCCCTCTCTTCCCTCCAAGATGTAAAGTACATTGAAAAAAATTGTACTGAGCCAAGAAAGCCAGTCTCAAAGAAACACAGGCTGCATAATTCCCCTCATTTGGAATAACTAGACTATCTCTACAACATTCTTAGCAGAAGATCACAATGGCTCAACGACTATGTGCTTATGACCACGTGAAATGAGGCTTACTGAAATGAACTCCAAAATATGGAAACAGTAACTACTGGAAGTTATTTCTTCTTCTTTCTTTTCCCCTTCATTTATTCCTGTTGCCACTGTTTTTATTTCTTTACCCTTTGTTTTGTATATAAATTTATTTGATGTGGAGAGGTGAAGAGGAATCATAGAATGCTGAGACAAACAGTGAACCAATCCAATGGTGATCAGGAATACACACTGGCAGCTTTTTTTTTTTTCCTATCCTGGGCTTGAACTCAGGGCCTGAGCACTGTCCTTGGACTTTCTCAAGGCTAGAGCTCTACCACTTGAGCCTCAGCACCACTTCCAGCTTTTTTCTATGCATGTGGTACCCAGAAATCGAACCCGGGTCTTCGCACATACTAGACAAGCACTCTACCACTAGGCCAAATTCCCGGCCTGTCAGCTTTTCTTTTAAGTAGAATATCACTAACTTATTTTCTGGGCTGACCTCAAACTATGATCCTCCTATCTCTGCTTCTCCTATCTTTTTTTTTTTTGCCAGTCCTGGGCTTGAGCTCAGGGCCTGAGCACTGTCCTTGGACTTTCTCAAGGCTAGAGCTCTACCACTTGAGCCTCAGCACCATTTCCGGCTTTTTTCTATGTATGTGGTACCAAGGAATCGAACCCGGGTCTTCATGCATGCAAGGCAAGCACTTTGACCACTAGGCCAAACTCCCGGCCCTGCTTCTCCTATCTTAAAGGAAGATTCAAAGCAACTTTTCTTGTGTGAATCTGCTCTGTAATCATCTAAAACAAAAGCCACATATATCCCTTCCTGGAGAAAGAACACTGATGAAAACCTGTAAGAACTATTCAATTCATCCCTTGCAAATAACATCCATCATCCAACATGGCTGCCACTGCAGTCCACCCTAAGGAGCCTGCTAGCACTACTACATCACAGAGTGACCTCGGTCCTCTCCTGACCTGCCGGGCGTGGTGCTCTATCTCCTCCGCTCTGCTCTGGTACCAGTCCATGACCTTCTCAACCGCAAGCTCGCTGGCCCTGTACCGCAGCAACTCAGGCTGTGCAGCATACAAGAACTCACTTTCATCTTGGAGACTTGGCTCAACCACCATTCTGCAAAGCACAAAGGAATGGTTGAACAACTGGAATGCTGTGAAGACAAATATAACTATATGAGAGAAAGACAAGAACAGAAGTAAGAGTGAATGTCACACTTAAAAAAATAAATAAAAAGTATTTTTAAAAAAACCTTCTTTTTCCACTAGTTTTTCAGACTTGAAACATCATAATACATAATAAAAATATGCCAAAAATCAACCAAGAAATTATTAAGAAAATCAAAATTACCCTTGAAAGATTTTATGAATCTTCCAAGCCTCCCAGTGATCCAATTCAAAATCATCTGTGCTAGCCAGTCCAGTCTCAGGAAAGGTCCCTGAGTGATTCTTACTTTCAGTATTCATGTGAACCACTTCCTTCTACCAGCAATGTGCTAGCAATGTAGCATCATGCTGATATATTTGTGCGTCATAGGACTACTCTAGATCTTTCTCCTTCGGAGTAAAAAGCAAGTCATACCATAAAGAACATACACAGGAAAACATCGTGAGGACCAGACATAAGAAGATTTTTGAAGCATGGTTATAGCCAATTGCCTTTCAGGGTAAAGAACTCTCAAAAGGAAACCCCTGTGTCCTGCCGACCAAGGACACCCAGTCATCGGGGGAGAGGAGGGTGCATGGTGGTCAATCCCTGAGAAATTATACAGTGGTGAGCTACAGTCACAACTGAATCCGAAGCACAAATTCATCAATGAAAGCTGAGAAACCTTCTGCAAATTACATAAATAAAACCACTCATTAAAAAAATGAGACAAGGGACAGGAGTTTGGCCTAGTGGTAGAGTGCTTGCCTAGCACGCACAAAGACCCGGGTTCGATTCCTCGGTACCACATACATTGAAAAAAGCTGGAAGTGGTGCTGAGGCTCAAGTGGTAGAGTGCTAAGCCTTGAGAAAGTCCAAGGACCATGCTCAGGGCCTGAGCCCAATCCCAGGACTGGCAAAAAAAAAAAAAAACAAATGGGCAAAATACTGTACAAGGGCCGGGAGTTTGGCCCTGTGGTAGACTGCTTGTCTAGCATGCACATATATGTACCACATACACAGAAAAAAGCCGGAAGTGATGCTGTGGCTCAAGTGGAAGAGTGCTAACCTTGAGTAAAAAGCCCAAGGACAGTGCTCAGGCCCTGAGTTCATGCCCCAAGACTGGCAAAACAAACAAAATATTGTACATTTGGGCCAAATGCTATGGAAACTCAAGTAATGGAAACAGAGCACACCGAGAACATGCGAGGCATACAACAGGAGCTTCGTTTTTAGACACAATTTTTTAACTGGGACTATTAGTATTTTTAGTATATAATCAGACAAAAAATCCATAACTATTGGGGTGCTTACCCACTTGCCTCAGAGAGCCTACTGTGCTCCAAACTCATCCTTCAGTACAACTTAAATAGAACAGCCCTTGCCATACATACCTAGTCTCCTAGTGCCCTTAACATTTTCCCTCCCTCACCACTGCCAAACAAAGACTGTAGGAGCTAGATTCGGACCATGTTTTTTCTATCTCTACCTCTAAGCAGCTGAAATTACAGACATGCACTGTTCTCTTATATTCTAACTATACATTTTTATTCCTTGATTTCCTTATCCAATTCTGCTTTTTGTGTGTATGTGGGGAGGGGGCGGGGTCATAGGGCTTGAACTCTGCCTGGGCACTCTCCCTGAGCTCTTCAGCTCAAGGCTACAACCCTACCCTTGAGCCAAGCCCCACTTCCCATTTTCTAGGGGTTAATTGGAGATAAGAGTCTCAGGTCCTTTTGTTCCCAGGCTACCTTTGAACCCTGATCCTCAGATCTCAGCCTCTTGAGTAGCTAAGATTACAGGCGTGGGCTATCATACCCGGCTTTCTTCTGCTTTTTGTATACCAATTCTTTTCTAATATCCAAAGTTCTATAGCTTTTTGTTCCTCATTTAGATGGACTCATGAAATTTTGCAAATATACTATCTTATCTAGAAAGCAATAGTAATTATAATCTTTGAAGTTTTCTTCTTGTCTCCCTTTCAGTTCCATTATCTGTATGTTTTCCTGCTTAATCCTTTGTTCTACCAGACAGAGCCTATCTTTCAGTGTCCAGAAAGCTGTTCTTCTCTGTTCTTCAAATGTAGCTGACTTCTCTGTGTCCTAAGCTTTGGGGGGCCAAACCTCAGAATCTAGAAGCAGCTATTTCATTTCTTCAGAGATGAGCTCTCCAAACTTCTGCTTGGAGAACATGCCTGAGGCCTCTTGGAGCAGAGAGAGGAATCCACAGTTCCCATATGGAAGACACAGATTGTCTAAATAATAGATTTTGATAGCCATCACTGGACCTCTAACTATCCCTGAATCTGGAACTTTCCTAGCTCAACTACAGTTCCTCTGATCCAAATAACCAATCTCATCTGTTCTTCATGTGAACCTCACACCATTCCCTCCCTCAATTCCTAATACCTCCATATCCTGGGACTCCCCCCACATCAAAACTGACCCAAGAACAAAATTAGATATATACCATAACTACGAAAAATATATCTGCTTATCTGAAATACAGGGAAAAATCCATTAGAGTAATCATTTTTAGAATAATGGCTTTATAATATGGCATTTTCTTATTAATAAGGTAGGCACCAGTGGCTCATGCCTATAATCTAGCTACTCAGGAGGTTGAGATCTGAGGATAATAGTTCAAAGTCAATTTAGGCAGGAAAGTCCATGAGACTTTTTTTTTCTGCCAGTCCTGGGGCCTGAACTCAGGGCCTGAGCACTGTCCTTGGGCTTTCCTCAAGGCTAATGCTCTATCGTTTGAACCAAAGAACTACTTCTGGCTTTTTGTATGTATGTGGTACTGTAGAATCGAACCCAGGTCTTCATGCATGCTAGGCAAGCACTCTACCACTGGGCCGAACTCCTGGCCCCAATATCCAGCAGAAAACTGGAAGTCGCACTGCGGCTCAAAGTGTTAAGAGTGTTACCCTTGAGAAAAAATGCTAAGCACAGTGCTTGGTTCAAGGCCCACCACAGACAAAAAAATGAAAATATTAACATAATGAAGTTTAAATCTTTACAGGACTCCATAACCTTGGGAGAAGTATGGAAAGCTCCATGGCCACATTTTACCTTTGCAGGGCATGCTGGAAGATACCAACCTGCACTTTGGCTCCTCACACCAATCTTTAGCCCGGTGTTTATGTTCATGCCAAGGAATGACCATCAAGGAGCTGCCACTGCAACTGAAAACACAAATCAACAGAGTAAAACATAAGCATTCAAAACCGTACATTACCTAGCATCATAAGAAACATCATAAGTGCTAGTTCATGATACACAGGAGACATGAAACACCACATTGATTTCCCTCCAATCATAAAACAATTCAAAAAAACTACAGAGGTATTCAGTATAGCCTGGAAAATGACCTATGTAACTTTAAGGTAAGAAGGAAGAAGAAAGCTAGGAGAAAGCGAAGAGTGACATTGTCCAAAAAAAACAAATGTACTCATTATCTGACTTAGGAAATGGTAATCCCTCTGTATATCACCTTAATAAGAAGAATAAAATTGCATAACTAGAGGGAGAAAGACAGAGACAGTGACAGAGACAGAGATAGAGATAGAGATAGAGACAGAGACAGAGACAGAGAGAGATGGGGGGTAGGGGAGAATGTTCCAGAGCTTGAACTCAGGGCCTGGGCACTGTCCTAGAGCCTCTTTGTGCTCAAGGCTAGCACTCTATCACCTGAGCCACAGAGCCAATTCTGGCTTTTTGGGGAAGTTTATTAGAGATAAGAGTCTTTTTCTGCCTGGACTGGCTTTGATTTGCTATCCTCAAATCTCAGCCTTCTGAGTAGCTAAGATTGCAGATGTGAGCCATCAGTGCCAAGCAAAATTATATTTTTTAAATAAGAAAATAAGCTATGACTTAAAAGAAAAAAATGTATAGATATTGACAGATACATTCTAAAATATTTATCACATCAAGACCTGTATCATATGATTTTCATAATAATATAAAGCTTACAATCCAAAGCAGTACTATCAACTGAATTTCCAGTGATTACAAAAATAGTTATGCGTGGGCTGGGGGTTTGGCCTAGCGGTAGAGTGCTTGCCTAGCATGCATGAAGACCTGGGTTCGATTCCTCGGTACCACATATATAGAAAAAAAGCCGAAAGTGGTGCTGATGCTCAAGTGGGTAGACCTCTAGCCTTGAGAAAGTCCAAGGACAGTGCTCAGGCCCTGAGCTCAAGCCCAGGACTGGCCAAAAAAAAAAAAAAAGAAAGAAAGAAAGAAAGTAAACTTTAATTTCAATTAACTTAAATTGAAATAGCTACATAAGGTGAGTGGCACCATAGGATATAGCAGACATTGAGAACAGGTAGGAGCAATAAAAGAAATGACTTTGCAAATTGAAAAGTGTAACTAAAAGATGATATAAAGAAAATCTAAGAGAGGCAAAGATGAAGACCAATTCAATGAAGTGCGTAATAAAGTATAAAGGAGGGAGAAGGTAAACACGGAATGGCAACATCCAGAGCAATTTATTACAAATCAAGCACCACAAGAAATAGAAGCAAATCACTAAGCAAGTTGTGAAATCTTTCACAAATAATTTCTTAGAATTTTTTCTGTAAGGCCCCGTCTAGTTCTAATACCCACAAACCTCTGAAAAAAAAATGATTAGATGTGAATTAAGAATACAGACAAAAGTATTTCAAAACTTTCATTACTGGGCTTCTATAATTCAATAAAACAATTTCTATCATATTTGACATTATCAATTGCGTTTTGCAAAAATTAGGAAACATGCTTCACTTTCTTATATTATTAGGTTATAAAACACACTTGCCACAAGTAACTCTTCATAACTATCTGAAAATCAGGCTAGCCAAAAGTGGTCTTCCTGGAAAAAGCAACAAGAAACCAATGGAGGGTTTTAAAGAAAGGGGAGGATTCACCAAGCACAACATTGCCTCCTAATTATTATTGGAGCAAAATATCCCAAGTCAGAGAAGGCTTCTACATATATAAAAATATCTTTATTAAACAATCTACAGCCAGCACATTTTACAGAGAGCACATGATATCCTAGAAAACTGTGTAACACACACACATTTTGAAGGAGTTTGAGCTCACACTTTTTTAAATATCTGAAGCATTCAGGATAATTTAGAATGCATGCCACAATCATGATATTTCAGTTGTCACCAAAGCAAAAATTGTTTCATTTTCTTCCATGTCAACAACTAATACTTCATGGCAAACCAGTGAAATGAAAAAGTCATGGTGGAATGCAACAATGATGGTACAACAGAACAAGGAATCAGAGCAGTGAGTTGCGTTTGCCAGAGCAGTGAGTTGCCTTTTCTAATTAAAGGAGACAAGGTTCCTTAAGCTACACAAAAGATTTTCTTAGCACCTTAGAAAATGCATCACAAACTGAGATCTGTATTTTCTATACAAGAGTTTTTTGCTAAACTGATTAGTTATGTTAATAGATAAAGTCTAGGAAGTTGTAAAACTGTTATCTTCACTGAGCAGAAATAGCTAAGAAAAGACATATGCATTTATAAGAACGCCATTAATAAAAAGTTCTTTCCCAAAAGAGAGGCCTGAGGGACCCTTCTTAATAGAATATTTTGCTGCACCTTCAAGGCCCAGAATCCCTGATCTAAATGTGCTATAGTACTACTGTTGCTACTATTATATCAGTAATAAACAGCAACAATAACTCTGAACATTTATTGATCATTCACTACACAGCAGATAGAATACTATTATTTAGTACTACAAATTTAACACTACCAAGCTAATGAAATAGGGAAAAAAACTCAGGATTTTGAAGTGCTTGTTTTAAAAAGAACTATCAGCTCTTTACTGTGCTTCAGTTGATGAAAAATAGGACTGCCTCTCAAATCAGAATAGTCCTTTAATATAGGATTATGTTTACTGTATATACCACTTTATTCTTACGACCTACAATGATGTGTAGCATTCAGTAGAATCTACAAAATAGACATTTGAATTAAGTAATTCACAGCACAACAAAATCATTTAAAGTGATCTCAAGATAATATCCAACAAGACTGGAACACAGCAATGAACAGGAATATCTGTTCATAAATACCAGTATACAAAACAGAATCTACAGAACTGAGAATAAGTGCAAATACGCTTTCCTAACACAGTCTCTGGAATAATCTACCCCCGAGTGAGGTTCCTTTGTTTGAGACACTTGAGGACTGAAGAGTCTACCTAACATTTGGGAGTATTTTTGCAGAGGTTAAGGAATAGTGTTGTGTTAGTACTCAGAAAGTTTTGGATTTTGGAACATTTTTTATTTCAGTTTTTGAGTTCTGAAATAAGAATGCCCAACTGTACTAATAATATAAGAAAGTTACTATCCACTTAGACAAGTAGATAGCCCCCAGTACTTAACATTAGAAAATCACCATTGTTTACACTTCAACAGTCTGGTTCCTTCATGGAGTAAGAAGGATGATAGAACGCTTAATAAAATTCAGCTTCTTGATCTGTTTACATCTAGTCAGTTAATAAATTGGTTGTATAAAATTGTTGTTAACAAAAACTTAGAGATCATACTGCTACTTATATGAATCTGCACAAAGTTTATCAAGTTGTAAAACTTACAATACAGTAATTATGCACTGAATCTAAAGTTCATATACACAAAAATGCATTTACATACAATTTTTCTATTTTTTTCCACTCAGGAAGTCCTAACATTTAAATTCATCATCCCCACTTTAAAGAGAGAAAAAAAAGCATTGCACTATACACTGAAATTATCTCTTTACAAAATAATGGCTGCTTTTGCTTAGGATTCTTTATGCTAGACTTCTGCTCATTGTCTATCCCCAACAATAAGCTATGCTGGTTCCATGTGAAGGTAACATTTATCTGTCAGCAGGAAAGAAAAGAATACAACAAGTGCTATTATGTTCAACAATTCTCTCACCAATTATTTCGTACACTAAATATAAATGTTTTCTTTAAAGGAAATTTTTTCAATAATAGACTTCAAAAAGTTCTTTTATCCATGTTCTATCCTTGGAAATAAAAAGCAAAATAGATGTTGTATTACTACTAATTGCCACCTTTTAGGTATCAGTGCAATTATATTTATTTCCATTATTTAGCAAAGAAGAAAATGTTCTAATAAATGAAGTACATAAAATAACAGTAACTTGGGTCTCCATTTGTAACTGCACTGTGGTTACCGCTGAGCAAACTGAGCTTATCTGAAACTCAATGGAAACCAATCTACTCATAATTGCAAGTTGGAAAAGCTACCCAAAGGCATCATTCACAGTTCTCTTATTAAGTTATTCATTTTTGAACTTAGAAAACATGACAGAAATAAAAGGCTATCCTGGAAATCCCATCTTCTCAGATACTAGCAATGTACCAAAAAAGAGACAAGAATGGAAACCTCACGTCCAGAAATCTGGATTAGTGGCCTCCCATCACCAGCCTTACCTCCAGGCCCCAGTTGTCTCATCTACTTAACAAATACCACAATAACGTCAACCTCAAAAACACAACATTAAAGTTAAGTTTTTCAATTCTCATCCATTGTAATTTATAGACATCTAGCCTCTGTGCCACAACTGTGACCCTAGCCTGCAGGCCTGTATAATCTTAACAGCACTTCTTCAGCTACCTGCATCTCACTGTCTTCATAAGCAAGATTAATAAATCAATTGGCTCAGAGGGATTTGGGGAGGATACAGTCGGTACATATAAAATAGTGGAAATGGTATGTGGCATGCGGTAAGTATTCCATATTAACCATTATGAAAATTATTAACAAGAGCAAGAAAGTTATTCACAAGTTGTAAATACAAGATACATGTGACTTGATTAACATTTTAAGATCTACATCATAATAAATAGTAATACCATAGCATTAATTGTATCAATGCTTATATTTATAATATCTATCAATCAGAGAAAAGAAGCAAACATGAAGAATTTGAAGAAAGGGGTTTCGCGGTTTTACTTATAGTCAATTACATAATACATGTGCACTCACTGCAAATACTTCTACTTTTAAGAAAAGATCTAGCTCTATACTAAAGAAACATTTGAATAGAAAAGAAAATTAGATGTGATACAAATTGCAATGACAGACACAAAGTACTGCTAGAGTTCAAAAATTACCACTCAGAAAGAAAGGAAGAGATCTATGGGTCTAGGAAAGGAGTGGAATAAATATGTTAGTCTCTTTGAGATCCAGTCATGTAGGCTTAGGAGACTAAGCAGGTACTTTTAAACCTCCCAAACAAGTGGGGATGGCAAAAACTGTTTGACAAAACAATTCAGAAAAGGAATACTCTACCCCAATTTCCTGAACCTTTGCTTATTTCTTGTTAGCAATGATAGAAAATCTGTGTGTCAAAATAAACTGTACCTCAGCTAATATTCAACTATTTTACAACTGCCAGAATCAGCACACAATTCAGACATGGTGGGAAAATAGACCTGGTATAAAAACAGACTCCATATTACTCTTCAACAAGAAAATATTTCAAGTAGCTACTACTCTGGCTGCATCTGTAGGCTGTTTTCAAGAATTTTCATGTTATGAAAATTTTCGCAAAAGTGAATAATCCTAATAGGAATAGATTACCAGATTAATGAGAGAAAATTAATATAAAATGTGAAAGAACTCGAACCACTGACATGTTACAAACTCAAAAATGTACTTATATCAACTGCAAAAAGAAACTAACAATATAGCACATGCTATAGGGAGCTAGTAGAATTCTCATCACAGAAAAGTATGAAGTGTATCCCATCACAGAAACTCAACTAGTAAGATGTACAAACCTAAAGGAAGTAGAAGGATCAGAAAAAAAAGCACTTTGAAATATGAGAGTTATAACACAGCAGAGACCTCTAGAAACAGTAACAAACCTCCTGATTGGAACTAAATTAAATAAATATATCACTAAATTAACATAAGGCAAACTACAAAATAACAAGATATTGTTAGAATAGGATAGCAATCCATATATAAGATAAAAAGAAAAGACAAACTGAGTCCACTGAGTTCTGTTATGCCCTAGCTCATTCACTGGAAGGTGACAGATGGAGAGGTGGGGAGAGCAAGGGTGAGACAAAAGGAGGGAGAGAGGGTGCAAGGGAGGGAGATAGGAAGAAAGAGATGGAGAAAATAGAAGAGGTGAAGGAAGAGAAGGAAGGGATGTTACAAATAGTCTGGTACAGTTGAGAGGAAAGTGAACTTGAAACTAAAACCAAGCCATGCAGCCAAACTCACAGAACACATAGCACTCAAGAAACACTGAAGACAAGCTCAAAGATCCTGGAGAATTCAAGGCATTGAGTAGGCACTGATCAGCCCACAGCTAAAAAAGCACTATCCATGATAAGAAGAGAGTCAAGTAAATGGAGCAGAATTAACTGAATCTGACACATAGGGCCAAGAATAGTTCACATTCTCAGTAGATGGAATAGAGAAAAGTAATGCATATTCAGGGTATGCGGAAGAAATCTGTTTTATCAAGGTAATAAAATTAACCTTAGATTAAAGGCTGCTCTGGAAATATCCAGAGTAAGATGATAAATTAGAAACCTCCTAGGTATAACTTGATTAAGCCAAAGAATCAGAGTGACAAAAGGCAAACCATCAGAGATGAGGAAAAAAACAATAGGATAGCTGAGAAGCATGGAGAAAAAGAAAGGCAGAAAAGTAGAAAAGAGCCCACAGTTGGGCAGGGAGTCTGGCCTAGTGGTAGAGTGCTTGCCTAGCATGCACGAAGACTGAGGTTTCATTCCTCGGTACCACATACATTGAAAAAAGCTGGAAGTGGTGCTGAGGCTCAAGTGGTAGAGTGCTAAGCCTTGGACAGTGCTCAGGCCCTGAGCCCAAGCCCAGGACTGGCAAAAAAAAAAAAAGAGCCCACAGATCCAGTCCAGGGGACAACGGGGAAGACACCATCATTCAAACCATAGCAATTCACTAATATAATTTTCCTTCTTGTCACTCATAAAGTGTTCTTGTGCACTTATCTAATGCATCTAAAACAGAACAATATCCTAATTTGATCCTATCAATAGCTACAAAAAAGTATCTACTGTTGTTCTGCATAACTATATCCTCTATTATCATCAGCACTGCAATCCACCAAATGCCTGAACACCAATGAAACACTAGAAAGCAAGACTTCTCAAAGGACATGCAGCTAGATACAAAGCCAAGACATATGTCAACGTTTCTGACTAAACACCTTCGCCATTTCACATCAAGTACTCATCAGGTTGTACAGCAACACAGTGTCATACCACCCTGAGAATTTATTCATGGCTACTGTGGGCTTTTTTTTCCCACTTGTTAGTTACATACAGTATCCAAATTTTTTAAATTAAATAAAATGGGTACTCATTTGTAAGTAATGCATTTTATTGTATTTTATTGTCAGGATAATGTATAGAGGGATTACAGTTACATTCATCAGGTGGTGGGTACATTACTTTTCTAACTTTGATACCCTTTCTCATGTTTTTGTCACCTCCCCTCTCCCTCCCAGTCACCTAGTTTTCCCCCTTTTCTTCCCTATTTCAAATAAACAAATAAGTATATATACAGTATACCAGTATATAAATTCAGATTCAGTAATCTCATAAGATCAATCATAAGTGGAAAAACGGAGAAAAGAAATAACTTCACATGGTACATTAAGAACAGCAATCACAAAGATAAATCTCTTGTTTCCTTAACCTAGACTTCATTTTGTTTAGCCTCATCCTGTGTGACCATATGTACACAGATTTTGAGGTATTGTGACCCTCTACTAGGAGAATCCTAGATGTGTGCCAACTATTACAAATGAGGGACAACAAACAGCCCATGCTCCTTTGGGTCTGGCTTACTTCACTTAATATGGTTTTTTCAAAGTCTTTCCATTTTTTTTATTATAAAATATGAATTCAATTTTTGACAGCATTTTTCTCATTACAGTGTTTAAACAGGCTATGTATAACAGAAATTGGAAAGATACCCTCCAATGGTTATTTATATGTTAATTAAATATAGTGATAAAGACACACAACTGTTACAGACAAGTATTTACATATTAATGGAATCTTGACTGGCAAGACCTTGTTCTTCAATAAAAAAAGAATTATTGAAACTGTTTTCCTGAGGCAACTCAACTTTAGGATCACAAGTTCTAAATTATTGGTCAAGGTATTTACAGTTTAGAAGAAAAATCTTATCTCAATAAAAGAGTATAATTATGTAACAGTATTGCTGAATCTAGTAACAGCAACTTTCAAGATTTCAAAAGAAAACAGAAAAAAGTTATTCTCAAACACTTTAAATTCAAATCAAAACAAAAACTTTTTAAATATACTAAACCACATGAAGACAATTTCACTGTGGATAGATCCACATTGCAACAGTAATGCAATTAAAATTAACTGTTAAAAAAATTCACTATTTTAAGGCATATTTCGCTAACACTTCTCACATGTATATCCTAAGATATATCCGTTTGCTGTTTATTTCAAGAACATGCTGAAAGAACTGCATTGTACATGAAACAAAAAAATAGGTAGTAAAAACTAAAAAAAGAGAGGTAATGCACCCACTACCTGACGAATATAACCACCTGACGAACAAAAAAAATTCCAAACATAATCCTACAAGGTTTGTTGAATAATAAAGGAAATAAATAAATGAATTATTCAATAGACCATCATTTCTTTAGGATTCCCCAGAGTCCCAGACAGCTAATAAATATTATCAATATCTGTCAAAGGACCAGAAAAAATATTTTGTTAAAACTTTCAGCTTCTTAATCAGAGAATATGCCAGAGATGTTTTCTAACCATTACTACCATATGATTGGTTCAATCAAAAATGGGCCACAATAAAAGTTTTGCCAATGTGATCTCAAAACAAAGTAAGTTACAGGTTAATAACATAAACTGTTTCTGCTTTGCAAAATTCAAAAACTCAAAAACTTAAATATCTGCCTTTCCTGTACTGAATTTGAGTCCCGTGATTCCTCCATTCAAACATTACTTACTGAGTAATTGCCTGGTAGTAAACCTCTTCTGGACATCAGGGCTACATTAACAAGAAAAAAGCAAAGCCATTTTCTAATGGATTCTAATGCAACCAATTCATTTATTTATTCAGCAACTATTTACTGGTGCCTGCCGAGTTCTAGACACTGTTCTAAGTGCACTGAAGTAGAAAAGGAAACCCTCAAAATCCCTGTCAAATTACAGCTTACATTTCTAAAAGGGACACAGACAATAACTCAAAATGACTAAGTAAAATCGAAATCGAAAGGGGTGAGATGGCCGCTATGGTGGGTCACATGTCCCAGCCAGCCTGCACACTCCAGCTCCGGGGAAGGGCCTGTCCCAGTGGGCTCTGCCTTATGGCCGCAACTAAAATTCCATCTGATTCTGATAGAGAGCTGAATTCACTTCACCAGTTGGCTCACTATTACAAGACTAGGCGGGTCCTCTCCCCTAATTGGAAATAAGAATCGGCCACAGCCTCTGCCCTAGTGGCATAAATTTGTCTGTACTCAAGCAATAAAATCATTGTTTCAATTAAAAAATAAAATAAGTAGTGGTGAACGCTACAGGGAGGAAAACTGGAATAAGGGTTTAAAGTGAGGCTAAAACTATCAACTATCAATAGAGGAGTCAAGGAAAATCAGAGAAGACAAACATAATACATGGTAAGTACAAGTACTAGGAAAAAAAAAGAAATAGGGAGGGGCCAGGAGTTTGGCCTAGTGGTAAAGTGCTTGCCTAGCATGCATGAGGACCGGGGTTTGATTCCTCAGCACCACATACATAGAAAAAAAAACCAGAAATGGTGCTGTGGCTCAAGTGGTAGAGCTATAGCCTAGAGAAAGCTCAAGGACAGTGCTTAGGCCCCTGAGTCTAAGCCTAGGACTGGAAAAAAAAAACAAAGAAAAAAGAAAAATAAGGAGACAAGGAGACAAGGAAATGAGGGATGTCCAAAAAATACGTTCAGGACATATCTATGGAGGTTGGCCTTTAAGCACAGACAGCACGGAGGTCAGAGACCTAGTCACAGGGAACCTGCAAGGAACGGCAGCAACCTGGAGCTGTCCCATGTTAGCAGGTAGTTTCTGCATTCCCCTCAGGACATTTCACTGAGTCTTTCTGAAATGGACAAGAAAGAACTCAGTTATCCAGTCAGTAAACACTCAGAATACTCAATATACAAGCACCCCCATAGAGTCCCAGTGACACAAGCACAAGGAAAGATGGTCTATGCCTTTGGAGTTTAAAGCCAGGTATTTGTTAAGAAGAAAATGCAGGGAAACAGGAAGAAATGAAAATTACTTATCATAATACAAAATACTTTTGTATTATATTTACTATTTATTATAATTATTATTATAATGAAAAATACTTTTTGTACTCACACACAATGTCCATGAGACTCTTATCTCCAATTAACCACCAGAAAACACATTATTTGTATATCACTGCATAAATCAAAAATTCTTTTAAAATGCAAAAAAGCATACAAACATTTTTTTCTTCACTTTCATGAGAAAAAGGTTTTTTGGGGTTTTTTTGGTTTGGTTTTTGTTTGGTTTTTCTTTTTATTTTGTTTTGTTTTTGCTAGTCCTAAGCTTATACTCAGTGTCTAAGCACTGTCCTTGGGTTTTTCTCAAGGCTAGAGCTCTACCACTTGAGCCACGATACCATTTCTGGCTTTTTTCTATGTATGTAGTACCGAGGAATCAAAACTGGGTCTTCATGCATACTAGGCAAGCACTCTACCAGTAGGCCAAACTCCCGGCCCCAAAAATTTATTTTTAATATAGTACAAATTGAGGAATTTATATCTTGAAAGTCTATTAATCTATAACTCAAATGTAGGTTCAAATCTTGGCTACCTATATGCAGACTTCAGCATAATACTAAACCTCTACAAATTTTAACCTTTTGCAATAACGCAAATAATACCAAAATTATTTGAAGACCAGATACAAATATGTGCTAAATATACAGCAATTACTGCACAGACACTGATCCTCAATTTCGACACCTAAAACTACAATACCGTTGGCAGCCACATGGGGAAAGGCCAATGATTCAGAGTCAATGATACCCCTCAGTGCTGTCAGTTTCCAGTAGACAGCAACAATAATTTTTACCAGCACATAATCTAATCTCTTACAATGTTTTACCGTGTGTGACCCAACTGTATATATAGCAATCACCTACTGCTAAAAATATGAGCTATAAGAAAGCAATATAGGGACTATCAACTCATTTTAAAAGTGACTAAACTCTAAATCAGAAAAGGTAAATCATCCAATTAATACTTAAGACACACGTACCAGTGGGCCAGCTGAAGATCTCACAAACATACATCTTATGGCTCTGCTGCTCCGACCTAAGAAAAGTGTGTTCCATTCTTGTCACTTTCCTTAGGTGCCATTTAGACTTGGGGTTAATGGCTTATCCATCTTTGAGCTATACAGTAAGATATATATATATATATATATATATATATATATATATATATATATATATTTCTCCTTGCTTCATTGTCAAGAAGTGATGCTGGTCTCCAGAAGATCATCAACTGACCAGGACTTAATATCTGAATAGGATTAGAGTCTGCCCAACATGCTGCAACCCAATTAACAAACAGCCTTCAGTTCAAATAAGGAGTACTATGCTAACTAATACGTAAGTGGTATCTTGACTTCCCATTTCTCTTTATATCTCTGTGATTTCACATAAAGGAAAGGCTGCTGAGTAAAGCAGGATGAAGATTTTCCTAGGTCCCTAATGTTTTCAAACTATCGTTCAGTTTCTAAAAGACAGCATTACTTCAAATAGACACTGTTCTCCGAGTATGTGTTCATGAAGTTAAGGTAGTTTTATTTCAATCGATGTATTTTTTTGCTTCAGGATCATTTAACAAACAAATTAAAAATAGACTTACCAAAAAAAAAAAAAAACTTAAATTATTGCAATTTCTTAACATCTGAAGTGTTCACCTTGAAATACACTAACAAAAAATGCTATTATTTAGAAAAAAAGGTGAAATCTAGGTCACATACCTTGCTTCAGGCAGCAAACTCGAGTATTCATGTGGAGAAGTGGTTTCGGGAAAATTGGAGAGAATCGGAAGACGATGAGGAAGAAGGTCAGCGCCATGGTATGTGAACAGAATTTCTAGGGCTTGGACATTACTTGCCTATCCAAAATATAAGTGACAAGTTTCTAATGTAAGTGACAAGATTCTAACATTAGAAATAAAGACTGGCTGTTATAGGTGATTAAATGTTAAATCTTTTATGATCAGTTCTTATATTATTTTGAAATACTCCTGATTTCCCTAGATTTTATGATTCCCAAACAGTAATTTATTTTAAAACTATAAATGGATAAAATTGTTATATATAATCCATTTTGTCCATTTGTATGAATATAAAAGAAAAGAAAGGGTGGATATGTGATGGCCTTAACTGCAGAACTCAAAGGTTTAATGCAAACAGTCTATTTACAGACACTCTATTTACAAAGAAGAAATTACCCGAGCATAAGTTCTTGCTGACAGGACGATATTCTGACTGCGGAACTTCTTAAAGAACTCAGCATCATATGTCTGTGCAGACTCGTGACTCACTCCTAGGATCTCCTGAGGGAAAACACAACTTCATGAAAACTCTTTTAAGTATGAGGGACACAAAAATATTAAAAATCTTTAAAACTCTGTATGTGTAAACAGTAAGGCTTGAATTCATAAATCTCAAGTAGTAACTGTTAGCTAAAGTTCTTCATTTGCATTCTTGCCCTCGTTTTGAAAGGGGCTATATTTTAAAATGCAGTTAATTTTTAAAATCCACATGCAAATTAAATGGCTAGTTAAAATTAAATGAATTACAGCAAGACAATAAAAACAAAGTACCAGGTGAAAGCAATAAATAAATTTTCTGTATGGCTATGAATTATAAACACCTAACACCTCTACACAAAAACTTTACCACTACTAAGAGAAAAACAAAAAACAAAAACTACTCAACCTTAACTTTACCTGAGTGTCATGCAAAAATATATTCTAACTACATCCTTGAGGTAAAATGTAGCTCATTTCTACATACCCCTTTATTTTTTTTCTTTTGGTGGGTTATAAGGCTTGAACTCTGGGACTTGGGCAATGGTCCTGAGCTCTCCACCTCAAGGCTACTGCCCTACCCCTTGAGCCACAGACCCATTTCCCCTTTCCTAATGATTAATTGGAGATAAGAGTCTCAATCATTCTTTAGTCCCTTATTGCCCAGGCTGGCTTTGAACTGTGATCCTCAGATGTCAGCCTTCTGAGTTTATAGGTTTATAGGTGTGAGCCACCACGCCCAGCTCACATACCCCTTTAACAATATCAAACCAGGATCATTGCATAAAATGCTACCTAAATGCTGACATCTGAAATCTGTGTTTTGTCCCCAAATGTTCAAAGGTGGTCCTTTTTATTCCCTAATGTAATAAAACAAATCTAGGCCTTGCACAATCTCTAATTTTTACCAAAATTAGAACATAAAAGAGAAGGCGCTTTCATAAAAAATGAATTTTTCTCCTCATAAATAGCTATTTAAAAAACAATAGTATCATTATAGTTAGCAGCCACAGAATTTCTAACAGAACACAGCTGGCCTAATTACAATTATTCCTTACCTCATACGTTTCAAGTCGATCTAAGTAAGTTAATAATTTCAGTCGACAACGGCAAAGTTCCTTTTGTTCCAATGTCAACCTGTTTGAATAACTACATTAGGCCATTTATATTTACACAGAAGCACATTTCTTCAAGAATTAAAACTGTGGGAAAAGATATTTACCAATAATACATTAGACAAATGCTTAATATCCAGTGTCTACAGGGAACTCAAGAAATTAATTCCCCCCAAACCCAACAAACCAATCACTTAATGGGAAAAGGAACTAAAGAGAGACTTGTCCAAAGAAGAGGTTAAAATGGAAGAAAAACGTATGAGAAAATGTTCATCATCCATGGTCATAAAGGAAATGTAAATAAAAACAACCCTAAGATACCACCTTATCCCAATTAGAATGGCCAAGATTCTGAACTCAGACAGCAACAAATGGTGGCAGGGTTGTGGAGAAAAAGGAACCTTACTGCACTGTGGGTGGGACTGTAAGCAAGTTTGGCCACTCTGGAAAGCAGTTTGGAGGTTTCTTAAAGAACTGAAAATAGACCTTCCCTATGATGCCGCCATACCACTCCTGGGCATCTATCCTGAACATCATAACTCAGGATATGATAAGGACACATACATGCTCAGTTATGTTCATCTCTGTACTATTCACAGTAGCCAAGTGATGGAAACAACCCAGATGACCCAGATGAATGGATACAAAAAATGTGATATATACATGCATAGCCAACAGACAAGATAAAATAATGGCATTTGCTGGGAAGTAGATGAAGCTAGAGCAAATCATGTTAAATGAGATAAGTCAAGACCAAAGGAACAAAAGGCACATGGTCTGCTTAATATGTGGATATTATATACAAACAGTACAAGAGCGATGACTCAACATTGGGTACCCAATATTATGAACATGGTCTTGGAGATATAAACATAACTACATAGACATAAAAATCTATGATGGGCTATATACTCTATAGACATAATGTTTTATTACATATATTAATATGTATCTATGACATACAAAGCCTCAGCTTAATTTTAATTATGTTCTAAAATCTATGTGCCAGTGATTATATATAGATTCCCTTCTTGAATACTTGTTCGTTAAAACATGACATTTGAAATATGATGTAAAAATCAATGTTAATAAATTCTTTAATAAAAAAAGAATTAAAATTGAATAAAAATTATCAATATAGGGACCTAGAGTTTGGACTAGCGGTAAAGTGTTTGCCTAGCATTCATGAAGGACCGGTTCAATTCCTCGGTATCACATACATAGAAAAAAACTGGAACTGGTGCTGTGGCTCAAGTAGTAGAAAAGTCCAAGGACAATGCTCAGGCCCTGAGTTCAAACCCCACAATTGGCCAAAAAAAAAAAAAAAATGTCAATATACCATGAGCCCAAAACTAGTGAAACAGTACCCAAAAACGAAGAATAATCCATTACATGCATGTAAGCTGCTAGGACAGCTTACAGTAGTGAACACTAGTGAAGAACACACTGAAGTGACTAGTTATTTCAAAGAAGCTACTAAATGACTAGTAATAAATCATTTACTTGGAAAAGTTCACTAATTTCAGTAGCTCTTGTCTCTTCTTCAGTTTTGCTTCCTCTTTATTCTTGGCAGGCTCTTCATCCAATGGTGAGAGCTCCTCGAAGGAGACAGTGTCGATGTCTACTTCACCAGGCAATATAAATCTGAGTGAGGGAAAGGGAAAATCAAACACACTTTGATTAATTGTTTTAATTTCATGTGATGGAAAACAGCCATCTCCTATGTTTGGCTGATTTTTCTAAGTTGACTTCTACAGAAACAACCAGTTTTGTTTTGTTTTTTTTTTACTTTGGATTTGACTTTATTTTTTTAAGATTTATTAATTAATTTATTTTTTATTCTAAAGGTGATACACAGAGGGGTTACAGTTATATAAGTCAGGTAATGAGTACATTTCTTTTTGAACAGAGGCAACCATATAAGTTGACCAAAGTTAACACACTATTTCCAGGGAATCAAAAATGGAGCGACTACTGCATATCTGTAACCAGTTATTTTTTTAAACATGTTTGTAAAGTAAAATGATTCATTTATTATGTCTATAGGATAAGGAAAAAGTCATCAGTAAGGATCACAAAAACTTTTAAAATGAAGAAGACAAAAATTACTTAGAAAATAAGTAGAGTTAAAGTCACCCAATGTAAAATAGTCCATTAGAGAAACTCTGTTAAGAATTAACAGCTTGAATCACCTCTATTTTCCTCTAAAAATGGTAATTAATGGGCTGGGAGTGTGATCTAGTGGTAGAGTGCCTGCCTAGCATGCACAAAACCCTGTGTTCAATTCCTAGGTACCACATACACAAAAAAAAAGCCAGAAATGGTGGTATGGCTCAAGTGTAGAGCTCTAGCCTTGAGGATAGCGGGGGATTTATGTGGTGTTTTCCCCAAACACATAATGTATTCCCTAAGAGTAACTGTTGGAAGGAGGTATGATACTACAGTTAGGTAGGCAAATACAAGCTCAAACTTAACTACAACATTTTAACCAGTTTGTAAGCCAACTCAGGCTTATTGTGAACCTCAACTTAGAAACGGCCAGCATCAAGTAAACTTTGTAGAACTTGATAATTCCTCAGCAACAAGACATCATATGCAAGCATACTAAGCTTAATGCAAAGAAAGTTGTGATCTAACATGAGAAAACCCTGGTCTATGGCAGTTGCTTCCATGCAGTGACTGACCATTGCCCTGTTAGCTTAGACATTTGTCCAAAGTCACCTGTGCTATGAATCCTGTTCAACTAACCTGCCATTATCTGTTCCTTCCCCAATTGCTAAAAGCGCCTCCAGGTCTGTGCCTTTTAATCCATACTGAAGTAATTCTTTGGCAGCATCCACATTTTCCGGAACTCTCTCCAAACACTCATGAAGAACCCAGGATCGCTTCTTTATTTTACTCTAGACACAAAGAACAGACACTGAAGAATGTATAGCATCTTACAGCACTTGACAGCTGCCTTCTGGAACTATAAACCTATTCACATGAGGTGCATTATACTTACTTTTGGACTTGGCCACAAGTAGCTGCTTGAAAAACACAACACAAGCTAAAATAGCTGGTGTCCTGGATTTTTGAACTGGATATAAAGACATATGCTTGCAAGTGCTTTTTTTTTTTTTTTTTTTTTTGTCCCATTCTAGTAAGCTACAGCAAAACACAAAGCCTCTTAGAAATATAAAAAGATCTTTTCAACCTTCAACGTGTCTTAGTTTTACAGTTTGGCTGTACATATTGGAGGAAAAAATAAAACAAAGACAAAAGTGTATTTTCTATTGTAGCAAGCACCCCTACCTATAAAACAAAACTAACAAGGCATAGCCGATCAAGATTCTGTATTTATTTGACCAAGAGATAGTTCTCACAGCACAATGTTAATATTTGTAAGAAGTTGTGGTATGCTGTGCTTGCAGAAGACCAAGGGCCTGTTCCTACCTACTACTGCTCCTTCCAACCCCATTCAAAAATGCCTGACTTTGGGCCAAGAATTTGGCCTAGTGGTAGAGTGCTTGCCTAGCATGCACCCGGTTCAATTCCTTGGTATCACATACATAGAAAAAAGCCAGAAACGGTGCTGTGGCTCAAGTGGTAGAACTCTAGCCTTGAGAAAGCCCAAGTACAGTGCCCAAGCCCTGAGTTCAAGGCCCAGGACTGGCGGGAAAAAAAAAAAAAAAAGCCTGACTTTAGGCCGGGAGTTTCGCCTACTGGTAAGAGTGTTGCCTAACATACACAAAGACCCAGGTTCAATTCCTTGGTACCACATACATAGAAAAAGCCAGAAGTGGTGTTGTGGCTCAAGTAGTAGAGCTCTAGCCTTGAGAAAGTCCAAGGACAGTTGTTTAGCTCCTGAGTTCAAGTGTCAGGACTGGTAAAAGAAAAGACCTGACTTGCCTTCTTTCTAGTACAAATTTGAGGTAAGATTTAACTCATAATCTTTTTGTTGTGGTTTTGCTAGTCCTGGGGTTTGAACTTAGGGCCTGGGGACTATCCTTGAGCATTCTTAAGTCTAGCACTCTAACACTTAAGCCACAGTACCACTTCCAGCTTTTTCTGTATATATGGTACAAAGAAATAGAACCCAGGGCTCCATATAAATACTCTTACCACGAGACCACGCTTCCAGTCCTCTATTTCTTTACATAACCGACCATATCAAGTCTTTCTTCAAATGCCTCAAATTCATTTCCCTATTTCCATATATGTAATCTTTGTACTCGTCTAAACCTGCAGAGTAATAGCCCCCACACCCTTCTCCTCCTGATCTAGTCATCTTCAATACCACTTGCCACCAAGCCTCTGCAGTTTCTCTCACCCCAAAGATAAAGCCTAAGTAATCCTAAACTTTCAAAATCTTCTCAAACCCAATCAATATATCTTCTTAAACATATTCCCAGAGACCACGCTCATCAGAAATCTGCTCTAGCACACCAGTGGACTTACAGAGCTCCTTTCTCTTTCACCATGTACCAGATATTGAACTAACCACGATCCCACAAGGAATGGACAGATTTGGTCACCAGACATATGCGTCAGGCTCACAGTTCTTTAACTTGCAAATGTGGTCCCTTGGGAATGCTTTTCTTTGGAAAAGCTTGCTTTGAATCCTCTCAAATTTCTGTCCCAAACCACTTCATCATAAAACGCTTTATCTGTATCTCTAAGTCTGGAACTACTGCTCCTACTTTTCAGGTGACTGTATATACTTCAAATAAGAAGCTTGTATGCTCAAGCCCAGGACTGGCAAAAAAAAAAAAAAAAAAAAAAAAAGCTTGTATGCTAAGAAAGTTGTTAAGCTCCTTCACAGCAAAAGCTACTTTTATGCATCTATTTAGGCCTCTTCTGTACCTATTCATGGCCCCTAATACAATGCTTATTTATTTTACTAAATTAATTTTTCCTTATTAAAAATCTTATTACGACCAAAGGAACAAAAGGTGCATAGTATCCTTAATATGTGGCTATTAGATCCAAACAGGGCAAGAGCGAGGACTCAATATTTGCATACCCAATGACATGGACCTGGTATGGGAAATATAAACACAACTACATAGACATAAAAATCTATGACCCTATAGACATAATGTTTTATTACATTGATTAATATGTATCTATGATATACAAACCCTTAGCCTAATTTTGATTATGTTCTAAAAACTAAGGGCCTGTGATTGTATATAGAGATTCCCTTCTTGAATACTTGTTTGTTAAACACGTCATTTGAAATATGATGTAAAAATCAATGTTAATAAATTCTTTAATAAAAAAAATCTTATTACTTTGTCTTCAGGGACCAAAACTGGTCACTGTGTTCTAGAAAAAGCCAAGAAATAGATGCATGCACACCCAAAGGCTTACTGTCCTCAGTCATAAAAATCAAGATAATGCACATTGGGGGTTCTGAGCTTCCAAAGCAAATATGGGCAACTTTGTCTTCTTGTTCCCATTGCTGATCATGCTCTCTCATCTCTAGTGTGTCATACTAAAATTAACAATTGTCCTGTTTGGTTAAAGCCTCATCTCTCAATAACTTTATCACAGATGTTTTTATTTTTACCAATGCATGTCCATTAGCTTTGGAAGTGGGGGGGGGCCCAGAGGGAGTACACTCAACTCTTAAGACTTCCTGAGCCCTTTTGAAAGGCAAAGGAGTCCCAATATTTTAAAAGCATGCTTTGAGTCTATTTCTTCACAAAGCTACCAAGGGTAAAAACATGCAGGCTTTCTATCATGCAAAAACAAGATGTTAATACACTGAGACTGAGTGTATTCCAGCCTGTCAGAATGACTATCATCAAGTATACAAATTATAACAAATGCTGGACAGGTGTGAAGGAAAAAAAAACAGAATCCTAATACACTACTGATGGGTTTTAAATTAGTACAGTTATGGCAGTCAGTATGATGTTTCCTTTAAATAATAAAGCTGAGGGCCAGTGGCTCAAGCCTGTAATCCTAGCTATTCAGGAGGCTGAGATCTAAGGATTGTGGTTTAAAGCCAATTGTGGCTCAAGTGGTAGGACAATAGCCCTGAGCAAAAAAAGCTCAAGGACTATACCCAGACCCTAAACTTAAGCCTCTGACATATACAAAGAAACAAAAAGTAAATCTATCCCTTATACAATGGTGTTGGGAGAGTGCCTTCAAAGGACAATTAGATCCTGAACCTTCATGATAGGATTAGTGTACCCATAAAAGGACTAATCAAGTCTCACTTCCTCTCTGCTTGCAAGAAGTAGTCTATCTGCAATCCTGAATGATGACAGATGATAGAAGAAGGCCACAGGAAGCACTTTCTCATCTACAGCTGACATGATTCTAAGCTATATCCACAGAAAGCACTGAGCGGTCACTACAAAGGGAAAGACTTTGTTTTCTACCCCTAATGTGGTTTTGCTCTTTGCATGTTGTTCCTCAGCTGGTAAGGGAAGAGGAACCACATTCAGTGGCACTTACCCCCCACTTTCTCCAACATGACAACTTCTGGTTGAGCTTCAATGGTGCTACTGTGGGCAGACTGCTTCCCACTGAATCTCAAAGGTACCAGGAGCAGCTAGCCTCCCTGCCTGTGCCTACCTACAGTAGTGAAGAGTGTATCCTACAGTCAAAGCCATGGTTCCTACTTATCCATCAACCTTCAGCTGTGTGCTGCTGCTGGGAGGTTCACGGCCAGTCCTTGAGGTTTTATGGACGAGCTCCATGGCAGGTACACGTTCAGCTTTCTTATACAGCTCTAACCTTTACCCTTAAGAATCTATGGATAAGCCCTGGTCAGGGACAACACAGAGAAATTCTCTTCATCAACTGTCTCAAACTCTTCTTCATCCAAAAACATCTGAATCCTAGCTTAGGGGAGGAGACCGCCCCACAAGCACATTTCCTTCATGAGCATACTTTTTCCGTCTAAAGATGTTTCTTATTTACCCCTTACTAGTTAGTCTTTGGTTACCATTAAATAATCCGTCTCACTGAAACTTTCCCTAAGGCTCTTAACAGAACCTGAATAACAGGAGTGGAGAGAGATACAGGAAGGGAAAGAATCAAGTCAAGATCAGGTATTTGGCTGGCTTGACAGCAACTTAGTTGTTCAGGTATATCCAGCACCAAAGTCAAACTGCAAAGGAAACAGACTCTTCTAAGGTAATATAGAAAAGTCATCAATACCAAGTGTTCTAAAAGGCATTCTATGAATGTAAGTTCTACCACATTATCAAAATATTCCAAGACAATGACATACCAGGTAATTCTGAATTGAAGCAAGGTTGACGGCTGACTTCCTCCATTGCCTCTGATAGACAAGGTCAGTGTCCAGGCCGTAGGTGTGAGCCAAAGACAAGGCTTCCTCATACTCTTCACTTTCAATCTTTATGAAAAAAAAAAAAAGACACAAGAACAGGACTCTGCTGAAATACACAGCAATCTACAAATTTATGGATCTCCTGGTGCCAGAAGTACAAACATTTTGAGGATCAGATACATCAGGAATACTTTTAGCACTTTAACAAAAAGATGACAGACTACTAACATAGTATAAGAAACTGACTTACACAACGGTGTAAGAAATTGCTTATACAGTCCAAAACTCCAACTGGCAAGAGTAGTCACATGAGTTCCCACAGCAAGCCAGACTGCTTCCTCACCACCTGCTATGCTTGAATGCAGGTATGAGGAACTGGAAAGGAGCCAAAGAAAACCAGACAAAACCACAATGTGGAAAACCCTTTATAGTTAATTCCTCTTGCATTCACTATAAGCTGTTTTTGTTTCTGTTTATTATTTGCTGGGATCAGAGCTTGAGCTTGGGACCTGACATTCCCTCCATTTGCTCCCCTTTGAGAGGGAACCTTTTGGACATTTCTACCCAGGCTGGCTTCAAACTACAAACCTCTAGATTTCAACCTCCTGAGAAGCTAGGATGATAGGCCTGAGCCATCAGTACCCACTTAATTTACATTACTTTGTGATTACTGATGTACAAAAACAGCATTAGTTAGTTATAAAGGCTTTAAAATACCACTATTCTAATGTTCAATATTATTATACCATGTTCTAATGTTATAAATCAAGAACCTCTCCTTAAATGTCTTATTTTATTGAAGAATTAGTTTCTTTGCAATAAAATAAAAGTCTAATGCCACCAGACACCAGTAGTCCATGCCTATAATCCTAGCTACTTAGTAGGTTAAGAGCTGAGGGTCAAGGTTCAAGGCCAGACCGGACAAGAAAGTCTGTAAGGTTCTTTTTAATTCTAATTAACCACCAGAAAGCCAGTAGTGGGGCTGTGGCTCAAGTGGTAGATCACTAGCCTTGAGCAAAAAGCTCAGGATCAGACCGTGAGTTTATGCCCCAGAACCAACAAAAAAATTAATTAATTAAAACCTTTACCATATGGTAGCAACAAATACTCTCACCTTTCTCTGATACAGCTCCTCAGGAGTTGTGGAACGCAAACTCACAAGGCGGTAGTTTTTAGTAATGGTTCGAGGGCGCTTCCGAGGAGGTGCAAATCGTTCCATCTCAGTCACCAGGTAAAGGCCCTGTTTTATGTAACCGAAGTAGCGAGCCTTGGCAGATGTTTCATGGTCAGAGTCAGATTCCTCTTCTCCTTCATCTTCTTCCCCAGCCCGCAGCTCCAAACGAGATCGTTTGGGGGCAAGTTTAATCTCACACTAGGTGGAAAAGGAAGATGATGATTCATGGAGAGAAAATAAATACTTTTTAGACAATAGTAGAAAAAACCTTTTAAATTCTACTCTAGTTTGACTCATTACTTCAGTTTTATTCACAATGTGATTCAAACAAACATAAATCAAAAACCTCAAGAAACATCCAAACATGAAGCATTGCCAAATCTCTAAATCTAAATGCCATTTTAGTAACAGGTCAATAAAATGGCCTTGTAAACATATGCCAACTATTATATATTAGAAATGAAGAATTGACAACACAAATTTCTTTTTACCTTTACCCTTGCTATACTTGCTGCAGAGAAGGTGGGGATTTAGAGAATGTATTTATTTGCTTTACCAAAAATAGTTTAACAATATCCCTTTTAAAAAGTCAGCCTCACAAAGTTCTGAGCTGGAAGCCTGGCTTATAAAGATAACTTTCATTCCAGATTTAACAGGATTGGCTTGAATTTTAAGCCCTAGTTTTCTTTAAAGAATATCTTTAGACTCAATAACAACCTTTGGAATAAAAATTATTTGTCATTATACACAGCTGAACTGAAAGCTATTTAACATTATTACTCTGAAAGACTTAAGTAAGAATTTTAAATAACCAAAACATAACTAGTCTATATATCCAACTCTTTCATCATAATGAACAAATTTTTCTTAAAGAGCCAAAATATTTAAGGTGCTAGTAAGCAATATCTAATCTATTCCACAGGCTGATCAGAATCATCTAGAAAATATTCTATCATGTCCTATGAAGAAAAAATATACTCCAAGAGCCAAATTCCCTCACATTTTCTTCTTTCTCTTATCTGCAATGTTTTTGAAACCCTGAACAACTGAATTCAGTTTTATACACTGCACCCACTGATTAAAATCACAGGTCATGTGTCACTGTGTGTGTGTGTCACTACCCAGGTTGTGTGTGTGTGTGTGTGTGTCATTACCCAGGGATTGAATTCAGGGCCTGGGTGCTGTCCCTGACCTTTTTTTTCTTTCTTTCTTTCTTTTTTGCTGATTAAGGGGAAATAAGAGTCTCATGAACTTTCCTACCCAGATTGGCTTTCAACTACTGTCCTCAGATCTTAGTCTGCTGAGTAGCTAGGATTATAAGCACGAGCCACTGGTGCCCAGCTCTAGATTTTTGTTTTTAAAGACAAGATTCGCTCATGGAACAGGATCTAATAAAGATATAAAGTTAGACAATTGATTTGTGGTGAAAGGCAAGCAAACTCAAAGGGAAAGGCCTTACCTCCAAACTTAAAAATCCCCCATCATGGGTAGCAGTGACCTGGGATGCTGGTTCAAACCACTCACAGGATTTCCCCAGGAGATTCTTCAAGGTTTTCACCGATGAAACAGTTAAAGCACCAGAGCATCGAGCCAGAATCACTGCACCATCTGCCCACCAGTTGACATCGATCAATGGGTAGAGGGTCTCTTTATCTACATGTGTTGGGATGGAGGGGGCGAGTAAAGCAAACACATTGGTGAAAGTGGTTTAGGTACAATATATTTAATACAATAATTTATAGTCAAAGCTCACCTATATTATTTGAGCCCTAAAGGTATCTTAATGAGAAAAAAATTGAAGTTATCAAATTTTCCCTCTGGTAGTAATTAATTCATTTAATCAACATCTACATGGCAATTAGTCAAAGCTTAAAGCTTTAGAAACACAGACATAAATAAATAAAGATCCTTCTAAAAATCTAAGTATAACTAGGAGAAGAGGTATAATGCTTGCATACATATCAGATATAATGCCCTGGGTTTAATACCCAAAACCAAAAAGGAAAATGCAGTCAAAAACCTGAGTACGTTCCATTGGTCCTCAAGCCTGTTCTTGTGTCAGTAACAGTTGTTTTTATTCCTATAACTTTGTAATAGAATTCTAAGTTTGATATTGTTATTCTCCCAATGCTGTTCTGTCTGCTCAGGATTATTTCTGCTATTTGGACTTTTGTTGTTCTCTATGAATTTTTGCATTGCTTTTTCTATCTCATTGGATGTTGTTGGGGCTTTGATGGGCATCACATTGAATGCGTAGATTGTTTGGGAAAGTACTGCCATTTATCAGGATGTTAGTTCTTCCAATGTAAGAACATTTCCTTAAATCTTCTTCCATTTTCTTTTCTAAATTTTTTAAGTTTTCACTACTGAGGTCCTTTACATCTTAAGTTAATCCCTAAGTATTTCTTGAGGTCACTGCAAGTAAGAGTTGCTTTCCTGAATTTACTCTAGATCTTCTTGATGCTGGCATATAGAAAAGCTACTGATTTTGATTTTATACCTTGCTACGTGACTAAACTTTGGAATCAGCTCTAGTATCTTAGATATGGAGTCTATAGTTTCCTTTAAGTATATGATTATGTCACCTGCAAAAAGAATGATTTTATTTCTTCATTTCCTCATTGGATTCTCATTATATTTTTCTGTTGCCTTATTGCTCTTGCAAGGAATTCCAGCACTGAACTGAAGAGGAATAGAAAGAGTGAACATCCTTGTCTCACTTATGATTTTAGGTTTTTGATTTTATAATTAAATATTTTAAGAGAGGGAAAAAAATGCTTGTCAAAAACCTAAGCATGTTCTACAGGAAGTGACAAATCACTATTGTCAACATGAAAAGGTAAAAGGAATGTGTCAAACTCAAAATAGAAAGGTTACAAAAGGTTTAAGAAAATGTATATCTATCTCCTTCAAACAAATGCTGAGAAAATTACAGCATTTTAAAAATAGGTGAGACAGATATATAACAGCTCCCAGTGATAAGCTCTCTCTTCAACCTTTAAGTAACAAAGAAAAAAACTGATTCAAGGCAAATAAAGAATTTTGGGATTAAAATAAATTATGGTTTACCAACTGAGGAACTCACAAGGAAATGCCAGAATGTTATAATTCCATGGTACCACAATGGTGACAGTATGTCTTAAAGATAGTTTTGAATATGCCTACATTAAGGAAAGAGACTTTTATAACAGAGTTCCACACCATGAAAATAACTTTTTTTTTTTTTTTTTTTTTTTTTTTGCCAGTCCTGGGCTTGAGCGCCAGGGCCTGAGTACTGTCCTTGGACTTTCTCAAGGCTAGAGCTCGACCACTTCCGGCTTTTTTCTATGTATATGGTACCAAGGAATTGAACCAGGGTCTTCGTGCATCCTAGGCAAGCACTTTACCACTAGGCCAAACTCTTGGCCCCATAACTCATTGTTTTAACAAAAATAAAGACTATAACACCATTTCCACCAGTAAGGCAAACTAAGACAATTCATATAAGTAAAAAGAAAAATCATCTTGGAAAGAGAGAGAAGGTAAGACGGTGAGAAGGAAGGAAGGGAGGGAGGGAGGGAAAGAGGGAGGGAGGGAAGGGGGGAGGGAGGGAGGCAGGGAGGCAGGGAGGGAGGCAGGGAGGCAGGGAGGCAGGGAGGCAGGGAGGGAGGAGGAAGGGAGGAAGGGAGGAAGGCAGGAAAGAAGGAAGGCAGGAAAGAAGAAAGACAGTCCAGCCATAATTATCTCCAAGTTCCAGAGACAACCTTTCAGGGTTTGTCCTTGAGTAAATACCTTGCAGCTATGCTCTTCACATGTCCAGGAGCATGTGTAAAATAGTGTTTTAATCTTGGATCTCAGTGTACCATTCAGCATTGGCCCATAAGACTAGCATGCTTCATCTGAGGTTTGGCTTAGCTTTCAGCAAAACCTTACAATCATAAAATGGAGTCTGCACAGTGAGGTGGTATACACACATAGTTCCAGCACTTGAGAGGCTGGGGCAGAAGGATAAGTTCAAAGCCAGAATGAACTACACAGAAAAATTCCAACTCAATAAAACAGAGAAAAGGAGAAAGGAGAAAAGGACAAAGGTTACTGCCTTGCTCCACCACCTTTTGTTTCTTCCAAAGTGGAGCCCAAGTATCAAGGGACTGTTTTCATCCACATAAAGAACAGTTTATACTAGATAATAAGAGGAGTCTCTTTTAAGGTTGTAATGGTCATGTTTCTTCCCACTCACCTTTTAGTTTCTTTCTCTTCTCAGTAGAAAGCTTCCAGTGAGGATTAAGCTCATCATACCCTGGCTAAATAAGAAGACATGCACTCAATTTATTGAGTCAACCATGGCAGGAAAGTGTGAGAAAATCAGCAAGTTCTATGGAATATTCAAAATATACAATATATGAAGAATATGCCTTCCCTTTGATCTCTTGATTACAGAGAATTGAAGTTTCCTCTCCCTAATAGTCTAACAAAGCAATTGTTGCTAGACATAAAATGAAATTATGTAGAAGAAATTAAGCTAGGCAATCTTTTTTTTTTTTTTGCCAGTCCTGGGCTTGAGCTCAGGGCCTGAGTACTGTCCTTGGACTTTCTCAAGGCTAGAGCTCTACCACTTGAGCCTCAGCACCACTTCTGGCTTTTTTCTATGTATGTGGTACCAAGGAATTGGACCAGGGTCTTCGTGCATGCCAGGCAAGCACTCTACCACTAGGCCAAACTCCCAGCCCAAACCAGACAACTTTTAAGCTGAAGTCCTTCAAGTTCTAATCCTCTGGCAATATCACATCCCAGTCACCTCTAACAGCACACGGATAGCAGTAGCCCTCAAACACAAACACATGAGATTAAACCAATGCCAGACACCTCTTGGCTTAATTTATGTTCCTTATTTAATCTCCAAATCTACAATAGCAAGAGAAAAAGTTGTTTGTATATGTAACTGAAATCTTAAACATATAAAACAAAGTAATGTCAATAAGGTAAATACAGCTTAAAACAATTACATACTTTACAGAGTACACAGCAATTTTAATTAACTTGACTTAAACAATGCACATTATCAGAATACATTATCAGAAGTAACATACTGTACACTGTGTCTACAATATGCCCAATTATGTGAAACTGAAGATTTTTACATGTTATTAAAAGAGACATGAAATGTTACACATTGTTATTAAAAAGGTATAAAAGATAAAATTAAAGTAGTATTATACTCAAATCAAAAAATGTACTCTTCATTTTTACTGCCAAAAACCAAGGTTATAGGTGAAATGGCTCGTATTACAGAATACTAAACAGACCCTGCTTGAAAGAACTTTCCGTTCTCATTATAACAGAATGATAATGGTGCCAGAATAGAAGACATGTTCCTCTAACTTCCTCAGAAAAGAAAAAAAATTGTTATCAAAAGCTATTTACATGCCAAAGGCTGAAACATAGTGAAATTTAGTTCACCCAAGGGGACCTGCTCCTGATGCCATGTGGTTTTCAGCCAAAAGGCAGACTTCATGTCACATCTCCTCATATGTGTTCAAGTTCAGAACATGATACCCCAGAGAACAGTGCCATGGCATGTTGGGTACTTTGAACCCAACACTTGGAAAGGAACAGAAGCAAGGACTCAATGACATCCTCCTCATTCACCCCCCAAAATGAATCCCAGAAACCAGATTTCTTTTCCAAAGAAATTCACAAAACCTAAAATGGTTATTTCTCTCTTTTTTCCAGAAGACATTCTTCCACAGGCCCTGTCCATATGAGGGAGGAGGATAGTTGTTTCCTACCAAGAAGAGAGGCCAGGAAGAATCTGGACTGGCCTTGGCTAAGAGTCCCACATTAGTCTATGTGCATATTCTTTTTGTCCAGTCACATTTCTATATTTCTGTCCAATCTTCATCACAACTAAACATAAAATTCAGCTCTCCATGAGTCTTTGGGTTTCATTTCTGAAGTCTCCCATATCATGCAAAAAATAAAACTATTTTTTTTTCTTGTTATCCTGACTGTGGGGTGGGAGAGTGCACAGGCATGCTGTACTAGGGCTTGATCTCAGGATACTCTACCACTTGAGCCTACCTCCACTTCCAGTTGTATGGTGCTTAATTAGATGTAAAAGTCCCTTGGATTTGTCTACCTGGGATGGCGTTGAAATGAAATCCTCAGATCCTGGCCTCTTGAGTAGCTAGGATTGTAGGTGTGAACAACTAGTGCCTGGGCCATGCCTCTAAACCCATCCACTCCTAGTTTTTGGAGCTCAGTGAGGAGTAGCTGAGAATGACTTCCTCTGAGGCCTGCAGATAAAAGTCTGTAACTACTAGTAAAAAGCTAGCTGAAAAGGAAAGAGTGTTTCTGTTGTTTTTTTAAACATCAGCTCCCTGCCTATAGTGCCTAATGAAAAATGGAAAGTAAAAGTTTTCACATTCAGGTTGGCAGCAAAAAGTTGTTATTAAATAAATATTTTAGGCTTTTCTCTTACCAACCTGAGTGTTATAGGAGTGTCTTTTATCATAGAAGTATCTGCCAAAATCCTCATATAAACTACCAAGGAAAAGAATTACACCTTTCTGCCCCACATATTCTTGACAAAAGCATCACTGCAAATGTTTATCCATTCCACAAAACGTTATGAGTATTTAATTTTCTAAGCCTAAGCTTAAGTCTGTGTATGAAATATATATGCAGTGCCAATTCTCAAAGAGCTCAGTTTCGCAAAGCTGTGAAACAGCTGTGGATTCCATCTAGATTAACCACATAGACTTTCATCTTCCCTCTTACCCTCACTGACTCATCCACTTCACAAGATCAGTCTATCTGCTTTACACCTAACCATGTGTTAACAAGAGGACAAAATGAAAACAAACAAAAAAGGTAAGTTCCTATTCTATCTAACTAGACCTGCAGAAGTATAAACAGGCAAGAAGTAAAATTTCTCCAAAGAAAATTAAACACAAAAAAATACACAAACATAGAAATATAATGTATGGAAAATGTTTGAATGAGAATCATTCAAGCAATTTTACTTTATTTCAGACTTAAACAAAATTTAACAAGTTTCTAGCTACATGGGTTTTCATATTGACAATGAAAGTTGAACTATTTAATCAACTCAAAATTGGATGGAAGTAAATCAGAATAGGCACTTCCATAACCATGTCTAATCATTAGGATTAACAGAGAAAATACTCAATCACACAAAGCACATTAGAAAATTTAATAAGATAGCAAATTCCATGATAAACAACCCATGTTAAAAGAAAAAAAAGTTCAAAGTATTACACGGAAGTAATAGTATAGTTTTGTCTTTAGGCAATGTCTGAATTATAAACTCACTATATTCCACATTACCATGTACTCTGCTGAAACTTTTTAAAAGAACTCCAGAGATACATACAAACAGACACTTCTACTTTGGGAAAATGATATTATACCTCTCATTGACTGCTACTATCTGTGTACTTGTAGGGCCTCTGCATAATGAACTGTAGGACAAAGTAGATGTCACTGATAAGACAGAATCTCTCTCCTGTACTCCAGCAATCCTGCATGGAAGAATCTTCTTTGCCCAGATAAAAGGCAGTACTTTAATAGTCCAAGAAAAGTTTTAACTTACAGTATCATGAAAATCTGAATTAAAATGTTTTATCACAACACTTAAGGATCTCAGGCAAAATTCTCCTGCACTATTCCTCACCTGTTAAAATAGGTATAAATAAAAAGTTTTTATCTGGTGGGAGGGGGCTCACACCTGTAATCCTAGCTACTCAGGAGGCTGAGATCTGTTGATCAAGGTTCAAAGCCAGGCCAGGCACAAAAGAACTTGAGACTCTTATATCTCTAACCTCTAGAAAATGGGAAGTGGGGCTAGGCTCAAGGGCAGGATGCTATCCTTGAGCTGAAAAGCCCAGGGACAATACCCAGGCCCAAGAGTAGGGCGGTAGCCTTGAGCTGAAGAGCTCAAAAAAAAAAAAAAAAAAAAAGTTTTTACCTAGTAAAGCTGTTGTGAGATAAATAAAATGTGAAACATTCTCTAAAAATAGACAAGCTGTACTAGACAAGTTTATTTCCACAAATCATTCTCTCCAACCCTCCCAGTAAATTCCAAGCCTTTCCTCTAGAGTTTATATATTCATATTAACATGTTACCTTAATCTTTTCTTTATAACTTCCCAAGTAAAACCAAGAACATCTTAAAGGTAGAGACAGATTCACTACACTTCCTATTCTAGAATGCACAGGCATGGCTCAGTAGGAAGGTAGCTGCCTAGAAAGCATTAGGCCTGAAGCTCAAACCCTAAGACCAACTTTTAAAAGTCAATAAATATTATGGTACAATCATCATGGATTCATGCAATCATTACTTGTACTTACTACAATACATTAATACCTATACTAAAGTCCCACCCCAAAACTCAATTGAATGTGACTCATTCTTAGGACACAGATGATAGATTGAACCGGTGGTTTTTCAAATTCTTGCTAGAAAAGAGTTACTGCCTTTACTTCATGCCCTCTATATCCAAATACTGTAAGTCTCTATAATAAAGTTAGAAGGTCAACGGTGAGAGGCTATATTTATCCTAATACCTAACACTATACCATTCTAACAAGTAGATCAAGAATTTAGCCGAAAAAAATCTGTATTACAGACACAGAGTAAAAGAGTGGTGTCTGTGCTTCAAAAGATTATCAAATAACAAAAGTCAGTGATTTTTATAACTGTAACCCCTCTATATCTCACCTTTATAACAAATTTTAAATACCCCCAAAAGACTGAATCTTGCTATCATATATTATTATTACACATAAATCTAATATTTTATATAACAGCAAGTTCTCAAACTAACCAAGGGCTTGAAAATTCCCATGGAGACAAAGACATGTAAGATACGCTAGCATTTCCTATTCGGTTGTATATGTAACTGTCTCTCTTTTGTATATGTTTTGCTTTGCCTATATGGTCAATAAAAGAGCACAGACTTGAGAGTCAGATAGAAATCAAACCTCAGCTCTATATTGCTTATCTGCCCCATAACCTAGAACAGACACCTGAGCTCTATACACTGCTTACCTTCCCTATAATCTAGAACAAATACCTGAACTCTATACTGCTTACGTGCCCCATAACCTAGAACAAACACCTGAGCTCTACTGCTTACCTGCCCCATTACCTAGAGCATAAGACCTCAGTACTACTGAGGCAGATGTAAGTCAGTGCACAATGCACTGCCCCACAAGTTCAACAACTACCCACTGTTAGTCTAGTTTAAATTTTCCCTATGGTGATGCAATCAACTGGTATGAAAACTTAACTAACTACTAGAATGATCTGAGACTAATGACACAAAATAAACTCTTCAAAATAAAGTTGATACTGACAGAACAATGATCACCAAGTGACATACCTGCTCGTTTTGGTCCCAGATCCCTTGCTGCTTTAGGGACGGAATGGCCCAGATGCTCAGTCTCCCTGAGAAGTGGATGGCTGCAAGGAGGTTCCCATCAGGAGAAAGGTTCATCTTGAAAATTCCATCCTGTACAAGATGGTAAGGCTAGATGTGGTGAGGACAAACGACTTCCAGAGTTAAATGGTAATCATTAGTGTTGTTATGCCATAAATGACCACTAGTAATGAAGAGTTTCATCCTTCCTTGTATTTCAGAACACAGCAAGAAGAGTTTTGGGGGGTTGGGGTTTTTTTTTTCCCCCTACTGGTCCCTAGGCTTAAATTCAGGGACTCATGCTCCCTCAGTTGCCTGCTCACAGATGACTATCATCTTAATGGTCTCCAGTCCAGGTTTATTTGCTAATTAATTGGAGAGGAAGTCGCAAGGACTTTTCTTCCCAGCCTGGATTTGAATAAAGAACCACCAGATCTGATTCCTGAGTAAAGGAGTAAGCCACCAGCCGCTGGCTGGAAACAAGACTTCCAATCTTGAGGAGTCTGTTGTCTATTTTAGAGGGTTACAATTAATATATAGCCTCAACTCCAAATATGTGATCGGATAAAAATATCCCCTCACGATCAGGTAATGAAGGCTCATGTCTGTTATCCTAGCTATTCAGAAAGCTGAGATGTGACCACAGCAACACAAAGCCAACCCAATGCAGGAAAGGCTATGAGATGCTAATCTCCAATTAACCACTGAAAAGCCAGAAGACAGCTGTGGCTAAAGTAAAAGTATACTAGCCTTCAGCAAAAAAGCTAGGTGCAGTGGCTGTAATCCTAGCTACTGAAGAGGCTGAGATCTGAGGATCGAAGTTCAAAGCCAGCCTGGGCACCATGAGACTCTTCAATTAACCACTAGAAAACTGAAAATGGCGCTGTGGCTCAAGGGGTAGGGTGGTAGCCTTGAGGTGAAGAGCTAAGGAACAGTGCCCAGGCCCAGAGTTCAAGTCCAACGGCCAACAAAAAAAAAAAAAAGAAAGAAAACGAATGTGCAGGGACAGTACCTAGACCCTGACTTCAAGACCCAGGTATGGAACAGGCTCACAAAAACATACACACATGTGAACTATCCCTCACATATTATCATGGGTTCTCATTGAGTTTTATGTGTTAGTCTTACTAGACTGTGAATTCTTTAAAATTTGGATTCATACTGGGAGTAATAACTAAGAAGTACACGATCTTTCAAAGTGACAAAACTGTAACTGATTAAAAGATGGTGTATAATTCTTTAAAAATGGGTGAACTATACTATATATGAATACTTCATGAAATTGTCATTAACCCACATTTTCTTGATATAATTTCCTCTATCTTCCTACTTACATTAACCCACTAGCGCAAATGTCCATTTGATCGTCTCTTAATTAAAAACACTAATTAAAGACTTCTGCTCTCAGCAACAATATTTAGATAAGACTATTACAATAAAATGCCTATCTTTCCTTTCTAAGAGAAAGAGCTTTTTAGGATTCAGTTTCAGAGCTTGGTACTGAGATTAGCTAAATGTGTCTTCCTTTCTCCTCTATGTGGAACTGATAAAAATAAGTAATTTCCTATTTTCTGAACCTTTTAAGTATATAAAATACATAAAAGTGAAAGTACAGAATGCACTTAGTATTTACATCCAAACCACTCTGAATTACTACATATTTTCAAAGAAAGATGTTTCAGATCAATAAAAGATCATTTTATAATGCATCTCTTCCAACATTCCACAAGTACTTAATGAATATTGTATTATCAACAATAAATATTACATATTGGCTCTGTTCTACAATTTGGGTAATCAACAGTAAACAAAATAAACACAAATCCTCCAGGAGTTTTTTTACAGGGCTGGAGAATGTATTATAGTGGTTGGGCCCTTGTCTAGAATATAGAAGGCCTTGAGTCTAATTTCCAGTACTAAAAGGAAAAAAAAAAGTTAGTTAATAGATATAGAGCCCAATAAATTAGAATCTAATAAAAACTAAATAAAATAAAGCATCTGTCTAGCAAGCTTTATAAGGCCCTGAGTTCAAAAAACACTGCTACCAAAACCAAAAGATCCTCCAATTAAAAAAAAAAAAAGCCATCCTCAAAAATCTAGTGAATTATCTGAAATCAAAACATTAGGAAAGTCTGAAGAAGCCATTTATCTCAGCTACAAGGTAAAGCTCCAGTAGGAGGCTCGGAGTTTAGGATGACTCAGGCATAAATAAAGAAACCCTACCTTGGCTGGGCAAGGTGGCTCACACCTGTAATCCTACCTACTCAGGAGGCTGAGATCTGAGGATCAAGGTTCACAGCCAGCCCCGGCACAAAAGAACCTGAGGCTCTTATCTCCAATTAACCTCTAGAAAACAGGAAGTGGGGCTTGGATCAAGCGTAGGCTAGTAGACTTGAGTTAAAGAGCTCAGGGACAACACCCAAGCCCAGTTCAAGCCCCATGACCCACAATAAATAAATAAATGAATGAATGAATGAATAAATGAAAACCCTACCTCAAAAATAACCAATATAAAATGGTAGCGGTATGGCTAGAGTGATAGAGTACCTGCTTAGAAAGTATGAGGCCCTGAGTTCAATCCTTAGTACTGCCAAAATATAGAAAAAGAGAAAACATTCTAAATGAATATTCTTTATAAAACAATACAATTCTGATTAATATATTCCTAAAAATAATGTACTGTCAAGCAACCAAAACAATAGAAATTGAGGGAATATGAAAGCACAATTCAAGAAGGACCTGTAGGCTACTCTTAATAGCTCAAGGATTATAGATACAAAGAAATTAACAAGTAATGATGGTGAAAGAGGATAAATATGGTCAAAATAAATCATTGGCACATGTGAAAACAAAACCTATTGGAATTATATTAGAAAACAGAAGTGAGTTAATAAGGAAGGATCATGGGGTAGAGAAGAGGGTTAAGATTGAGTGGAATACATTGTACATATGTGGAAATGTCAGAATGAACCCTACTTGTAGAGCTAATGTATGCTAATCAAAGCTTTACAAAAGAAATTAAGAGATCAATAACAGAAACCATGGCTACCATGTATTGAGTGTTGGCACGTGACAGTTACTATCTTAACTGCCCTCTGGGCCTGTCCTATAATAGTCACTGCTGTAACTACCCTCTAATCCTGTCCAATCTCAGTTTGCTATTTTATAGTCTAAGTGGGGAATAGAAAAAAATAGATGAACTAAATATTAACATTAGAGTTACTACATACAAACACAAATTCATTTTAAAAAGTACTAATGCTTAAAAAGGAATATGGTTTAAATGAGCAACATGACTGCTGTTAAACTTGTATGGTAAAATAGGCCATTCTGAGATAAAGCATAATTGGTCACAGGGCTATTTTAACTATAGCATATCGTGACTTCAGTTTTTTCCATTTTCCCACTAAGGATTTAATCAACAGTCAAATGCAAGAGGTAAAGAAAAAAAAAACCGACAAAAAAAAAAAGTCATGATTTTAGGCAACCTAAAACCAAACCCATGTTTCTAGGAGAGAGAACTAAGGAAACCCCATTTCTCTTGAGGTTTTACCAAAACATAGGCCAACAGTGCCAGAAACAAAAACTTATTGTGAAAACACCTATTTATGAGGAAGTATCTACAGTAATAAGAAGCCCCTTTCAACGCTAAAATTAACTCTAAAATCTAGGAGCTAGGAAGCTGCACTGTGGCTCAAGGGGTAGGCGGTAGCCTTAAGCTGAAGAGCTCAGTGACAGCGCCCAGACCCAGAGTTCAAGTGTCACGACTGACCAAAAAAAAAAAAAAGAGCTTTAATTACCTTTGGGCTCAGGATCTCTAGGTACAAGTAAGATAACACACATTATGTTAACTAGAAAGTATTGGTTTCAGAAAAGAAAAAACATTTCTCGAGAGCCAAACAGGTAAGAATTCTAGTACAATGTGTCACAAAGAAGCGTGAAAATACAAGGAAATTAATTACCTCTCCTTGTTTTTGCTCAACCACAGAGGATCCTGATAGAATGAGAAAAGCTGAGTTTCACCACAAAAGAACCAATAGCAATGGACAAACAACATACATTTTGGACTTTCAGGAGATGAAAGAAAAAATGAGAAATGGTCATATAGTAGGCCTCTTGCCTACTATATGTGATAGTCATAAACATCTAGCCCCCAAATAATTTTTATTTTAAGTATTAATGTAATTATATTGGTAAGTAAAACCAAGATGGAAGACAAGGATCAAGCACCTACAGATTCTCTACCTCAACATTGGTGTGCCCCAATGGGATCCTCTCAGGTATTTCCCATACCTGGGCACATGCTACCTCCAAACCAACCCATCCCCTGCCTTCCCCGTCCTGCTGCAGATCCTCTTCCTCCATTCAAAATTCACACCAAGCAAGACCTTCAAAGCTGAATGCTTCTTCTGAGTTTCAGCAGTTTCCAGAATTACATTAGAAGTCAGTCACAGAATACATACTTTCTTGCTTTGCCACTCCTTTAAGGCCTGTCTCCACTATGTTCAGGGCTCCATGAAGAAGCTCACTGCAATATATTCACCTAGTTATTCTCAGCTCTACCACTGTACCTGGCTCAACATAAATACTTATTGGCTAACAGAAAGTAAGTGACATTGAAATTCTATAATCTTGCTTAATTATATCCAACAGACAACAAAACAAAATGAATTTCTTAAGTTTGTTGATGACAAGCAGCTACTTATTATGTAGAAGTCACTAAAGAGAATGGGAACAGGTTGCAGGAGAAAGGTGGAAGTGATGCCTCTGAGTTGTAATATGGTAATCTAAAGAACCACAGAGGTAACAGTAAATTAGAACAGAACAAACTTCAATGCGGTAGCCAAGTTATTTACAATTGCATATGTTTCTTTGTCTGAAAAATGAAAACAAGTCCATGAAATAACTAGAGAATGCTGCCTAGAAACCATTGTCACTAGGACTCAAAGTAAAAGTGACTTTCTAGGCATGGGGAGCAGTGTTAGTGCTCTACTCTTTTCCTTTCTCTTCTTCTTTTTTTTTTTGCCAGTCCTGGGACTTGAACTCAGTGCCTGGGAACTGTCCTTGGGTTTTTCCAAGGCTAATGCTCTTCCACTTGAGTCACAGGGCCATTTCCAGCTTTTTTCTATGCATGTGGTACCAGGGAATCAAACCCAGGGCTTCAAGCATGCTAGGCAAGCACTCTACCACTAGGCTACGCTCCTGGCCAGTGCTCTACTCTTATCAACAGGCCAACAAACCCATCCAGAACATGTGACTGTGCTGAAGTCAATGACAGAGAGGTAATTAGAATTTAAAATGCACATCGTATTCCTTACAGAATTCTCATTACAACTTCTTTATTGGTTTAGCAAAGGAATTGAAAAAGAAGAAAAATAAGGCTATTTGGTTCTTCCATGGACAGGAGAATGATTTGCTGTTCCCATGTAGATCAAGACTTCAGTGAAGCATCGTAGAGAGAGAACAAATATAGCCAGCTCCCTCAGAGGAGGTGCTTACCCTCCTGAAGCACTTAGGTTCACAATGCAGTGGCTCAGCTCCATGAAAGGGACCCACCCCTCTCCTAGTAAGTAACATGTAATCAAAGCCACAGATCGCTTCTTCTTGGAGCATCAGTAGTTCCAAAGTGGGAGGAATTTTTCCTTCAATTTTACAACAAATAAAGATTATTAAAGAAATCTCCATTCACACACACACACACACACACACACACACACACACAAATGAAAGAAAAAAAAAAACACGGAAAGTAAATCAGTCTTTGCTGAGCCAAGGAGGAGGGGAAGATGAGGATAAACCAGCAGAAGGGTGAATGAGGATAAATATGCTCAGAACACTTTATACACATGAATGTAAACTAAAATGTTCACATTAAGAAGAGGGAAGAGGGCATGAGTTTGGCCTAGAGGTAGAGTGAGTGCTTGCCTAGCATGCACGAAGACTTGGGTTCAATTCCTCAGTACCACATACCTAGAAAAAAGCTGGAAGTGGTGCTGTGGCTCAAGGTAGAGCTCTAGCCTTGAGAAAAGTCCAAGGACAGTGCTCAGGCCCTGAGTTCAAGTCCCACAAACTGGCAAAAAAAAGGTGGGGGGAAGCAGGAGAAAACAACACTGTTTGAAAAGAAATGTACTTATTACCTTAATTGTGTTATTGTAATCCCTCTGTACATCACCTTTACAATAAAATAAAATAAAGGAGGAGGAAAAGGGGAGGGATAAAGGACTGATAGAGATAGTGATGTTGATAGAAAACATAGTATACATGTATGAACATGTGACAAGTGAAATACTCTGTACAGCTAATATATGTCAATAAAAATCTTGCTCTAATTTTTTTATTAGTATCAATTATATATACAAGGGAAATTTCATTGTGACAGTCTATATAGTTTTATTAACCTTGATCAGACTCATACCTCCATCACTCTCTAAATAATATAAACAAGGTCACTGCTTTACTTCTGCACAAGTGTATAATTATTTTAACTATACTATCTTCTTCACCCTTTGTTTGCCCTACCTCATACCACTAGTGCTCACACCCTAGATAAGGACCTGTTTTCCATTTTTATCTCTATTTTCATGCTGTTTTTGTATGCTAACAAAAAAAAAATCACTCCAATTCTACTGCAAGCACTGTGCATTTTCTGATTTATCAGTTGCTATCCAAACTGCATAGAAAGAGTGTGTACGAAAAGTTAATATTTAAAATATTCTAAAGAAAGTTATGCTTGCCTAGTGTCAGTGGTTCATGCCTATAATACTAACTACTCAAGATGATGAGATCAAAGTTCAAAGTCAACCCAAGTGGAAAAGTTGGAGGCTCCATCTCCAATTAAACAGCAAAGGATAGGCTAGAAGCATGGCTCAAGAAGTAGAGACACCAGCCAAGCAATTGAACCAAGTAAGCACTGGAATCCAGTATGAAACAAACAAACAAACAAAAACCAAAGATAGTTTTAAAATAATAGTTGTTTTCCATTCTAGTAAAGAAAAAGAATCAATTATAGACAAAAAAAACATTCATATGACTTTTAAAATAAAATAAAGAGTCCACATATATATTGCTTCTGAAAAATTATTTAGGATATATCATTAGACCATAGGTAGACTAAGTTCATCTTCTAAAATAAAGTTTGTTTTAGTTTAGGTTGATATAGTCTAAAATGCACAAATTTTGAGTGAATACATCTAAAACTTTTTATGATTACATATAACTATATGTCGCATACAAAGATCTACAACATCCATGGTTGAGTCAACTCTAACCTTAAAGAAATCTGGAGAAAATATTTGCAAAATGCAAGCTGAAGCAAATTCACTTTACCTGTTCTTGTCCTTGGTGACTATAAAACTTGACACTTAACATCCTTAATAATCCCAGCGTCTTTGGTACCTGAAAATATATAGACATCACATGAAGAAAGTTGAATGATTTCTTATTGTCTGTAGTCCTGTGATGATGAAATTTAAAATGAATGAATCATGTGATCTAGAAAAAGTTAAGGAAAGTACCATTGTGGCTAAGAGTGTAGCTAAGTGGAAGATTACTCACATACAAGGCCTGAGTTCAATTCCCACCACCACAAAAAGTTGCATAGGACTTACTAGAGTTTGTGAGGCCTAACTGGCCCAACCCTAAATTCATTTTCTAAAAACAACCACAACAGCTATCAAGGACTGTGATAAGATTCTGTTTTTGTTTGGGGCAGAAGGTAGGGGGAAAATCACCAAATAGAAAAATCTTTTAAAATATATCCACAGTCAAATGTTTTCCAAAATAAATCATTAACAAGTCTAGTACACTTTATGCAAATTAGAATCTACCACAAGCTTTTCTCAAATGAAGTTGTCCCAGGTTACCATTTCACCCTAGCCTTACTGTGGAAAAGCCTAAACTTAAATCAGAAATTTCATTCATTGGGAAGCAATTCTATATTTTTAGAATAACAAAAGAAAAAAAAATACTCAAGTCATTTTTAGAAACAAATAGTTAACATAAAGCAACACAATATTTTCATATATTTTTATTGTAATTAAGGGTTATATTATATTGACCTGAGAGAAGGTGCATTACTTCACAAACATTGATACCCTTTCTCATGTCTTGGAATTTTAAAAAGCATAATTCATATAAATGAAATTGAGAAAGTGGCCTTCCCAAGGTTAAAAAAATACTATTCAGACAAAATTTAATAAGTTAACAACTTAAAGAAAATTAAGAAATTGGGAAAATGAGCTCAGAAAGAAATTATTTAGATACCATATATCTGATATGAAGCAATTAAAACTGAATAAACAGGGCCGGGAATATGACTACTGGTAGAGTGGTTGCTTAGCATGCACAAAGACCCAGGTTCGATTCCTTGGTAGCACATACATAGAAAAAGCCAGAAGTGGTGCTGTGGCTCAAGTGGTAGAGTTCTAGCCTTGAGAAAACCAAGGACAGTGCTCAGGTCCTGAGTTTAAGCTTCAGGACTGACAAAACAAACAACAAAAAAAACTGAATAAACAAAAAAGCCCAAACCAAAATGAGTAAAAATTTTGCTTAGATATTTCAAAAACAGCTATACAGGAATAACTAATAAAATTAAAGATGCTCAACATCAATTATTAGGGAAATGAAAATTAAATATACAATAAGATCACATAATATATCTGCCAGAATCGTTATAAAACAAAAATGAGCAGGGGTTGGAGAGGATGTTTAAAACTGGAACCTCCTACACTGATGATAAAATACAAAATGGAATAATAGCTGCTTCAGAGAACATTTTCAGTCCTTGTTTTGTTTGAAAATGTATCTGTGGGTTGATGTGGGGGAAGAAAGATGAACATGGTCAAAGTACACATGTACAAAATTAGAACAAAGAAGCTGTAGAAATTCTTCAAGAAGGGAAAGGATGAAGGGTAGTGGAAGAGGAGGCAAATTTGATTCAGGTACACTCTGTGCACAAATGGAAATATCACAATGAAACTCCTTTGCACAGCTACTATATTCTCATAAAAATGGGGAAAAGTTGAGGATATAGAGAATTTGGCCCCTCAATCACCGATGGTAGGAATGTAAAATAGTGCATTACGGAAAAGTCTGTTCCTCAAGAAGTTAAAATAACCAGGCACTGGTAGCTCACATCTGCAATCCTAGCTAATCAGAATGCTGAGATATGGTTCAAAGGCAGCCTAAGCAGGAATGTCCAAGAGACTCATATCCAATTAACCACCAAAAAGCCAGAAGTGGAGCTGTGGCTCAAGTGGTAGAGCGCTAGCCTTAATGAAAACGCTAAGGGATAGAGCTCAGGTACTGAGTTCAAGCTCCAGTCATAGTCAAAAAAAAAAAAGTTAAAATAAAATTGCAACAACATCTTGCAAATTCCTTCCTAAATCATTAAAATATATATTTTGAAATAGTAATGGGTAATTTTGTTCTTTATAAATTTTATACCAATCAAAAATGAAAAAGGGACTGTTTAGTTGAGGTTTAAAACTTCACTATTACAATTTCTGATATAGATCGAACACCATTTTGTAAAAGAAATACTTCATTTTGTTTTCTAATTGCTTTTAGACCCATAGTCACTACAGAGCTTTGCTATTCAAAAAAGAAAAGAAAAAAAAAGACATTTAACAAGCCCTAAGTTCAAACCCCAGTAACTACCTAAAGGAAATAGCTTCAGGAGATTTCATGTACACACCAGTGGCCAGGAAAGGGAGCCTGGCTCCAGCTATCCCTCGTGACAGTCACTGAATCTTAAGTTGGTGCCTGGTAAAGTTCACTGTACTTGTTTGTAGATATAGACATACTCATATCTCTATATTCCTAGTACATGGTGCAAAGATTCCATGTTGAACAAAGGAACAAGTAAAGCAATCTCACAAAGAACACTAGCACTAGTTTGAAAACACTGACCAATGCATACATTAAATTTCTTTCAATCTCTTACAATCTAAACAGCCTTGTACAAGCCAAGAATATATCCATCTGAGGCATTTCTTAGTAGGTATTTATCCTAACCAATATCCTTAGGCAAATTTTACCAGGAGCTAATCCTAACCTCCAGTTACACTGAGGCAAGGAAGGCTTAGTAGGATGACTATATGTTACACTGCAGGACACATTTAAAAGTTACTAACAGAATTACAACATACTTGAAACATGACAAGAAGCTAACCTTTTGGCAGTGGGCATTTAGTTTGCAACTCAGTATTTGTCCCAACTTATTTTGCCATGGCACAAGCACTTTTCTTTGAAAAACTCTAAAACCAAAGCCTCAGGCCGGAGAGAGAAAGATCATCCATAGAGAGGAAGCTTCAAATACTCCAAGCAAGAAGCAAAGAGAAGGCAGATTACAGTATAGTCATAGCATAGACTGATTAGCCTTGTTGCATGGCTTCCGTGAGGGAAAAGGCTCAACGAGAACTAGAAGACTGGTTCCATTCCCAGATACCCTGTGTTAGCTATTTTAATTCTCAGGCTCTTCCTCTGTGAAAACTGGCTAATAATAATCAACCCACCCCTCCTTCCCTGTGTTCTAGAGAGAATAAATGAGTAATAAACATTTGGAAAATAAATAGAAGGAAAGGCACAAAGCCCCGCAGGACACAAACAGAAGTTGATTTCAGGTCTGGTCTCATGTAAACCAGAAAGTCAATCTCATTTCTAAAACTCCTTACTTTGTTGGGTTGATCACAATCACCTACTGGTATATGCCAAATGTTAAGAAAATGATAATGCGAGATTAGTATAATTGCTAAAGATCTCTTTTTAAAAGTACTTCTTCATTAGTTCCTTTTCAACACCAAGATATTCATTTTCCCCAGAAGACTGTACTGAAATCAGTACACAGGCAGAAAAATAATAGGACAGATACATTCATTATCAAAACTAACAGCTTAGCACATCTGCTTGTGCTGTGCGACTTTTAATTTCTTGGTTTCTTTTCTTGCTTGAAAAATACATAAATGCCCCCTACCTAATAAGCAATGTGATACGTATACAGCGAATCATTCCAACCAAGTGCTTCCTGTCTGTAGGTTATGCACATAAAGGTAAGCAATATTATAGGATGGCCAATAGAAGAGGCACAACTGGTAAGCACAAATATCTAGAGATTTTGTTTATTTTGTTTTTCTTTTACCTTTCTGAAGACACAAAAAACTACTTCCTAGTCCCATTGAAACAAGTCATGATAAGTAAACAGAGATGATGTTTCCAGCCTAAGTTTAAAAGAAAAAAAAAATACACCTTTTACTTCTTCCCTTCCTAAGGCCAAAAAAGAGAGATTTGGGGGGGGAGGGGGTGATGGCTCACGCCTATAACCCTTGCTACTCAGGAGGCTGAAATCTGAGGACTACGGTTCAAAGCCAGACACTAAAGACCATGAGAATCTTTCTCTCCATAAAACTGGAAGTGGTGCTGTGGCACAAGGGGTAGGGCGATAGTCTTGAGCTGAAGAGCTCAGGGACAATACCCAGGTCCAGAGTTCAAGCCCCACCACTGACTAAAAAAGAGAGAGAGACAGTGGTTGTCTCAGCAGATCACTACCCCACTGACCCCTTAATCATTAATTATCAAGTAGAGTAACTACCTGAAAAGACACAGTTTCAACAGCCGGCTTTGCCACCAAAAAAAAAAAGAACTTGTAGAACTTTTCATTTGCTTGTTTATGTGACTGAAGTATTATAACAAGAGCCTAAAGGGCCCTATCTCGTCATTGAGTCTAGTAGTTGCACCGAAGGCTCATGAGTGAAAGGCTTGGCGCCGGTGGAAATAGAAACTTACATCATACTAGTAGAAGGAAGTATGTCACTAGGGGTGCGCCCTTAAAGGGAACTATCCTCTCCTCCCAATCCCTCCTTTCCCCTTTCCCCTTCTCCCTCCTTCCCTCACTCTCCTCTCTTTCTCTCTCACCCCCTCCCCCTTTCCATTTTCAACACTCCTCTAACCCCCCCCAATACCCTTTTCTCCACTACCCCTGGAGGCCATGAGGTGAGCAGCTTTCTCAAACACTTATTTCTGCCATCAAGTATAGTGTCACAATAGGATTAAAGTTGCCCTGGATTGAAGCTTCTGAAATCATCCCCCATAAATTGTCTATTGAAAGTATTTTATCACAGTGACAAAGGATAACTAACACAAGCGGTATCTACACAAAACAGGAGCCCATAACTCAAACCCCAGTACTGACCAAAAAAAATAGAATCCCAATAATTATAGAATAAATGAATGACTAAATGAATAGACAATATAGATGTGAAAAAAAAAATCCACCATTTATCCACCATCTCAGTATTCCTTTGTGGTATGGCTCAAGTGGTAGAAGGCCTGCAAAGTGAGCCAGCAAGCAAGCCCAGCAAGCACAAGGTACCTGAGTTCAAACCTGGGTATGGACAAAAAAAAAAATTCAATTACACTGCTACATCCTTCAAAGGATGTACAACCAATTAGAAATGTGAGGCAGAAGTCAGTCACGCACACCTACAAGCCTAGCTAGTCAAACGGTTGAGACCCGTGGATTGAAGTTTGACGCTGGCCAGGCAGGAAAGTCCACAGGATTCTTATTTCTAATCAACCACTGAAAGGTCAGAAGTGAAGCTCTGGTTCCAATAGCAGAGCGCCAACCTTAAACGGAAAAAGCTAGGTGACAGAGCCCTGAGCTCAAGCTCCGGTACCAGCACCAAAAGTAAACAAAGAGAAGGAAGGGAGGGAAAGTAAGGCAAAATGCTTTAAGTAAAGCTCACCGCAGTAACTCTGTCTCCATCATTAATAACTTGCTTATAATAAGGGGATCCAGAAAGGACTCTCCATGCAGAAAGGCCACAGCTGGACGCTTTGGATATGCCCACTCCAGCAGTTTCACATCCACCAACCAAAAGAAGTCTAAAAGTGAGAAAAATAAAAGCAATGGATAAATTGCCCATATGAACAATGTAACAGCAAACCAAAAGAAAATAAGTTTTAAATTAACATATATTATACCCAGGAGATTTATATTTTACATGAAACATTTTTTGAACTTCAATGTTTTTTTCAATTGCAATTTCATCATTGATTATGCAGAAGCAAAGCTTAAACTAAACATTCAGGTACCTGAAACTCAGGAACTTGGAAATGAGGACAAAATGTTTCCAGTTGCCATTGCATATGGAAGTAACTGTATCAACACCAGAAAGCTGTAGTAAACATATGTGTGGCATTACCCAGACACTGTTGTGTTAACCATAGTAGTTGCCAAGGACAGCATGGAGAAAGAAATGATGGTGGGGCTGGGTGTTTGGCCTAGTGGTAGAATGCTTGCATACCACACATGAAGACCTGAGTTTGATTCCTCAGTAACACACACATAGAAAAAGCTGGAACTGGGGCCAGGAGTTTGGCTTAGTGGTAGAATGCTTGCCTAGCACGGACAAAAACCCAGGTTTGATTCCTCAGTACCACATACACAGAAAAAAATAAAAGCCGGAAGTGGTGCTGTATGGCTTAAATGGTAGAGCTCTAGCCTTGAGAAAGGCCAAGGACAGCACTGAAGCCAAATTCAAGCCGCAGAACTGGCCAAAAAAAAAAAAAGGAAATGAAATGAAATGGCTAGGAGTGCTCATGGGAAAGAGCAATAACAAATGGCCTTCAGGAGTCAAGACTCCTAAGAATTTAGAAACCTATTAGGATTGGTTCACTTTTTGGTTTTTTATAATCCACTAGCAATTAGAGGCCAGAAACTAACAGGACAGGAAGCCTAATATGGATCAAGTTAAGACATTACTCTGCAATCTGTATTTAAACTAAGCTAGTTAATAATGGCACCCGAACTTGCATGTGAGTTGGGTTGGTACATCTGGTTGGAGATCTGGGTCATCCATATGAAAAAGAATACACTTTGCAGGTAAAGTTCCAATGAGCCACCTTGGTTCCCAATGACAAGACAAGAGAAAACATCACAAGGAAAAGGCAAAGAACTTCTCAATGGGTACATTTTAAAAAAAAACAATGGTTTCCACCATGCCTTAGAAACTGTGCACTGCCTAAGAGGAAGAAGAGGATGCCCATGCACTTGCCCCATCCTGTCCATGTGGTACTGTCCCCACACCATCTGCCACTGCTCCAAGTGACAGGACACTTCATCAGTCCCACTTACAAAGCCATGAGGCCCCAATGTGTTCCTTACCTTCCTGAGCCATGCTAACAGGAAACCCAAAACTTGGAATCATTTGTAAAAGACACCAACTGACATGGCAAAAGACTGGAAGAATGATACTGTCATGTGAAGGTTAACTTTTGAATTCGAGTCCATCCTAATCCAAGGACTCTACATAGATGTTAACAGACAACATGAGGCTGTGGGTAGCATTAACAACATCAATGCAAGGAGATTGTCCAGGGCTCTCCAGGTGGGGCCAAAGTAATCATAAGAACCTTTAAAGACGGAAGAAGGAAAAGAGGAGGCACAAGTCTAGGAGTCAAAGGGACATACTGAGAGCAGCCCTTGGCTGCTCTGAAGGTGCAAACATCATTGAGTAAAGAAAGCCAGACAGGCTAAAGCAGCTAGAAGAACCTCCAGAAAGTAGCAGAGCTCTGTCTGCCGAGTGAGATCCACTGCAAACTGCTGACCCCTACCAACACGGAAGCCACTAGATCTGTTTTATGCCACTACAAATATTATCTTGTTGACTCAGCCATACAAACTAAATATACTGTTTGGTTTATAAACTCAAAATGCAGATGACCTATCAGAGTCTGCTTCCACAGCAGGTAAGCTAACAAGATATTTTATTAAGAAAAAAAAAAAAACACTCATCTCTATCATACTGTCATAGATCTATATGTTTTTGCAACTGTATAAAAACCTTCCAGTTTAACCATACAGCTTTACCCAACTCAACATTCCCAAATGAGTCATGGAAATGGACTTTACTCACAGGAATATAACTTAGCCTTCACTCCTACTGCTTGCATGCATGGCTCTGACAAGTTAGTATCAGCAAATCAAAAGCAATGAAGTTTGAAATAGGAACTGAACTGTTCCTACTGCAGGCAAAGCTTCAGAGCTAAAACATGGTTATCCTTGACCAGAGCATTCATTCTGTTCAAATGATTCTGTTACAGTACTGTATCGTCCTAAATCCCTTCCATCTAACTACCAATTTGGATAAAATACAGAAGAAAAAAGAAAAACTTAAAATACAAAGATCCTAAATCCCTTCCATCTAACAACCAATGTGGACAAAATACAGGAGAAAAAAGAAAAACCTAAAACACAAAGATATAATCAGCAAAATCTAGACAATGAAAATATAGAAAATAAATGCCTTGTTCCTTCAAAACAGGCACAAAATGCCTGCCTCGCCCTCCCTACCCCTCACCACACAAACAGCACATGAGTGACAAAGTGTGAGAGAAATGGAAAATAGAATCAATCAATGAATTCAGAAATAGTACAAGTCTAGATATTTTAACATATTACTGTTACATTTTAGGCAATGAATACAATGTCATGTTTATGGTTTTTAGAGTTCTCGTTTTATAGAACTATATTAAACTATTTGCAGATGGCATAATATGCTGTAATGGATTTACTTCCAAATAATTCAGGAAAGGGCAGAACCAAGGACAATTGGGGGAAGCTCACTGGCCTGAGCTGCTGAGAGAGTAGTTAGGCACACTCATCTATTTTTGGATATGCTTCAAATTTTCCACGAAGAATTCTTTTCTGAAAACCTTTCTTCTAGGATAAACTATTCTGAAAATGGAAACAAAACAAATACCTCTGAACATTTAAGAGTTCAAAGCAATCACAGTAGTTTTTCAAACAGAAAATACGTGATTCATAAAAACATACCTTTAAAGCCATGTGTGGCCAATAATACTGTTTGAGAACCAGACTTTCTATTATTTTATTATATTTATGAAAATATAAACACAAAACTTTAAATTGCCTGACTGGTAAAGGAATTACAAAGCTGAGAACCCAGACTTCTAATCTCCTGGTCTGGAAAGATACTTCCCTATTGTGAAGTGTCATGGTCATGCAGAGACTATAAAAGCTACAACATAAGCTCCATTAAAGAAATTCAGAATCTGCTCCTATCCTCTTCTCCCATCACACCAGCCTGAAATAAATGAGAAAAGCCACTGAACAATGAAGCTCCTTACGTAATATCCCCACAGATGATGTGGCAGCTTTGGCATGTTGCTATCCAGCTGGAAAAAATACATATGTGCTCCCACAGGCAAGCAGGGCTAAATACTTTAATGTGTTTGAAGGGACTGCAGCAACAGGATCACAGAACAGGCAACTGGCAGGTACAGGGTGCGGTCAGTAAGTGCAGAAAGATGAGCAAGGTACTCTGCCTACATAAATCTTATAAAATATTAATGAGATTACTTCTAAAATAAAAATATTTATGGATAAGAACAATTTGGAGACACAAGGACTCAAACTGTGATCACATTTACAGTGTATATACATATACGCACACATATATACATACATACATACATACCCATATACAAACATATGTGTGTGTGCGTGTGTGTATGTATGATGGAAGGTCAAACACCAAAACCACAGATGCTTTTAGACAAAAGATTGAGGAATTTTATTTGCACTATTACCTCTCTTTCATCTTTATGCACATCTTAGCTCAAAATCACAAATTTAGCACCAATAAATTGTGAGTATGTAGCAGATATTTGGATATATGTTACATTACTCCCTCTTGCTCCCTCCCTCTCTTTTTCCCTTCTCCCCCCCTCCCCCGCACACCATACACAGACAAACTCACTTTGCTTGGTAGAGTAAGTGGGTGAGTGGAGCAGAGGTGAGTGAGTGGATAGGTGGGTGGTCAGCTGGTTTTTACAGGGCTAAACTGAGGGAGTCAAACCTAGGACCCTTCACATAATAGACAAGTTCCCTGCCCCTAAGCTGCATCCATAGTCTCTCTGTCCCAACACACATACACACACACACACACACACGCACACAGAATATCAAGAGACGGCATCCCAAATTACGAGGATAAATTTATAAACTTAATGAAGTCCAAGAGAACAGTGAATTAGCTTTAGCTCTTGAAATCAACACATAAGTATAATCAAATACTGAAAAAGTAATTTGCATATAATTTGCTTGGTGACATTTTGAGGTTGCTTATCCATTAATGGTTATATCTTGAGTATTCTCTGGCAGATTACTGAAATAACTGCTGTATTTTTGCTGGAATTAAGTATGCAGACAATAGAAAATAGATTACTGAGCTACAGAATAGGCAATGGACTATAAAAGTAATTCATATCATTAATGCTATTCTCTGCTCCATTAAGTTCTTCCACCTGGAATATTTACATGTAGTGGTAACTATTACATCTTTAACTATAAAAAATATTGTATTAAAAGCTTAAATTCAACATCATGTCCTAAATTAGCATATAAAGGGTAGTTATAATTGATACTTATATGATTATAAAAATGTCTTACATAATCTTTAAATTACCATGTAAAAGATAAAGTAAAATAAAAAATTTAGACAAGAAGTCAAATTATACACTAAACCATATATGTGGAAATTAGCAAAATTTTACCTTTCCTTAAAACAGGGAAAAAGACAGCAAAAGAGAGATAGAGAGCAGAGAGACAATCTCATCTTATAACATTCAAACTCAAATTCTGTGAAAAACAGCCAAGAATATCCTAAATCGATGAATTAGGTATATATGATCCAAATACCTTTGCAAAAGGAGTAACTATAATCTTGGGATATTTGTTTGCTTCATTAATAGTACATGCAAAATAGTACATGGTATAACCTTGTAAATGCCCCAAGTATAAAGAAACCTCCCAGTGGATCAATTCTAATTTCTCTCTGGGTATAACTGCTCTGTCTAGTCACATACGATGTGCTGCTGAAGCCTGCATTCTAATTGTCCCTTCCTGTGAACCAGGGCCTTTCCTAAGTACCCACACACAGAAATGAGTATGAGCCTAGCCCATGACAGGCGAAATCACTAGTAACCACTACCCACTGAGCCCAGACCCTCAGCAGCAATCCTGCAGTGAGAGCCAAATCAGTATAAGCAGCAGTTAGTGCACAGAGCACGGCCAGGGACGAGGTCATAGGCACCACAAAAGGTTGTTTGTTTCTCCCTCAATTTCCCAGACAGATAAGTGGGTTCAGTAAAAATACTTTACTCCAAGGAAGCATGTACAGGAGACAGAGCTGAGAGTGTAAATGGTGAAGTCAGAGAAGAACATGAAACATAGTGAGGGTTTCAGTCTCCAAAGGGCAAGCAGAAGAAGATAAAAATTTCTAACAGGTCTTAGTAATACCAATGCTTTATACTGCTCCCTTACTTCCTGGGTGCTTATCCATGATCTCCTTTCAATACTCAAACAGATAACTCACATTCCATTGCTATACTTGGACCCATTTGGGTGAAGAGACTCTTGTCTAACTCATCTTGTTTCCTTCACAGAATTTACCATCTAAGAAACATTTATCTAGCATAATGTGCAAAGAACGATAGCTTCATAAAGACAAGGCATAGTCTCTGTCCTTCAGAAGTACAGCTATTGGAAACAAAGATAAACTGATGGTGGAGACAGAGGGAGAGCGAGAGAGAGAGCGAGAGAGAGAGCGAGAGAGAGAGCGAGAGAGAGAGAGAGACAGAGACAGAGAGAGAGAGAGACAGAGACAGAGAGAGAGAGAGAGACAGAGAGAGAGAGAGAGAGAGAGAGAGAGAGAGAGAGAGAGAGAGAGAGAGAGAGAGAGAGAGAGAGAGAGAATTCATAGAGGTATAACAAAGGCAGAACCCAAGGAAGAATGCGGTGAGGAGGCACTTGTGTAGAAGTGGTTAAGGTTCTCTGTGGAAGAAAAAAGAGATGGGATGCAGGGCCCTGAGCACCATGCATCATACCATACAAGATAAAAGTTAAGAGCCACAATAAAGCAGGATGCTAAAAATTAGCAATCATTTACTAAGATTCTTCAGTTCAATAACTTGTAAAAATCTGCCATCTAGTGGCTTCAAAATCCTTCAAGTCTAGAAAACAAGTTTGAAATAAACATTTCCAAGGTTTCTATCCAATGATCACAGTGCTTAAGACACACAAAGGGAAGGAGGAAGGCAAAGGAAGGATGGAGGGAGGGAAAAAAAGTAGGAGAGTAGGAGGGAGAGAGAGAGAGAAACAGGAATCCCATATCCCAAATGGATAAAATGCTTAAAGAGCTGGGTTTAATTCAATGGTAGAGCATTTGCTTCTATGGATAAGCCCCAAGTTAGATCCCTAGCACCAGAAAAAAAAAAAAAATTATACTACACTTGTCAGAGTAAGGGTTTTAAAAAGTTACCTAATACTTCACAGACATAAGCCATTCCTCACCTGAGAGCACTGAAATATTTCCAATTTTAATTCATTTCAGTATATTTTACATAAGCCCCACTAGTTCAAAATATTAAATTCTGATGCAATCCCCTTTGGGTCTTTCATCAACACTGCAGATCAGAACCACTGGAGAGGGAAGAACCACTATGCAGAGCATCCAATCCAGCAGGCTGATGCTAGTCCAAGCCACGTGTCAAATCCATAGTATGCTTGAATACAATCCCTTCACTATTACCCAAATTATGATCACTCAGATATTTGTTCAACATGTACTTGAAGTTGACCACAGAAAATCTATATACTAGAAGACTACTTATTAAAGACAAAACATGGGAAATGTTCTTGGATACTTAATTCAATAACAAAATTATTCTCCTGGCAATCTGATAGTTGAGCACTTAATATATTTAAAATAGACTGCTACTAATAAATTCATACTTTAGAATGAAGTAAGGCAAAAAATCTATAAAATTCAGTATTTTCTTACTTTTCACGACAAGCAAAACTGGACCATACTCAGATAGGTTGCTACGGTATGTCACAGAACAGAAATCAGCAACTTTTCAAAAATATTTGAAGTTTCAAAAATTAAAAATATTTGAAGCTTTGTGGCATAACTACTCATTTATAGAACAGTATGAAAAAAAGCAAGACAAGGAACTGGAAGTTTAACTAGTGGTAGAGTTCTTGACTAGCATGCACGAAGACCCAGGTTCAATTCCTTGGTACCACATACAAAGAGAAAGTCAGAAGTGGTTGTGGCTCAAGTGGTAGAGCTCTAGCTTTGAGAAAGCCCAAGGGCAGTGCTCAGGCCCTGAGTTTAAAGTCCCAGAACTGGCAAAAAAAAAAAAAAAAAAGCCAGAAAATATAGGAAAGGGAAAAAGTATGGCTGTGTTTCAATAAAACTTTTTCTGGATATTAATATTATGATTTTTATATGCGATAAAATACTCCTATTTTGAGTTTTCTTTCAACCAACTAAAAACATGTAATATCTATTCTTAGGAATGGGCTAGACTTGGTTCATAAGGTATAGTTACCTTATAGTTGCCTGGTACAGATAAAAGCTCATGAGATCTAGGAATCACCAACATGAATTTACCACTTAACAGTCGTGGCATCTTACGACAGTTTCTTAGGCCTCAAGAGCTTTAATTTCTCCATATATCACAGACCCTCAATATCACAGGTGTATGGTTCCAACCAGATCAGTCCTAAGGTAAAACAGAGAATGCTCAAGATGCATACAGTTCAGAAACTGAAATCTATGCAAATGTGTGTAGAGCTTATCCAGAATAGGTCTAAAGCTCCATTGCATAAAGCAACATAGATAGGCAAAATCACTTTCACAAAAACTACTGTCGACACATCAACACTGCCAAACAAAATCTAGGTATTATTTCATGTTCTTCATTTCAAATGTTGTGGATGCTTGATTCAGTTTTCTACTAAAGGCAAATCTAAACTTGTCACTTCATCACTTCAATTAAGCACACCAGCTTTTACCCTGCATTTTGGGCACACCATTTATTTTGGGGGGCATATTTTCACAAAATTAAGGGCAGGGATTTAAACACAAAGGACAATAGCATAGGACTGAGGAAGCTTTCCTGTATCAACAGAGCACATGAGAGAATTTTAAATTTCTGGTTGTGACTTTTTTAGCTAAGCAGACTTTATTTTGTTATTAGCCTATTACTTGTACCAATGGTTTCATTTCAACATGCCCACTTTATGTTTACAACGCACTGTGATAAATCCCTCCCTCATCTCTTCTCCTCCCTCCCCAAATCAGCTCAATAAGCTCCATTTTCTACTTTCATCTCTTTACATGAAGTGTTTGGATTATGTTTGCCCTCCTTTCTCTTTTCATTTACCACTAGTACCTACTCCCTAGGTAAGATATGTTTCAATTACCTAATATTTGTTTCTGTTAAAGTACATATTAATTACATAAAGGGGTTTGACCATAGTATCTTATGCAACGCATGTACATTCTTTACTGAGATAGACCATAATGTAGATATACATGCACAAATATATGTGGACATACATGGTTCTGTTTATGAATGTGCCAGCATCAACATATAAGAGAAAACATGTCATCTTATGTCAACTTTGTCCTTCTGGACTTACTTTATACCATTCTGAACCTATTTTACCCTACTTAATGACGGTTTATAGATTTTTCTCTTTCCCTGCAAATAGCAAATTGTCTTTCTTCTGTATGGCTAAACAATACTCCACTGTAATTTTTTAAGCTATTATTTTTCACCCAGGCCCCAAGGAGGCTGAGATCTACAGGGCTGAGATACTAAGCTGTCTTGGACAGTAAAGTCTGCAAGACTTCATTTCCAAAACAACCAGCAAAATGCAGATTGGAGACATGGCTCAATTGGTAGAGCAACAGCCAAGCTGGTAACCCCAATAAACTCAAAAGGTCTTACATTCAAGCCCTAGTACCCCCCAAAAAAGTTATTATCTTGAGCCATGCTTGATCAAATCCATGTGTGATAAATCTGGAATTAGACACACTCAGTAGACACAGTACGTTTTGACAGTATGTCCAAAACCTGAGATGATTAAATTAAATATCAGATAATCAATCAATAAAAGCTCTATTTTATTCTCCACTGCAATGTTGCAGTATTGTGGCATTGTATGGTACTGTGGCATTGCTATGTAGCCCAACCCACCTTCAAGTCCTGTGCATGCCACGGCTGCCAAGTACTGCAGTTACAGTAATGCACTATCAATCCTGCTTCCAACTGTAATCCTAACTTCAACAGACATCAATTCAATATTGATTTCGGAAGTATTTAAAATTTGCAATACCCTCTGCTAGCAGGACAAGGAGTACTACAAAAAGAAGTCAAGTTGTTTCTGCCTGATGGAGTTTTTATAGTCTTCTGAGTTAGTACAACTCTGCTTTTACCTAAGTGTGAAAATACATGTTTTAAGCCTTTTACTCCTAAATTATTCCACTTGAGCTTTTAAATGTAAATTCTTCCAAAATCAGACTTCCACTTATTTACCAAAAATATTTATTGAGGCCGGGAGTTTGGCCTAGTGGTGGAGTGCTTGCCTAGCATGCACAAAGACCTGGGTTCAATTCCTCGGTACCACATACATAGCAAAAAGCCAGAAGTGGTGCTGTGGCTCAAGTGGTAGAACCCTAGCCTTGAGAAAATCCAGGGACAGTGCTCAGGCCCTGAGCCCAAGCCCAGGACTGGCGAAAAAAAAAAAAATATATTGAGTACCAAGTATGTGCTTGATACTGTTCCAGATGATGCAAACAGTTGTAAATAACACAGGTAGATGCATGGAATTAATACCCATGCATTGGGTAGTGCTTTCTCTACTTTTATATGCTTTTACAAAGTACCTTACCAACTAGACCAAACATATTGGTAGGTGGTTGTGCACAGGCAGGCCATAGACTATTAGAGAATTAACTGCAGAATAAAATTAACACATTGGTTCTTTTTAATTGATACATGATTTTGTATACATTTATGAGCTATGGAACTATTAATTTGATACATGTATTTATCAAATAATGATCAAATCAAAGGAATGACAATTCTATCTCCTCAAACATGATCACTTCTATATGTTGGGAACCTTGACTCTTCTTGACTGGTACCTTGTATATGTCCTAGATAGTTGCAGACCCTAATATCTCTTCTAACCAACTCTATTTTGGTACTTGTAATCTAATCCTTGCTCTGTCTACCCTCTAGCACAGAACTTGCTCTTCACACAAAGGTATTTATTCATACTAACTTAAAGATGGAGTCTAACGGATCAGTCCAAAGAAACATTACATAAGACAGTTTTTGAATTAAAAAAAAAAAAAAAACAGGAAGAGGACAACAAATAGGCAGCATAAATATAGCAGAGCCTTTTCTCAAAAGGCCACAATTTCCTGCTATGCATTTGTTAGAGAGCTTACAATGATGAATAATATCTCTTGCAATGCAAAAGCAACTCTCAAATATTTGAGAGACATTACCAAGAAGAACAAAACCTCTATCTACACGATTCCATGGGAGAACAGAATCCCAATTTTGATCATTACCAGCCACACACCGGTGACCTATTCTCATGTACACTAGTAAACCTACTACTGCTCTGATTCTATTAAGTCCCTGTAATGGCCCCTCCCTCTACACCACTCAAATGGAGCTAAGTTCTTTCCTTTACTACATTTTTAAAAATAATTTCCTAATTTGAACTGTTGTGTAAGATGTTTTACAGAGGCACCTAAAGTCTTACCTAAAGATGACCTAGAAATAGAAAGCTTTTAGTCTTAGACATAGAACCTTAGATTCAGAACCAGAAACTAAATATAAAGTGTAAGACTGAGAACTAAAAACTGAAAATAAATAAATAAAGCACATTGACTGACCAACGAAGTGCCCCCCAAAACCACTGGAATGGAGAAACAGGAGGGGTTATAAAAGGAAGCCAATTACAAATGGCCCTCCATTTAATCTGAGGATATTATCTAGTCTCAAAGGCTAAGAAATTAGAAAAGGATTAAGTAGAAAAGTAGATGATCAGACTTGTAAGGACTATATGGCTTCTTAGTAACAGAAGTGAAAAATGATGATGATGATGATGATAATCATAATCAATACCTCAAACTGAAAGCAGGAAACATTGTTGGTAAGCAAACTAGGTAAGTGACATGTACCTGACCTATAATATGACATTTGATGTGGAAAGGAAAGAGATTTCAGACATCAAAAAAGAAAAATCACAAGTAGATCTTAAGAACTTCCTAGGACTGTTAGCTAAAGCAAATACAAGTGAGTCTGATAGAAACACCACACATTGGCTGGGAGTTTGGCCTAGTAGTAGAGTGCTTGCCTAGCATGCACAAAGACCCGGGTTCGATTCCTCAGTACCACATGCATAGAAAAAAGCTGGAAGTGGTGCTGAGGCTCAAGTGGTAGAGCTCTAGCCTTGAGAAAGTTCAAGGACAGGGCTCAGGCCCTGAGCTCAAGCTCAGGACTGGCAAAAAAAAAAAAAAAGAAACACTACACATTAACTTTGACTACGTGAGAGAAGCATGGTTGGAGAAGAAATAAGAATATGGTTAAAATATAAGATACATGAAGTATTTGTAAGTCATCCAGGAAAATGTCTTCTGTACTCAGGTGTTAAATGACTTCTGGGATACAAATATGAGAGATACCACATGCATTTAAGTCATCAAAAACTACAAACTTGGATAAGGCTTTTGTAAGAATAGACAGAGAGTTGTAACACCTCTGTACATCAAAATAATAATAATAAAAAGAGAATAGACAGAGTGTAGGGAGGGGAACAAAAGAGGGTGATGACAGTGACTTTGGGGGACAAAGAACACATAGAGTAGCTAAGGGAAAAGCTATGGCCAAAGGATTCTATTAAAGCATTAGTGGAATGAATAACCAAGCTCAGCAAGGTTGTAGGATCCAAGACTAATATATACAAACAAAATATATTTCTTGCTGGGCATAATGGCTCACATCTATAATCCCAGCTACTCAGGAGGCTGAGACCTGGGAGTCGCAGTTCAAAGAAAGCCCAGGCACTAAAGTTAGTAAGACTCTTATTATCAATTAACCACTAGAAAACTGAAGAGGCACTGTGGCTCAATGGGTAGAGAGGTAGCCTTGAGCTAAAGAGCTCAGGGACAATCCCAGGCCCATAGTTCAAGCCCCACGACCACTATAAACATTATATATATATATATATATATATATATATATATATATATATATTCCTTGAGCTGAAGAGCTCAGGGACAATCCCAGGCCCATAGTTCAAGCCCCATGACCACTATAAACATTCTTTATAACAGAAATCAACACTCAAATTATTAGAGAAAAACACTCAAATAATTAGGGAAAAACATACAAAACATACCTTATATCTCAGCCACTGGCATACTTCACGTAACTTTTGACATAATTAAGCCTATCACTTACACCAACTTTTTTCCTATTATTTAAAATTTATTTTAATTTAGCCTCATGAAACCCACTATTCTCTGTGATACCATGGACTGCTTTACACAGATTATAATTAAAAGAAATGTACATATAGAATCTGAATCCATGAAGTATATACCTGCTTAAGTTTGAGAGACACAGGTAAACAGAATTTTAAAAAAAGAAAAAGACAGCTGAAATGAAGTGATGGCTTGACCACCAAGATGGGGATATGGTATGGTATGGAGAACAAGATGCCACATGCACATTTTGCAAAGACAGATGTTCTTGAATTAATGATCAAAGTCACTCAGCGAACTATTTAATTAAGCAGATGCTACAATAAAGCCTTTGAGAATAGAACTTAGGTATGCTTTCCTTTTTAAAGAACCTTAATAGGTGATTCTGTTTCCCATTCCTTGTTAAGAATCACTGGTCTAGCAAACAGAATATCAATACAACTGCCAATCAATAAATAAAGTTTATCAAATGTTCTTGCCTGGCACCTTCCTGCAACTCACAGTTGATGCTAATGATCATCACTTGAAGACTTAATTTCTTCTCAGTCCTCTCGAAAGTCCTCAGCAAAAGCACAATATAATCAGTATCTTTCTCTAAGATTTACTCATACCCACCTAAGGAACTGTACAGATGGGGACACCACTCATTAGTAGAGCATATGCTTAGCATGTACAAGGCCATGGGTCCAATCCCCAGCATTGCCAAAAGAAAAGCAACAACAACAAAACAAACACAAAAACAAACAAAAAGAAAATCCTCTACTAACTGTTCAGGTCCTAAAAGCAAATTTTCATTTTTCACTCCACTACAGGCAACTTCATGTTTTAATTTTCCCTAGAAAATAAGCCTCATCTCTGAACCATAGACTACCTCCTGTTGGAGCCTGCTAGCTACTGCTGCCAGATATTCCTGACCCTTCCCTAATGACTGCTGCCAAAATCACCACCACAATTTTTCTCTGTTAAATGCTATTCAGTAGTCCACACTGGACCCATGTGGTACTTGAAAGCTTGCTAAAACAAGCCCAGGTCCAGAGTTCAAAGTCCCACAACAGACAAAAAAAAAAAAAAAAAAAAAAAAAAAAGAATAAAAACAGATCATATACAATACAATCATGAATTACTACTTTCAATTCTATAAAAACAAAAACCAGTCTGCCACTTTGCCAGACACTATAGTTCATGCCTATAATCATAGCAACTCAGCTAGAAAAGTTTGTGAGATTCTCATCTCCAATTAACCATCAAAAAGTCAAAAGTGGAGCCATAGCACAAGTGACAGAGTGCCAACACTGAATGAAAAAGCTAAGGAACATCGCCAAAGCCCCAGTACGAGGTGCAGGGAGGAGTCTTTTTGCCTCAATGAAGACAAAGCAAACTTTCTCTTTAGACAACATGTCTCTTCATCTGTCTTTGAAGGAAAAAAAAAAACAGTGTTCTACTGATAAAGGAGTGGGAAATTGAGAGGCAGGATGAACTCCGTAACACAAGGTCAGTTCAAGTACACTTCCCAAGTACACCACTTTCGCCTCTCTAATGCCAACAGCCCTATATTACCAAAGGTCAACAGGGGAGGAAATTACAATTAAAAAAAAAAAACAGAATCTTCAAGCTTAAAAGGCTAAAAAATAGCATTAAGAAACATTTAAAAATCTAAACATAATCTCTCATATTTGAACTCACATCATGTATTCCTATTGGTGAATACTTAACTACCCACACTAAATAAATTCCTTAAGTGCAGGCACCAGCTCTAGAAGTCTCCTCCAGTGTGCCTGGTGCCCAGCATGCAATCAAACCTTCACCTCATCTCCTCTAAAAATGCAGAGGAGGAGAGGGTTTCCTCTCAGCCAGAATCAGAATATGATCTAAAACAAAACCAACAGAACAAAGGAATTAGAAAATAAGAAATAAGAAAAGGAAAGGCAGTGAGGTGTAGGGATGAGTGGAGAAAGGAAGAAGGGCATGAAAGACTGTGTGGGGGAAAAAAATACATTCTTCATTAGACTCTGAGTGAGGATATGTAAAGAAGAAAATAGTCAAAATCAGCATTCTCATACAGCTTATCCCAAACCTTCTCAATTACTTTTTTGTTTCCTATTGCCCAATTTACCACCTCAATTTCTTTTCAAGAACACAGCATAAGGCAAAATGATGAAATTTCATAAAACCCTGAGTCTGTTTATTACCAATTTACCCCAACTCCATTCTGGCTGATTTATTTCACATTTCTAAAATCCTTGCAGATGATACATATCACGTTTATATTAATAGAAGAAACCAAAGATAAAGAAAAATGTGGCGAACATTTCATCTTTCATTTAAAAGGCCACACACTGGAAAATATAAACAATGTAGCAGTTTTTTCATCCAGACACCTTCCTTGTTGTATAGCAGTTTTCATTCAAAAAACATTAATGTCATCGTCCATCTCCAACTTGAGTGCTATAAGAAATGTAGATGACGGCAGAACCAAAAAGACCTTGTTCTCTGGTTACAGAATATCTTTCAAAACTTGTTTTTTAAAAAGACTTGCTTTCAAAACAAAACAAAACTACCTACATTCTGAGCCAAAGGAGAGAGCTGGTAAGTAACAGATATAAGTAATCTGACCTAAAACAACATCTCATGTAATCACGCTTCAATGTATGATTCCAGATGCGCTCCGCTTACCCTCCTGAAATAATGCTAGCAAGAAAATTGATACTGACTTTTGTAATAAATGAAAACATGGAGTAGACAGTATGAAATACACTAAACAAAGAAAAATAACCCAGGATCAAGATTTATGGTTTGCTTCTCAAATGAAGGCCCATATACTGAAGGCTTATTACCACACCATGGCACCATAGAAGTGGCAGAACCTGGAAGGCAGAAGTTCAAGCTGAGGCTCCTTCCCCTTACTCCGTTCGCTTCTCAGGCACACCAAGGTGAGCTGCTTCCTCCGTCTTGTGCTTCCACCATGGAAGCTCAACAGCAGTGAGGACTAGCAAGGCGTGGGGCCACATAACCAGCAACTGAAACCTCTGAAGCTGACAGCTAACATAAGCTTTCCTCCTGCAAATGGATTGGTTTCAGGTATTTTGCCACAAGGATCAAAATCTCACTGCACAAAATCTTTCTTTCTAAGGAGATTAGAAAACTGAAATAGAACTGTGAGAGAAAAATAAAATTGAAAGAGAAGATAATGAAAAGACAAAAACCAATTAGGTAGGTATGATTTCCCTACTCTAGAAATCAGTTACTTATCCAAGACACCATAGGAAGCATTATCTATCAATGAAGACTTCTCCTACAGACTGTAGCTTTTAAAAAGATGTACACTGCATAGTGCTCGCCTTCAGGTACCTTGAGGCAGCACAGAAAGAACGAGATGATTGGGAAAACAGCTGAAAGAAAGCTAGAGACTGGAACTAAGATGGAAGTAAAGTTACTAAAAGATTTTAAACATCTTATATATGAAAATGATGTCACCTACAATAGTGGCCACTCTATTGAGAGTTGTACTTAAGGAGTAACTTTTCTTTCCCTTCTCTTTGTTAAACATTGTAAATTCTAATAAGAAGCTTCCCCTTACCCAGGTGCAGTGGCCCACACCTGTAATCCTAGCTACTCAGGAGGCTGAGATCTGAGGATCAAGGTTCAAAGCCAGCCCAGGCACAAAAAGGAACTCAGACTCTTATCTCCAATTAACCTCTAGAAAATGGGAAGTGGGGCTTGGCTCAAGGATAGGGTAGTAGCCTTGAGCTGAAGAGCTAAGGGACAATGCCCAGGCCCAGGGATAGGGATAGGGAGGTAGCCTTGAGCTGAAGAGCTCAAGGACAGTGCCTAATGCCTAGGCCGAGTTCAAGTCCCATGACCCATAAACAAACAAAAAAATAATAATAATTAAGATGTTTACTGCTAAAAAAAATGTGCCTTTAGGTAGCAACATTAAAATTAATCATTTTAAGAAAGGACTAGCATCGAGGCTCAAGTGGTAGAGCTCTAGCCTTCAGAAAGTCCAAGGACAGTGCTCAGACCCTGAACTCAAGCCCAGGACTGGAAACAAAAAGAAAAGAGAAGAGAAGAGAAGAGAAGAGAAGAGAAGAGAAGAGAAGAGAAGAGAAGAGAAGAGAAGAGAAGAGAAGAGAAGAGAAGAGAAGAGAAGAGAAGAGAAGAGGACTGACTAGCATCTAAGACCAAGACACTCCTTTTAAAAACTAAGTGAATTGTGATCTCCTTAGATGAGTAATATGACCTCAGAGCAGAAAGTATGCCTAGTGAATTAATTCTCTGGCCAGAAAAGAATATACGAAAACACAAAAAGCAGAGGCCCACGTCACTATGCCCGTTTTCTCTAGTACTACCAAAGCTCCCCTAAAGCCCACTATCTGTATTTGGGTGATGGGAAAACTGAAAATGATTCCAGGAGACACACTTTCTAGAAATTCCAGGGAAAGCTAAGGGATAAAATGGGGAAGTGGGGGGCAGGGAACAAAAACAAAAACACTCAAAGAATTTTCTCAGCAGTGGGGACTTGCAAATACCCAAACGAAGGCAGTAGCATGTTCAATATTAAGAAAGCAAATCCAGGTCACAATGGGTAAAATGTCAGGACATTGAGAGAAAACAGAAAAGGTTAGTTGCTAAAGGGAAAATGGACAGAAAGCAGAGAAAGAATCAAAAATAGATTTTAGAAAAAAGAGCAAGAAAAAAAGAAAAGGCAATAGCTTCAAAATTCTAAGAGAATTATTTCCAGCCTATAGTTCTGTCAGATCAAGCTGTCAATTAAACATGAAGACAGCATCAAGCCATTCTCAGATATTCAAACTCTCAAAAGCTACCTCCCCATGTACTCTTCCTCACAAGATTTCAGAAGGTTGTGACCCACCAAAATATCGAACTAATTCAAGAAAGAAAAGGTAAGAGACCAAAGCAGGTCATGCAACAAGAGAAAAATGTGAAGCAATTCTCAGGATGAGGATGAAAGCCCAAAGTAAGAACTATATGGTACTTGAAATCTCAATGGGAACAGGTCAGAGAGTTCTGACAGAGACCTCTTCTAGAAGATGAAACATACTAAATTCTGGAATTTATATTCAGTGGCAAGGGGTAAAACTTGGCAACTTTTATTAATTATTTTCTGAGACAAAGTCTTGCTGTATACCCCAGCTGACCTCAAATTCACACCCCCTTACCTCAGTCTCATAAATGCTGAGATTATTGGTATGTACAACCATGCCTGCCTTGTCAGTATAAAGCACTAACTGTAAGAATTAATAGCAAGAGCATACTAAAATATTAAGACTAAACCACCCAATTAAAACTGATAAAGTAAAACCAGGTACAGTGGCTCATGCCCATAATCCTAGCAACTCAGGAGGCTGAGATCTGAGGACTGTGGTTCAAAGCCTACCTGGGCACTAAAGACAAGAGACTCTTATCTCCAATTAACCACTAGAAAAGCGGAAGTGGCAGTGCCACTGTGGCTCAAGGGGTAGGGCAGTAGCCTTAAGCTGAAGGGCTCAGAGACAATGCTCAGGCCCAGGGGTAGGGCAGGAGCCTTCAGCTGTAGAGCTCAGGGACAGTGCCCAGGCCCAAAGTTCAAGCCCCATTACTGACAAAAAAAAAAAAAAAAAAAAAAAATCCAACAGGAAAAAGAATCACACAAGGATTTGTCAACAGACACACGTTCATTCCAAACTTCAGAACTTTATTAAGTAAGGTTCATCTGATCCAAAATGTGACATGCTGCATTTAGAGACCAAACAGTGTGACTAACAGCTAAAATATGTATAAACTTCATTCTCAGATGTCAAAATTAAAGGCAAAAGCCAAACAAGGTGGATCACACCTATAATCCTAGCTACTCAGGAGTCTGAGATCTGAGGATCGCAGTTCAAATCCAGCCTGGGCACTAAAGTCCATGAGACTCTTATCTGCAATTAGCCACCAGAAAACAGGAAGTGGAGCTGTGACTCAAGGGGTAAGGCAGTAGCCTTGAGCTGAAGAGCTCAGGGACAGCACCCAGGCCCTCAGCTAAAGCTCCAGTCCAACGAAAACAAAAACCAAAAAACAAAAAAAAAATTAAAGGTGGAAACTCACTGGAGGTAGACATGCCTAAAGTTTCCTATAAACCTGAATGCAGATGACAAGTAACAGAGAAGGGTAATGTATAATATATGAAGAATGGACACAGTTACTAGGAAGAACTGAGCCAGCAACAAGCAATTAGCTCTAACTGGAGAGGTAAAAGGGGAGAAATTAACACCTTGTCACAAGACACTTTCTACGGATAACTTAAGAGTTCTCTCAATAATGCTGACTTAGATGTTATACTCATTTTACCAAGACAAAAATAGATTTTAGAAAAAAAGTGTCATTAGAATTTTCAAAAGAGCAGAAGCTTCAAAGAAAAAAATTCTTCAGTAAGATTTCCAGCATCCTATTTGGTTGGAGAAGTTGAGTCACCAGACAGGTAAGCATGAATGATCAGTAGATAACAATATTACAGAAATGTCACTACACACAAGAATACCAAAGAAAGCCTCAAAGTCTATGCCAAGATTTCCACAGCTACCTAATTGTCTACTGAGCAAAAGGCCAAATGCTGCATACCTGTGAGCAGGATGGTAGACAGCGGTGTTCACCCCATGTGGGTAATGACTGCTGAAGCTGAAACTGTGGCTCTCCTGGTAGCTCTGGTTTGTTCCAACACTAAGTTTAAGAAGGTAAATAAGAAATAGACACCATTAAACTACAATGAATATCAGTGAAGAACAAATAAAAGATTATTTAACTGACAGGGGTAATTTTATGGTTGAGAATGTAAAACAACCAAAACTCTATCATATTACAATAGGAATGTTAGTAAAAAGTCTGATGAAGTCTTATACAAAATAAACTATAAGCTGAGTGTGATGGCTCACTCCTGTAAGCCTAGCCACTTGGGAGGCTGAGATCTGAGGATCATGGTTCAAAGCAAGCCTGGGCATTAAGTTCATGGGACTCTTATCTCCAGAAAACCACTAGAAAACCAGAAGTGGTGCTGTGCCTGAAGGGGTAGGGCAGTAGCCTTGAGCTGAGGAGCTCAAGGGCAATGCCCAGTCCCAGAGTTCAAGTCCCATGAGTGACCAAAAATAAATATATAAATAAACTACATCTGCCCTATAAGCCAGCAATCCTACTGGATGATAAAGACTGAGGAAAAACTAAACCGCACATCCATAATGACTCATACAAGAATGTGTATGGGGGCCAGGAGTTTGGCCTAGTGGTAGAGTGCTTGCCTAGCATGTACGAAGACCCGGGTTCAATTCCTCGGTACCACATACATAGAAAAAAGCCAGAAATGGTGCTGAGGCTCAAGTGGTAAAGCTCTAGCCTTGAGAAAGTCCAAGGACAGTGCTCAGGCCCTGAGCTCAAGCCCATGACTGGCAAAAAAAAAAGAATGTGTATGATAGCTGTATTTGCCATAACCCCCAAATGAGAAACTTACAAATCTATCAACAGAGGATGAGAAATACAAATCCTGAGATATTCATGTATTGGTATATGAATGTCTACATAGTTACAAAATGCTAATTATTAGTAAAATGAATAAGCAATGCTATATATAGCTCAATTGCAACGAAGGCTTAAACAAGAAGAGATTATCCTAGATGACTTCTCAATGGTAAACTACTTCAATCAGAAAAACTGTTATTAAATTTAAACTCATTCTGAGGAGAGATGCAAAAGGCTTGCACTGCAAAGGGGCACGAGACAACATCCTACCATGACAGCAACATTCTGTATCTTAGTAAAAGGCTTGAATTGGTCAAATGTATGCATTTGTCACAACCCACAAATGGGTACAATGAAGATTTTGCAGCTGTATGTATTTTTTTATTTGTCAGTCATGGGACTTGAACTCTGGGCCCTTGCGTTGTCCCTGAGCTCTTCAGCTCAAGGCTACTGCCCTACCCCCCCTACCCCTTGAGCCACAGCACCACTTCCGATTTTCTTGTGATTAATTGGAGATAAGACTCACAGACTTTTTAGTACCCGGGCTGGCTTTGAACTGAGATCCTCAGATCTCAGCCACCTGAGTAGCTAGGATTAGAGGCATGAGCCACCATGCTCAGCCTTTGTATGAAATTTTATCTCAAAAAAAAATCTATAAACTAATATTGAACTCTAATGACAGGTACACTAAAGTAGTCGAGTACTAACTGTTAAGTCTGCCTGGAAGAAATGACTTCTTCCCTCGGCTCTCTCCCCCTGCACCCTGGAAATCCCCGCCCAGCACCTGTAACCCTGGCAACTGGCATGCCTGGGAGCAGTGGGAGGTCCCCACTGAGGAATTTCCCCATCCTCTGAGGTCACATCCACTTCCACTGTGTCTATACCCCTCCCCCTATATAATCTCTCACTTCCTGCCCTAAGCTCTCTTGCTCACCCAACTCCATCTTGGGTGGCAGGAGCCTGCTCTTTCCTCACGCAGTAAACCCTCTTCTCCTGAACTGCATGGTTTCCTTTTGACAAACCTTACACTAATATCTTGTCCTTATTCTATAATATGCTAAAAGATTTATTAATATCTAGAGAGAAGGATGAAGATGGGTAAAATTATGACATAGAAAGAATAGTATATTCTTGAACTGTAGCCCCTCTATATGTTATCCTGGCAATAAAATACAATTTAAAAAAAGAAAGAATGGTAGATTCTAGTTATAGGATCCAAGTGCATGATATACTCAAATCATTCATTTTATTATATTCATTTTTATATATTATACTGGCAATTTTTCATAATGTTAAAAGAAATTTTAAATTTCTGGTATCTGACACTAAACAAGAAAGATAAAGATTATATGTCAAGTCTAATTCCCAAGTAGAACTTTACCTCACAAGGTAACTTCTAAGCTCTCCTCGGTAATTGATGACCAGGAGTTCTGCAGACCACTGTGCGCTTGCTTTGTATTCTAAAAATATCAAGCCAGCAATGGCATAGCTCAAATCACCAGCAAAACTAGATTCCTGTGGAAGAAGGGGATATAATGTTACTAATGAGATTCTAGATATAAGCTGACATATGCATAAATGAATATCTAAGGCATTTCTTAGACACTCAGGTCTAGACCAGCCCTCCCAACCAAGGCTTAGAGCCACAACACCCTCTTTGGATGAGATGCTCATCTAGGTAGGCAAATTTCTATCCAAATTATACATTGATTGCTAAAAAAGAAAAGTAATAATGCTATTCAGCCTCAGAGAGCTCTTAAGAGCCTCTTTCCAGATATAAGCTTTCCAATCCCAGTTTCTACTGCCAGCAGCAGCCTTTGCTTAAAAAAAAAAAAAAAAAAAAAAATTTAAACCCTCTAATTATTGTTCCATTTGCCCAATCAGCAACTTAAAGAAAAGGATACTTAAAACACTCCATGTCAACCTTTTTCCATCCACTCAATCTGACTCAAAGCCTGAGTTCTTGGGACACCTACACAATACAGCTATCATCACTAAAAGTTATCAAATCATAGCACTGCAAGATATGTCACTTCAGATGAGCTGGAGACAACTCAAGCAACACATACAGGGATGGTCTGTCTCTGCCCCTTATCTGCCTAAGAGAAAGACATAAAGCTCTTACTGAAAGTGCCCACTCTGTTCCATGAAAAGGAAAACAGGAGTCATACCAAAAGGAGTCTACAGAAACAGATCTTGAATAATCCTTACCTGCTATCAGTTTGCTTCATCTCTTTCTTACATTACCCTAGTGTGCCAACTCTATAGCTCAAATTCTCTTTCCTTGCCTAGTCACTTCTCCACAATTTACAGCCCCTTTTAAGATAGCATAGATGTCTCTGCATCTGCTTCTCTGAGTTTTCAGGTTTTTGTGAAGCTCCACAGATGCAAAAGTATTATCGCCAACAGAAATTGCATGCCATTTTTCCTGTTCATCTATCTCTCATCAATTTAATTTGCAACATTTAAGAGGGTAGAGAAAATGATTGCTCATAGTCCAGAATCATGTAAGGAATATCTGTCACCTGCTTGGTTTGAATTGAGATGCACAATAAATACAATTGTACATATCAAATTTCAAAGATTTAATACCAAGGAAAGAAAGCTAAAGTATCTCACTAACAACATTTATTCCAGGTATGGTGGTAACTCACTACTCCAGAGATGGAGATTGGCAGGGTCATTGTTTGAGGTCAGCCTTGGCAAAAAAAAAAAAAATTAGCAAGACCCATCCTTAACCTTTGAAAGGCTAGTGTGGTAATATATAACTGCCATCCCAACTACCATCTAGCACAAAAGGCAGGAGTGTGACCCAGGCCAGTCCAGACAAAAGGCAAGATTACAGCTGAAAAGTAACTACAACAAAAAAGACTGGCAGTATGACTCCAGTGGTAGAGCACTGGAGTTCAAACCCTAGTACCACCAAAAATAAATAAATAAAAATAACATAATGATTACCTGTGGTAATATTAATCCATCTGACATATGGGATTAACTGAAGTATATTCTTAAATATTACCTGTTATTACAGCTGCTTGAAAATTTAAAATTACTTCCGAGCACATATATAGCCCTCGTTTTAGTCCCATGAGATGGCACTGGTATAGAAAGTAGTAATATGAAACTTACTTTGGTTTTAAAGGACTTTTCTCCTATAAACCCAGTGTACTTTTTCCATACTTTTCCACTCGTTCTTTCTGGATGAAAATCACACTCTCTATCATCATGTATCATCATAAGCTTCTCATTAGAATACGTGGAAGTGCTTGCAGGACTCCAAGCTCCTACTCAGATCAGTGAAATAAAATTTCTGTGCACTGAGTCTGGGCAATCAGTAATATGTTTTGGTTTTGGCTTTCTTTCTTTTTTTTTCATATATTTTTATTGTAATTAATAGAAGGGTTACATTATATTCACCAGATAGAAGGTACATTACTTCACATACATTGATACCCTTTCTCATGTCTTGGTCCCCCTTTCCCTGCCCCCCGGCTCCTAAGCAGTGTTACAGAGGGTAAAATTTTTGCTTAAAAACAGTGACTTTTATTGAGTCCCTAAACAAACCGATAGCAGGATGGAAATGTGAGCTCTCTGCCTTCATTTTAGAAATGTCTCCTTTATTTACGGTGGGCAATTCTTGCTCATTTAAACACACACTCTGCTTTCTGGTAATGCCTAACTTCTCCCCTGCCTTCAGGAGGAAGCTACAAAAATGGCATAGCTTGAACTACCTTACTGTCTACTTTTACATACACCTCCAACCAAGAGGGATCCCAAGTATCCAGTTTCTGACTTAAACCTGCAATTACCTTTGATTCCAAAATTATCAGATTACCCTTTAAACAGAAGAAAATACAAGAAAAACTAAGGATCCCAGGTGCCAACAAAAGTAACCATGTTGAGGGAATCAGACAGTGCCCTCAAGAGATGAGGACTGCTCTGGACTCAACCTGCAATTACCCTGAGAAAATGACCAGCCAGACCACAGCCTGACTGAGACTGAATCACTCATCCCTCTTACCCTGCCCCAATTCTTCCTCTACTTAAACCTGGCTTCCATCTTCTCAAAGTGGCCATGTTGATTAAAATCCTTTCCTGCCTTGCTACTGTTACTTTTCTTGCTTTCTTAGGGAAAATGGCTAACCTTGAAATGTGGGAACCCCCAAAATTAAACCTCTGTACCAGTACTGTGGCTACAGTCTAAAATGCATCCAGATTTCTTATTCACCTAAAGAACGAGGAGATAAACTAGAAAGCACTAAACTTCAGGAGGCAATTAGTACTGGGCTATCCAGAAAGTCATTTTGTTCCCTTCACTTCTGCTTTGTAGACATTTAAATAGAAATGATATCTGACCAATCTACTCCAAGGATTGCTATGAATACTTAGAATTAAAATCAGTGTCATTAATAAAGCATAAAGCAATATGAAAATACAAGTTATTGCCATCATTGTTTTTTTCTACTTGCTCTTTTAATTTCCACCCATTTTAAAGGAACAAACTCAGCCATGCATGGTGGCTCACACCTGTAATCCTAGCTACTCAGGAGGCTGAGATCTGAGGATCAAGGTTCAAAGCCAGCCTGGGCACAAAAGGACCTGAGACTCTTATCTCCAATTAACCTCTAGAAAACGGGAAGTGGGGCTTGGCTTAAGGGGAGAGTAGCAGCCTTGACCTAAAGAGCTCAGGAACAATACCCAGGCCCAGGGATAGGGTAATAGCCTTGAGCTGAAGAGCTCAGGGACAGCGTCCAAATGGAGTTCAAGCCCCATGACCCACCAAAAAAAAAAAAGGAACAAACTCTAAGTCTAAGTCTGCTAGAAGTGATTCTGGTTGTGACAACTCATTGATTTCTTTCCCTTAGTGCAATTTTATAACACAAATTGAGATGGTCTAAAATTAATTACGAGGATGGAAAGGTGATAGGGAAAGTTAGTCAGTAAACAGGATTGGAGGAAGCCCACAAAAAGACTGTTGAAAGTGTGATGATTTTAATCCTGGCACAGGTTACCACCAGGCCCAGTTTCATGCTAACATCACCAGTCCAAAAGCAGGTATTATTTCTCCTGTGGACTGTTCTTCTACATACCAAGCTTTCCCTGCTTTACATTGTCCACAAACTGCTCTCTATAGACACTGTAGGTTCAATATAAACAGTGCTTCTCCTTTCCTAAAGTTTACAAAAACACTCTTAACTCTAGGGCCAGCAGACATTTCCCAGTGCTACCTAGCCTCACTGCTGAAGTTGTGAGACCTTGTCGTGTAACCTGGTCCTTTCTTTTTCTCACTAGCCCGTCCTGGCTCAATAAATCCTTATACTCAAGGTCTTATTAAGTATTACTGCTCTCAAGTTTTATTGAATATTAACTCTCTCGATTATTTACTTAGTTCGAGATAGTTTGCATCTAAAAAATATGAAATACAAAGAAAAAGTAGTACATGGATATAAATCTCCAACAAGATTGACTATTTTAAGTTCATAGCTTATTATTTTGGTTTACTTGTATTTTTCCGCTTCACATTCCTACACTGAAGTAACTATACCTGAAAAAGCAAAAAAAAAAAAGTTATTCAAGTATGCACCCACCGGGGAAATGACGAAGAGCTCACTTCCCATGAGGTCAAACACCCTCACAGTCCCAGTGCTCTCAGCATAGGCAAGCAGTGTACAATCATAACTCCATGCCACCCGTCTCCACTGAGGCCTGGGGTCTTTGGGAACTAGAACAAAAAAACAAGAGGGGCTTTTAATAATGTGTTATAAAGATAGCTGACACAGTAATTACAATTTCTACCTGATTACATTACCTCTCATGCTTCATTCAACACTGAAGAGTAATCCCCACAAACCCATTTCAAGTTCAAGTACAAGCCATTGCCAACTTTGCTCAATTTAGTTCAGAAGCAAAGCCACTGATGCCAGAGGTCTGAAGGATGCTGAGCATATTCTAGTCTGGTAAAAAGGCTCAGGAATATAATTCAAAATACTAAAGGAACTGAAAACAATTAGGTATGTAGAAGGTATGTAGAACTGGCTTGTCACAGTAACTCTGCAAATTCTACCAGAATCCAGAAGTGTACTACCTGAGATCAATGACTGTGAGCAAGAGGTCTGGGTCTACTCCGGCCAGAGGGAAGGGCTGGAGACAGTAGAATATCCTTCTAAGGTACCCCTGGTTAAAGCTAAATATATCAATTGCAGATTTGGGACAAACTCATGCTTGGATTATCCACTATGACTAAAACAGTAACAACACACCAACAAGCCTGGACTTACATCGTGTACATGTATAGACCTTACCAAAAGGAAATCATGTAAAAATAGAAAACCTCAACAAACCAATAACTTGTAATGAGATGAAATCAGTATGAAAAAATCTCCCACCAAATAAAATCGCAAACTAAATGGCTTCATAATGAGTTCTACCTGATACCAATTCTTGAAACATTCCAAAATCTTGAAGAGGAGAGAATTTTTCCAAACATCTTCTATAATGTTCATATTTCCAAGATATACATAAATAGAAAAGTACACCGTAATATCCTTGATGAATACAGTTGTAAAAATTCTCCACAAAATGTTACCAAACCAAATTCAATGGCATACTAAAAACCAACCCCATAATCTAACAAGACTTATTACAGGAATGCAAGGATAGCTCAATGTACAGAAATCAATAAAAACAACATAGCACATCTGTCCTTCAACAGCATGTGGGGCAGGAACTGCATAGTTACCTCAATTGATACAGAAAGCCATTTGATAAAATGCATCTCTTCCTGATGAAAGAACTAAACAAATCAGGCATATGGCCTCAATGATAATCCAACAGTTAACATAACATAAGTCAATGGTAACAGGCTAAAAAGCTTTCTCTCTAAGATATGGAATAAGACAAGAATGTCCCCTTTATACTTTCTTTCAACACAATCCTAATAGTCACTGAAATCAGAGAAATCAGTTACCGTAGATGATACCCTTTTATATACAGAATACCCCAAAAACCACATCAAAACTGCCCGAAGTAAATGAATTTAGCAAAGTTACAAGGTATAAAATCAACAAGCAAAAAGCAGTAGCAAGAGCTGGGGATTGTAGTTTAGTGTTATAATGTTGACTTAGCACATGGGAGGCACAGGATTCAATTCCAGCACCACAAAAAAAAAAAAAAAAAAACGTTACACACAATAACAAATTTTCTGAAATACAAATTTAAAAAGCAATCCTATTTATAACAGTCACAAAAAGATATGATACTTGGGAATAAATTTCACCACAATAGTGAAAGATTTTTACAATGATAACTATAAACATTGATGAAAGAATATCAGTCACAAAATATGGAAAGACATTTCATGTTCATAAACTGGAAGATTCATTATTAAAATGTCCACAGCTGGGCCTAGGGGTACATGTCTTTAATAATGTTCCATTGTGACATTTTTTAAGTTGTTATTTTTCAGCCAGGCACTAGTGCCTCACATCTGTAATTCTAGCAACTTGGGAGGCTAAGATGGTAAGATCACAGTTCAAAACCAGCCCAGGCACCAAAATAATTAATTAATTAATTTTTTTTAAAAAATCACAAGACTCCATTCTCAGTGAAGAGGCAGATACAATGGCACATGCCTGTTATTCTGACATAATATATTATCCCAGGCACATGCCAAGACAAGAACACAAGACCCAACTCAAAAATAGAGAAAAGGGGCCAGGAGTGTGACTTAGTGGTACAGTGCTCTCCTAGCATGCACGAAGCCCTGGATTCAATTCCTCAGTACCACATACACATACAAAAAGCCAGAAGTGGTGCTGTGGCTCAAGTGGTAGAGCGCTAGCCTTGAGAAAGCTCAAGGACAGTGCGCAAGCCCTGAGTTCAAGCCTCAGAACTGGCAAATAATAATAATAATAATAATAATAATAATAATAATAATAATAATGAGCAAAGTACAATGTGGGAGGAATGCCTGCTTAGCAAGCTGGAAGGCAAGCGTTTTGCTCAACACTGGAACTATGTGTCACATCATTTGTCAAATCGTATTATACTGCCTGTATACCATTTTGCCCTATTCTGAGCTCCTTCAAAATCAGTGTCTTATTCAACATTGCTGTACTGGGACCTGAGACATAATAATTGAATGAGAGAGGCTCAAGCATCTTGGATACTCTGCACCAATAGCGCAAGGTAACAGGAAGGGACTAACATCCTCACGAACATGCAACAATTCAGTGTGAATTGTCATGGAAGTCTTCGCCACATACAAGACAGATGCACTGTGTAGAAGTCAAGACTCTTCTTGCCATCTGTAACATGTTTCTAAAGCATGAGGAGAGTCCACAAGACACCATTAAGTGTCTTCAGTTCGTCTAGGAATAAGCAAAAAATATACTACAAAAAGCCTAGGTCTTTAGAGAAAGGACAGTCTAATAGATTTGATTAAATCCTAACAAGACACTGCATACATTCTGGAAAAAAAAAAACATTTTTAAGTAGGAGTAAAATGAAATGAAAATCAGTTTTGTTTCTTCAGACAACTGAAAAAAAAATCAAATTTGGAAGAAGACAGAAACCAAATGATAAACATGAGAATTAAAAATGTGCATGTGCACATAAACTAAAAACCACAGTAAAAACTAGCAAGAAGACAGCTGTGCCTGAACCACATGTACCATTTTCTATCGTGTTTTACCTGAGCTAACAGACTTTTCTCTTATTTCACTTTGATGGTATGAATACATTGGGGTATAGTCTGCTTCTGTGTGAAATAAATCCTATCTAAAAGGGATTGGTTTCTGATACTACGGCTGGATAGAAACAGGGATTTCAGAAAACACAGCATGTGTTTTAACCAAGATTGAGATATGTTCTCATTGCCAGATAAGATTTCCACAAAATAATGTGAAAATACAGACTTTATCACTAGATTTTTCCAGCCACCTGTGTGCTTTGGAAAAGGAATGAACAGTATATTGAGCTTTACTAAACAATTTTCTTCAGAATTGGTATCAGAGTTTCTGAAAAATATTCAGAAAGCCTGACCATAAAAGAAGGCAAGCAAAACCTGACACTTGATATCTGCTCACCTCACCAGCTTCAGCCTCTGCATTCTTACCACTCTTCCCTCCTCAGAGCTGATTTCCTCTCCTTGGACCCCCTATTCCTGACTCCCTCACTGGCTTCTCATCTTTCAAGCTTTACTTTAAATCTTTTCATATTAATTCCCCACTCTATATCGCATGCAAGCCAACTCAAAGATGTCATTTCCTTCACATCTCTTATCCTAAATAATCATGCATTTGTTAGTCTAGTTTTCATTGTCTGCATTATTCACCAATCTGTAAATTCCAAAGTATCAGGAGCTATGTTTACTTAGTCCATTACTCTCATCACCACTTCCTCCTACTGCACCCACATGCTGAAGGAGCAGGCAGAGGTCCATTACCCATTACACACTGGAAGTGGAAATAACAAACCAAGTCAATTCTCAGCATTGCCAAAAATGACCAGGTATGCTTAACAGGGTGATCAGAGACCTTAGTTTCCTCATCTACAAGTGATGAATTCAAGGAACAATCTCTCACATACACCTTGATTTCTAAACACCTTAATGGCAACTGTCAGACACACAGAGAAGCTAAAGATCTAAGTAAAATTAGGATGGAACTAAAAGAAACTTGTGAGGAGTAACACAATAAAAATTCTACAGCAAGACAGGTCTAAACAGGAAACTTTCAAAGTTAATGCCAATTAAAGTAACAGAAGGAAAAAATGAAGGGAAAGGGACAGCAAAAGGGAGGGAGGGAAGGGGCAAAGAGGAAGAGAAAGGGAAAAGAAGGAAAGAGAAAAGGGAGAGGGAAGAAAAGGGAAAGGGGAAAAGGGAAGAGAAAGAGAAAGGGAGAGAGAGAAAGACAATGACTAAGACAAAAACAAAAAGGCAGAGGAAGAGATGGAGGAAGGAAGAAATATATATTAGTTTTTCAGTAAGAAAAAAAATAATTTCTCTAAAAATAAAACAGGGAAAATAATCTGTTTCCTAAGTAACAGTACTGAAAGGAATGTTTTATAGTCTATGCTTCTTGATCTTTTATGTCAACAGGGGCATAAAAATGCCTGTTGTATGACACTAGCAGTAAACTGACAAGGCTACCGAGCCAACAGCAACCAGGCAGGCAAAGGGCCCATCCAGCCACTGGAGGACTGGTAGGTTCTAGCATTGCTCTAATAGGCAAGGGAATTCTATGGCAACACAAATTCAAACACATGAGAATAATCCTTTAATTACCATAGAACAGGCTTAAAAAAATGTCTAATTCCATGTACTATTTCTTCGGTCACTATATAAGACCAACAGAGAAAGCTGAATTAATATAAATGCCTAGCAAACAGAGCCAAAACAAGATGCAATCCACATTTAAAATATTCTCAAATGGCCTATCTTTTATAAAACAATAATTGAAAAATACCAAAGTGGAACCAAATAGCTCCTATTTCTGTTTGCAGGCTGTGCAATATGTAGTTTCAAAACTGCATTATCAACAATCTGGCTCTTTTTCTCCGGGCATACATATGAAACATCATTTGGCATATGGGAGCAATTCCCACAAAGATGAGTCAGATAACAAGCAAATGATCATTACCTCACGTTATATGAAATGGAAAGAAGCTATTAATGCAGCGTTAAGGTCATAAATTCACATATTCAGAAGCCAATAGTATAAAACATTAGTTCCCAAAGCATTTTCTCATCCATGCTGCCACATTAACTGTACACATTAAAAACTCTAACAAATACAATTTGCATGAAATACCTAACTGCTCAGCTTCCATTTTCATGTAAACTTGCAGGTTTCTTGGCTCACTTACTGGCTAAGAGCAGGTGTCTAATTCTAAAGCCCAAGTGGACCCCGTGTACTGTACGGATCATCACAACATTCTTGGCATAGTCCTAGAAGCCTTGCTCAGACTCCATGGGCCTCACTCCAGCAGGACAGCACCAGGAAATACAGAATTGAATATCCCACATTATCCTCTCACCTTTAGTCATTACCTAAGCTAGGTCCAGTGTATTCTAATAAGCACTACAGAGGAAACTACTGCAGAGGAAAGTTATGAAATTCCAGAGCGCCAAGCTTTAGGTAATCAAGTTCAATCCTAATTCATCTTATGTTACTCTCAAAAGGATTCATGATGAAAATGGAGATTCTTATCTATACATACTGTTCCATCCATGGTGTGTCAAAACAAGAGCATGTGTATTCATCATAGACACAGATTTGACAGTATAGTATGCATAACATATACATATATTTTATATAGATGAGTTTCTAAAACAATCAACAGAAAATAGGCAAATATATTTTATCCATACAGTCATTCACAAAAACCATTTGACTTAAGCTATACGAGGTAGCTCATGCCTGTAATCCTAGCTACTCAGGAGGCTGAGATCTGAGGATCGAGGTTCAAAGCCAGCCCAGGCACTAAAGAACGTGAAACTCTTATCTCCAGTTAATCAGTAGAAAACCAGAAGTGGCGCTATAGCTCAAGAGTTAGGACAGTAGCCTTGAGCTGAATAGCTCAGGGACAGCACCCAGCCCCAGAGTTCAAGTCCACGACTGAAAAAGAAAAATCATTTGACTAGCTCTCAATACTATTATCCACATGCTAGAGTGAAAATTAGTGTGCCCAGTGTGTGTAAGGCACCAGGCTAGGAACTAGGAATCTTTTTAAAGAGAAGAACAAGACAATCAAAATTTTATGATCTAATTGGCAGCAAAATAAAAAAAGGAGTACCACACATCAGTAGTCCCTACCTGTAATCCTAGCTATTAGCTATTTAGGAGGCTAGATCTAGAGGATTATAGTTCAAAGCCAACCCAGGCAGAAAGGTGTGCTAGACTCATCTCCAAATAAACAGGAAAAAAAAAAAGCAGGGTCTGAGGGGTGGCTCAAGTGGTAGAATGCAAGTCTAAGAAGAGTGAGGCCTTGAGTTCAAATTCCCAGGAATTACACCACCCTCCAAAAACGTAGACTATGGTTAGGTGTCAAAATACAGAGACAAAAAAATTAATAAAGAACATGGGGTAGGGCAAGGAAGAGAGTTTCCAAAGGAGCTGATATTTGACTTGACACATACAAGACACTCAATGTACAGTTGGGAGCTTTCAGACAGAGGGCGTTATACTGAAGCATGGACTGGAAAACTCACATAACTTTGCATTAGCACACAAAACTGGCTGGGGCACTCTCACAGTGGCTAGGCTGACTGTGAAAAGTCAAGTGTCCTGAATTTGAAATTATGAACTGTATTCCATAGTACAAAAATCAAGAGATACTAGTAGAATGAAAATCACAGTAACAAGTATCCATAACAGTAGCAATAATTCCAGGTACCTATTACATATCAGACATTGTATGAAGTTTTGCATCTTATCATCTGACATTTCTCTATTACTCCATCTACAGAATTACACATATATTACAAATAAAAGTGAGGTTCAGAGAGTAATAATAGTTTTCTGTCAGTTACCAAATAACTGAGATAATCAACTTGTAAGGAAGATTTATTTTAACTCTTGGATTCAGAGGTTTCAGTCCACAGTTGTTTCTTTTTTCCTTAGACCTAGAGAATAGTAGAATATGTGCAGAAAAAAAATGCATGGTGGAGCAAAGGAGCAGGTTCCAAGACACCCCTCAGACCTTCAGACCCTAATGACCTTCAGAAGCCTCACTTTCTAAGGTTCTCCCATTTTTCAGAAATGACACATGGCAATGACCATGACTTTACCATGTAAGCCTTCAGGGGACACTAAGATCCAAATCATAGCCAAGAAATAAGTAACCTGCCAAAAATCACATAGATAGAAAGCAACAAGGTCAGATGCAAAGGATAATCTGACAGAATCCTCATTAGACTAATCAGTTTAGCAGCAGGGGGTAGGAAGGTGACAGACTACCTTAGTAGACATGAGACTCTGGATTTGATCACCAACTCCAGAAAGAGAAAAAGAGAGAGAATCAATTTTGAAGGGCATGTACAGCAAGTAAAAAGTGTTAAGAGGCCCATACATCTGTAGTAGTGACTATTATACATCTATAACAGTGACATGACTTGATAAACTGCAATTAATGGTGATTCTCTGCCACTGTAGCACTAAACACAATTATAAGGCATTACCTTCTCTCTTTCTAAATAGACTATAAACTCAAATTTAGGTAGCACATTATCATGCTCCCATAGTATATACAGGGCCTAAGACAGCTCTTGGCACATGAGAGCTTTTTAATAAATATTTCTCAAAGCAAGGAAGCAAGTAAGCAAGAAAGAGAAGTTTCTAGCTTTCTGGCTCTAGTGACCATCAAGGGAGTGGAAGGAATACAGTATAAAAGGGAAGAGATGGTTGTGTAAATAATTGCAATTTATTTTATGCATAGGTTAACTACTAGGAACTCTATTTACTAGTATGTACAAAGTTGCATAAAATGAATCTGGAAAACTAATCATATTAATGTCAAAATTCATATAGGAACTCAAAAACTTCAAACAGTTGATCTATAATCTCTTGAGCACATATAGATGTCTGTGAATAACAAAAAGGAAAAGGAAACTAGCCTTAGGCTCATAGTGTGAATTCACTGGAGCTTAAGGACAGTGCTTCCATGAGTAAGTGGGGGATCCACTGTACCCCACCATATGTAGCTTCTACCACTACCTGCGCTTTCCTCCTCCATCTTTCTTCACCATGAAACACTCAGTTTAATCCTAAAGTAGATCTCTTCAAGTAGGTGAGAAATGCATGTAAAATACTAGACCAACGACCGATGCAGCAAGGACACTGGATGAAAGCTGACCATCACTGTGAGTCTATTAGTACATCACTGATCACAAGATCAGAAAAAAACAAGCACAGATCCTTTAAGTAATATAGTAAGAGATGCATCTACGTAATGTTACCCTCTTTCCTGTATAAGCTTTTCTCTTCTTTTCATGATACACTGCTCCTGCCGAAGCATACACTTGCTTCTCCAAGCTTCCACTGTAAGGCTACTTTCTGAAAGTCACTTTTCCTCAACAACCTCATCTCAAACCTGGGTTCAAGATGGCTCCTTATTGGATTTATCAAAGCCTGTAATAAAATAGTTGGCTACCCCATGCCTCACAGAGGCCCCACCTTTTTGCCTGCATCCACAATGCAAGCACTCAGTAACATAGTGCACACATAAATATTGTGCTCAGTACATTCTTGCTGAATATTTGACAAAAGGATCAAATCCCAGATGTGTTTACTAGTACATATCATACCAACTCTGAACAACTATTCATTGTTGCCCTAAATCCATACCGAAAACTATACTTACAAAACTGGCTTAGATTTTCTCTTAATACAATTTAAATTTTAAATCCTTCCAAAATACGTGTATATTGAAATATTTAGGGCACTAAGAAAAATCAGCTTCAATTTTAACTATGTTAAAAAAAAAAGTTCTAGCAATTCTTAGAAGTAAATAAACCCATCTAAAAGAAACATTTTAAACCATTATACCTCTGAAATTTTTGTTTTGAAGACACTTTGGAGCCAGGTTCTGGTAGCTCACAATGTAACTTGACTACTCAGGAGGCCGAGATCTAAGGATCCCAGTTCAGTGCCAGCCCACACAGGAAACTCCAAAGACTCTCATCTCCAATTAATCAGCAAAAATGGTCAGAAATAGGGCCGGGAGTTTGGCCTAGTGGTAGAGTGCTTGCCTAGCATGCACGAAGACCCGGGGTCGATTCCTCGGTAGCAAAAAGCCAAAAGTGGTGCTGTGGGTCAAGTGGTAGAGCCCTAGCCTTGAGAAAATCCAGGAACAGTGCTCAGGCCCTGAGCTCAAGCCCAGAACTGGCAAAAAAAAAAAAAAAAAAAAAAAATAGACAGCAGCCTCATTTGGTTACTCATGCACTGGGCCCAGGAATGGCCAAAAAAAAAAAAATGGTCAGAAGTGACGCTGTGGCTCAAGCAATAGAGCATCAGCCTTGAACAAAAAAAGATAATGGACAACACCTAGGCCCTCAGTTCAAGCCCCAAGACTGGAACACACACACACACACAGACACATACACACACACAAATACTTTGGAAACTCTTACCTTGACATTTCCCAATAATAGATGTAAAATCGTCTTTTGCAGACCTGTAAAAAAAAAACGTGTACGCAAAACAATATTGTTACCCTAACAACACTACTATAGAAAATTGCATGAATGCACAAGACAGAGTGGTCTAAACAGATTTCGTAGATGATGCTAAATTGCTTCTCTTACAGAGACAGCTTTGAGCCTCTAGGACTCACTCTTAATTTCTTCCAGCTTTCATATTGCCTCAGAAAGGGAACTATGGTGGAATACAGTGACTGGCACAAATGACTTAAATACTGGTTTCAACATAATACAAACCGAAGGTTCTGATTCAATAAAATGGGGAGAAGGCCCAAGAAAAAGTATTTTTTAAAGCGCCACAGATTGATCCTAGGTAAGAGCCAGTAATCTGTATCATATTACAAACTTTGATCACTTGGCAAAAAAAAGAAAAAATCTTATATTAATAAATGAAATAGCCTATATAGATTACCAAATTTAAATTAGTGACCCATTTAAAATCTGTAATCTTGTAATATATATCAAAGTAATATAATTATTTAAACTATTCAAAAAAGAAAACTGGGAAACCTAAAATATAATTTAACAAAAATTATCTGAAATTTGAATGTTTAAAGCATTTGACATAGCAATCTACTTCTATAAAGTTAACCTCAGGAAACAATTATAGATTTATATAGATATCAAAAAAATCAATGTAGCCTAATTTATAAAAGAGAAAAATATATTCAGTTTAAGATGATTAGTTATATTTTAAATGGGTGCAATGAAATATTATGCAATAATTATCATGTGACAAAGAAAGATGTTTGTAATACATTAATTCTCAAAGGTTAACCACATAAAAGGAAAACAAATTAAAGGATGTAAATTAAATTTATAAATTACTAAAGCAATTCACAAGCCGGCATCATACAGAAATCACAATATACACTGAAAGTATATATTATTCACACTGTAATGCAGATAGAGTTTCAAAAAACATAAACTAAGATATTAATAGTAAACTATGGATAGCAAAATAATAAACTATTTCTAGTTTGGGGGGATTGTTTTGTTTTTGCTTTTGCTTATTGGCAGTACTGGAGTTTGAACTCAGCCTCACACTTGCTATGCAGATGTCTACCACTTAGCCACACACAGCCAGCCCTCCTTCTTTATATTTGACTCTATTTTCTCAAATTTCTTTTAAAAAGCTGCCTATTACATTTTAAATGTTTTAAAGCTTGTTAATACATTTAGCATTTTATTGTTGTGTTATAACTAAAGATAATTATAAACATAGGAAGAACTTTCCTTAAGGCATTATCCTGTGCAGCTTCTAAGTAAAACAGAGCAAAACAGCACAGTCTTTAAACTGTGGCTGGACTGGACCTGGCTCTCTCTGTGTGACTGAGACAAAGGACTTAGTGTAAGTTCTGTCTTCCTTCAAATAAAACAGATGACGGCATCCTCACACAGCCTAGGGAAATAGCTAAAGGAGACAGTAGCAATCGCTCATTACTTTCGCTCTTACTACAATTTTAAATAATCATCACTACTTTTCTGAGGAAGAGAGAAAGAAATGAATATTTGGTTTTATTAAAACTACATATACTCATAATAGTTTAGCATTCACTTTGGGGATAGAGAATTTATATGCCTTTTTCAAAAGACTCTTTTATTTTACTGCTGTCTGTTGTGTTCTTAATGGCTGTTAATTAGCTTCTGTTTTTAACAGCCAATAATCATAAGGAATTATTGTTTTACTAATGAGGAAATACATATTAACCACCTGTAATCTGTAGCTGCTGCCAAAGTACAAATTGAAGAAGCAATTCACAAGTAACTTCTTATCCACAGACAGCACCAAGAGAAGTGGTTAAGAATGTCATATTAGAGCAAGTGATTAATGTCACTTGCACTCATTACTAAAGTAAAACTAGGAAACAGTCCAAGATACAGCTAGGCACCTACAACTTTCTTCCCATTGCTTATTCTTTGAGACCCAAGACATAAGCCTGATCTGTTTCAGAGGTACTATACATTCTGTATGGTGTTGCACATCTCCCCAGGATTGGCACTTTTCTTTCATAACTGATAAACTGTTTAAAGATAAGATATTTGGGGCTGGGAATGTGGCTCAGTGGTAGAGTGCTTGCCTCACATGTGTGAAGCCCTGGGTTCCATTTCACAGTACCACATAAACAGAAAAAGCCAGAAGTGGTGCTGTACTAGCCTTGAGCAAAAGAAGATAAGGTCCTGAGTTCAAGCTCCAGGACTGGCAAGAATAAATGAATGAATGAATGAATGAATGAATAAAATACTTGGAAATATCAGCTTATAGAAGTCTTTTATATATTTAATAATATTGAGAGTTTTGAGCAGGTAGATAATAGTACAGATCATATAGTGCTGGCCTCAAGTAATATGTGAACCTTGGTTACAGTGCAGCAAAGCTGTCCCTACCAGAGCTTCTATGTGCTTGGCTGGCACAGCAGTAACAAGCCAAGTAAGAGAGATTTCCAGAGACAGACAGTATAAGCCTTTACTGCCTCAGGAGACATAATGAATGGTAAATGCAGACGTGGGAGATGGGGAGACAGCCCACTACCCTAAGAAAGTACCACTCATAAGTTGTTGTTTGACACAAATTTATGTGACTTAATAGTGAAATCCCTTTAAAAATACCACTTTTATAAAGCTTAAAATGCTCAGTTCTTACATAACAAGCCATTTTTCTCAAAAATCTTATATAGAAAGAATATTAAAAATTACCTGATCTCCACACACTGATCTTGAACAGCAGCCAGCAGCTTTCCATTGCTTTTAGGGTAAAAGGAGAAAGTAAAATCTATTATGAATATTTATAGTAGTCTTCAACACAGAAGGAATTATTTTAACAAGATAAAAGCATTTCTACATTATTTTGCTCTACTTCTGCACATTTTGGCTTTACAATTAGATGATTATATGAGTACAAAAATCATAGAAAATGATTCAATATACACTGAATTAACATGCCAAAACAAAACCACTCATATATACGAAAAAGAATTTAGCTGGGCGCTAGGGGTTCACGCCTGTAATCCTAGTAATTCAAGAGGCAGAGATCTGAGGATCGTGGTTCAAAGCCAGCCCAGGCTCTTATATCCAATTAACTACCCAAAAAGCTGAAAACAGATCCATGCGGAGCTTGAGTGGTAGAGCACTAACCTTGAGTACAGCAGCGCAGAGATAATGCCAAGGCACTGATTTCAAGCCTCAGGGTTAGCACCCCCCCCAAAACAGTGGGGGAGATTTACGACAGGCACTGAGGACTCAAATCTATATCCTAGCTACTCAGGAGGCTGAGAGATGGAGGATCTCAGTTCAAGCATAGCCTGGGCAGAAAAATTTGCTAGACTCCATGTCCAAAATAATCAACAAAAAGTTCAGCTTTGGGTGTGGCTTAAGTGGCAGAACACCAGCCAAGTAAAGGTCCTGAATTCAAACTCCAAGAATACCACCAATAGAGAGAGAGAGAGAGAGAGAGAGAGAGAGAGAGAGAGAGAGAGAGAGAGAGAGAGTCTTGCTAGACTGAAATAAATTCTTGATAAAATTAAAAGAGAGAAAGAGACAGAAAGAATGAAAGCCATAAGCACCCTACACCAATATGGTAGTGCAAGCCTATAATTCCTATTACTCAGGAGTCAGAGGTAGGAAGAATGCAGTTCAAACCAGAAAAATCTTAAGGGCCTATCTGAAAACAAACTAAAAGCAAAAGTACTAAAGCATGACCAAAGTGGTAGTGTGTTTGGTAATAAGACAAAAAGAAGAAAGAAGAAAGGAGGAGAAGGAAGAGAGGGAGGGAGAGGAAGAGGAAGAGGAGGAGGAGGAGGAATGCAAAAGAAGAAAGCCATAACCCCAAATTAATGTCCAATATGAAATTTATAAGCTAACTGTGATAGAAAAAAATCATACAAATTTTATACATACTTACCTTGCAAGAACCAAATGCCAGTTTATCTGTTTATTAACCAAGCGAACCAGTCCATCAGGGAGCAAGAAAGGTACAGGGCTGAAACCATAACACAGCAGCTAATTTTAATCATGGAAATCACATATAAGTAGGTAAATGTTACATAAATAGCACATATATCTGTACAGACAATACAAGGTCTTTCCTTTAGGATACATAATTTAAATATTAGTGGATCCACAATCAAAAATTACTGATATTGAAAATTTGACTGTATACATTTGTTTAAATCCAGAAAAAGACAGTGGTTTGTTCTAAAGCATAAATGTACATACTTCCCAGGATAAAAACACATCTAAAATGCCAATAACAGGACAGGGCAGCTTATACAAAACAATACTAGGAAGTTGTGGCACAACTGTAACCAAAAAAAAAAAAAGGTCTGACTCACAGAAAAGAAAGACATTTTTAAGAACTGGTAACGAAAAGATAATTGAAAACTAGAATTAAGCAAGCAAAAGAGAAACACAGAAAAGCCAAACAAGACTTGATATACTGGACATGAGCTGTTGGGAAGACAGGAGTTGGAAGCTGGTGGCCGACAAGATTCCAATGTTCAAATGACTTGTATCATCAAGAAAAGGAGAACAAGAAACTCTCACTGAGAGCACAGAGACTTGAAAGATTCTCATCTCTCCCTGGAATTCTGGTTCATAGAAGATGGGAATTAAATCCTATTAAAAATTAAAAGCCCCAGACTAAATACAAGATCAGATAGGATTTGACTTTGTTACTACAGTACAATAATACCCAAGTTTTTACTCACAATAAAATTGTTGACAAATGACATGAGAGAATTATCCTCCTTAAGTGAGTCAGTGTATACAATGAATTTGGAAAATAATACCTTAAGAAATTTCCAAAAGAGAAAAAGAAAGAAAACAACAAGGCAGAGAAAAAAAAGACATTGTGGAAATCAGAAAATTCAACATAGTAAAAATGAGTAATGTTACATTTGGTGTATTTGTGGCCAACATTAAAGTAAAACATATTTAACATCAAGACTGCTGAATAAATATAATAAGCACAGGGAACATGAAGGTGAGAACCACCTCCTGGGATAATCATCTGCAGAATAATAGGGAGAGGAAAACCCTGGGAGGGACAGAACCTAACATTTTATATAAAAGGAGAAAATAAACAGCAGGAGAAAAGGTGACAAAACAACAACTGCTTTGACTGAAATGTAGATGCCATAGTAGGTTAATATATTGTCTGTTGATAATATTTCAAATTAAATGAAAAGAAATGCACTTAAGAAAGAAAAGGCTACTTATAACAAATACAAAGAAAAAACTTCTAGGTTTAATTACCTTAAGTTCAAAATTACTAATGGAAGTGCAATTCTTCTTGAGGATAACTTTAATCATGAGGAAAAACAGACATGGTATATGCACAACTTATATAATGAGCAATATGACTAATTCAAGGAAGCAGAATACTCAGGCCAGTGGTTGCAGCGCACACCTACCTGTAATACCAGCCACTGTGGAAGATTCTAATTGATGGCCAGCTGGGGCAAAAAGTGATCTGGCACAGTATCTCGATCAATAAGCTAGACTTTGTAAACCCAGCCAAACAAGAAGCAACCTAAATCTCAGTCCAAGGATAGCCAGGCAAAATTGTGAGAACCTATCTGAAAAAATACCTCAAGCAAAAACAGAGAGGTGGGGGAAGGGAGGGAAGGAGGGAAGAAGGGAGGGCAGGCATGCCCTGAAATATGATTCCTAGGAACATGGCTCATGTGATGGAGCATCTGCCACGGCAGGGTGTAGTGGCTCATGCCTGTAATCCTAACTACTCAAGAGGCTGAGATCTGAGGATCAAGGTTCAAAGCCAGCCCAGGCAGAAAAGGACCTGAGACTCTTATGTCCAATTAACCTCTAGAAAACGGGAAGTGGGGCTTGGCTCAAGGGTGGGCAGTAGCCTTGAGCTGAAGAGTTCACAGACACTGTCCAGGCCCAGGGGTAGGATAGTAGCCTTGAGCTGAAGAGATCAAAGACAGTACCTACGTGGAGTTCAAGCCCCATGACCCACCAACAAAAAAGAAAGAAGGAAGGAAGGAAGGAAGGAAGGAAGGAGAAAAAAGAAACAGAAAAAGATGGTGCCTGAGAAGAAAGGAGACAGCTATTGCTGGCAGACATGAAAGTGCCCCCATACAGCACAAGACCATGCCAAACAGAAATAGATAAGAGAAAGAACTGGCACGAAGCAATCATAAGTACAGATATATTTCCTGTCCACCTTTCCCAAGGTGCTCAAAATTTCTAGACATCCCTATCCGCATGATCCATGCTTTCCTCGCTCACCCCATCTCTACCCTATCACTCCCCGTAACTCCAAATAGCAAGACAAAATTCAGTCTACACAGGTATGTGTGTACACAGACACACACGGTAAAAACAGAAAAACCCTAGAGCAAGTCCAACAGAAAGCACAGAGGTTGCTTTCATAGAACTGTATTATATAGGTGCTTTTGATTTTAAGATTAAGGAAAAAGACCTGTAGTAAGCAGTTATTTAAAACAAGTTCCTACATGCTTTTAAAAATAGAATACTTATTTCTCTGTTCCTTTGGAAGCTGAAAATAAACCTCATTTCTGATTATATACTTTACACCTAAAATATTTTAAAGTATTCAGGAACTAAAACTTAAAGAACCTTTTCTAAAACACGGCCATTATCTATTAACTAGGGGAGAGCTGTTAGAACAGCTTGACATGGAAGTGAGGTAGGCCTAATCTTTGAATTAGTGGCTAGAAATATCCATTTCCTCAACGATCCTGAAATGAAACAAAGTGAGATTTTAGGGGAATCTTCCAGCAAACCCACATCCTAGACTTCACCCCAGAATAGCCTACACCATGCAAGTGGGACACAGCAATGTTCTGAGCCATTGACTGAATGGCAGAAACAATGATAAGTTGGAAGCAATGGAATAAAGGATAACCTTGAGGATTAAAAAAAAAAAATGCCCCCTGAAGGCCAGGTACCAGGGACTCACACCCGTAACCTTATTGAGGAGGCTGAGCTCTGAGGTCACCGGTGAAGACCAGCCCACACAGGAAAGCCTGTGGGACACAGTTCCTAGGGAGAACTGCGGCCCAGCTACACATGGCTATCCTTGATCCAAAAGAAACTCAGGGACATTGCCTAAGCCCTGAGTTCAAGTCTCAAGACACACACACACCCCCACAATCCACACACATCCCACATACACATGGCCTTTAAAAGAGAAGCAAGCCCCAACTCCATCACATGAGCATTTAAGAAAAGGCCAGGGACCCTGGACAGAGGAAGCACTCAAGAAACAAAGATCACCAAAGACCACGGACACACCATCACACTACACTAAAATATGTGACATGCGTGCTTCAGAAACCAGGTTTACCTGAACATCAGCATCTACACAGACATCTGTGATTTTATGAAAACTTAAATCACAAGTAAGATACCAATGTTTGCTTGTCATAGCTACGCTGTTTCTTTGAAGAACTGAAGGCTCACCTGTACCAGATGTATTGGCGTAAAAATAATAAGTGATCTGCAATAAAAAGAAAGAGTAAAGAAATAAGAATACATCTCCCATTTTTACTCATTTCAATAGGTTTACAGATGGCAAAAGTAAATTATAGTAGAGTGAGTCATTACAAAACACTGATAGCACAACTCTTACAGTGAGAAAAACCTAGAGACATTTTAACATTTACAAGGTCATACATTTATTTATATTAAATCACAAGTTTGTGTTATTCAAACTTTGAAACACTTGAAATACTAACTGCAAAAAGTCACCCCTTCCCTATATGATAGAGAAATAACGCTTTTAAAACATAAATTTCTGACCCCCCAAAAAAAAAGTAAATGTGGTAAATTTTACATGTTAAATTTAATCTAAGCCAGCTTTAATAGGTTGAGGGCATGGTTCAAGTGTGGAGCACTGAATTTAGTCCTGAATACAGAAAAAAGGAGGTGGTGAAAGAACAGCAACCTCTTTAATGAAATTGTGCACTCCAAGACATGCAATTATCCCTTAAAACCAGTTGAGTCAGATGTGGTGGCACACACCTGTAATCCTAACTGTGGGATGGACAGAATGAAGAGAATTACAATCAGACAGGATTCTATCTGAAAAATAAAGTACAGCGAAAGGACCAGAAGCCTCTACTATCAAACCAAAAAAAAAAAAAAAAAAAAAGGCCAGGCAGCAGTGACTAACTAAAATCCTTGCTACTCAAAAGGAGGAAATCAAGAGAATAATATTTTAATATCATTACAGGGAAAAAGGTCACAGTTAGGGGTCACAGCACTTGCCTTGGGGGACTGGTAAAGAGTTCTGTTAATACAATAATAAAGCCATCATAATCAACTAATAAGGATAGTGTTCAAATTCTTTGTCTTGTGAGCTCATAGGTGAACTTGGTCAGTAGTTAAGTGACTGTACAGGTTAACCAAACTTATTGTTTGTGAATCTCTGACCAACTGTATTTAAACATTACACGGTCGAGTTAAGACCACCTTGCATGCTATCTTTTCACCTTCAACAGTCACAGCTTCTCTGAGACTCAATCTGGAACTAATCTCTTTCATTCCTTATAGAACACATCCACAGAGGCTAAACTTAGCCTATCCTTCAGCTTTAAGCTGCAGTAAGACATGTGTGTGTAAAATGCATGCCCCCATATGCAAACATGTACAAAATTAAACTCCAATCACATGTATGCAACTTACTTTCACCAGGCTCCAGAAGTTTAAACTACACAAGTTAAAATCTCTAAACTTGGCAGAACACAATGATCCATGCCTGCAAACACAGATCTGCAAATACCCACCTAACTATATCACATACAAGAAAGTAAATGAGCTGTTTACCTCTGACTGCTTTTGTGATGATGAACGATGCACCATGTTTTCGGTTACCTCTAGGCTGCAATTAAAAAACAAAAAAAAACCTTTCATTTGAAGATTTTACAGTAATACTAGCACATCTTCACTAATGTACACATATACTTTGTTAAAATTTTTAATGTGAAAACTGAGTACAAAGTACCAGTATCTAAACACTACTTGCAAATTGGAAGAAAAATAGAAAAATAATCATAGGTGGGACTCATGCCTATAATCCTAGCTACTCAGGAAGCTGGGATCCCAGTTCAAATCCAGCTCAAGAAAAACAAGTGTGAGACTCTTATCTCCAATGTGCCATCAAAAAGTAGAGCTATGAATCAAATAGAGCACTAACCTTGGGCAAAAGCTAAAAGACAGCTCCCAGAACCTTAGTTCAAGCCCCAGTACCAGTGTGCACACAGGCGCATGCACACACACACACACACACACACACACACACACACACACACACACACACATACAATTAGAATCTGGTCAAAGGAAATAAGGTGAACTAAGTGGTTACAGGCAGACACATAACAATGAAATATGAACACAAGAATAGAGGCTGGAAACAGTTTTCAAACCAAAATACCCATGGAACAATGAGAGAAAACTATGGCAAAGATGGTTAAATTACCAATTCCTCAACCTACTTGATTGAGTTAGCTTCAGAGCCTCAAAACAAGTTTTGTTCACAGGAAAAGTGAGTATATCTGCTGTATATCCACAGAGACAGTACTAGTAATGAAACATATATACCTATTACATTAAATAATGCCATATAAACTGAACATGATCGTGTACTTTAAATCAAAAACTACATATAGTTAAGACAGACTAAACTGCCATAAAAAAAAAAACATGGCCGAGCACAATGGCTCATGCCTATAATCCTAGCTTCTCAGGAGGTTGAGATCTGAGGATCAAGGTTCAAAGCCATCCCCAGCACAAAAGGACCTGAGACTCTTATCTCCAGTTAACCTCTAGAAAACGGGAAGTGGGGCTTGGCTCAAGGGTAGGGTGGTAGCCTTGAGCTGAAGACAGTGTCCAAGCTGAAGGTTCAAGGCCCATGACCCACCAAAAAAAAAAAACAATGAACAAAGACAAACAAGAAGTGATTGTCAGGATACAATTTGGCTCTGGAGATGCATAGAAAGATAACTCAAATAGAGCTGCACTGTAAAAACTTCAACAGATTAAATCACAGATGTGGCAACAGAACGAAAAAAAAAGGAAAGGGGGGCGATAGGGAGGGAAAAGAAAAACAGAAAAGGATGGAAAGGGGAAGGGGAAGAAAAAAGGAAGGAAAAGGGAGGAGAGAGGAAGCTAGAAAAATCCTATAAAGTTTCAATATAAGTTAATGATGTGCTTATGGGGGGGGGGGTTGTTGTTTTTTTATTTAGTGCCAGTACTAAGCTTGAACTCAGGGCCACAGCTCTTAGCTAACAATGAAATTCAGGTATATCTGCATAACTAAAAAAAAAAATCCATTATTCAGTAAACAGAAATTCAGTGGGAAGAAAGTCATGTGGAAAAAGCTAAAAACTTTGTAGGAAAAAGAGCCAAGGTACAGTTGCTCCAATTGACAATGCTCAGAGAAGAAGGGTTGGGTTCTACCATCTTCTTTGTGATCTGGCTTCTTCCTCCGGGTCTGATAGGACTGGCACAGGTAGCTGCTTGGGCCACGGGTTTGGCCTGGGGGTGGAGTGCTTGCTGAGCCTGCACGAAAACCCCAGTTCAATTCCTAGGTACCACACCACACACATAGAAAAGGCCAGCAGTGGTGCTGTGGCACAGGGGGTAGAGCTCTAGCCTTGAGAAAGCCCAAGGACAGTGCTCAGGCCCTGAGTTCAAGCCCCAGGACTGGCAAAAAATAACAACAACAACAATAACAGCAGCTGAATAAACAGGTCCTGCTCTCCAGCCGGGGAGGACCCGGCGCTGCACACTCACTTGGCTGGGTCGTCTCCACAGACTCACGAACCCCAGCCCGAGCACGCGCACACGCACACACTCACACTCACACTCACACTCACACTCACACACAGTGAGTGCCTGAAACACCGGCACGTGGGGAGCCGAGGGCGAGGTCCCAGAGACCACAGATGTGGAGAACACTGAGGTCCAGCAAAACCCTTACTGCAGGCCCATCGGGGAGGACCCCGGGAGGACCATCGGGGAGGACCATCGAGAGGACCCCGGGAGGTTCACTGGAGGACCATCGGGAGGATCCCGGGAGGTTCACGGGAGGACCATCGGGGAGGACCATCGAGAGGACCCCAGGAGGTTCACTGGAGGACCATCGAGAGGACCCCAGGAGGTTCACTGGAGGACCATTGGGAGGACCCCGGGAGGTTCACTGGAGGACCATGGGGAGGACCATCGAGAGGACCCCGGGAGGTTCACTGGAGGACCATCGGGAGGATCCCGGGAGGTTCACTGGAGGACCATCGGGAGGATCCCGGGAGGTTCACTGGAGGACCATCGGGGAGGACCATCGAGAGGACCCCGGGAGGTTCACTGGAGGACCATGGGGAGGACCACGGGAGGTTCACTGGAGGACCATCGGGAGGATCCCGGGAGGTTCACGGGAGGACCATCGGGGAGGACCATCGAGAGGACCCCGGGAGGTTCACTGGAGGACCATGGGGAGGACCACGGGAGGTTCACTGGAGGACCATGGGGAGGACCCCGGGAGGTTCACTGGAGGACCATGGGGAGGACCACGGGAGGTTCACTGGAGGACCATCGGGGAGGACCATCGAGAGGACCCCGGGAGGTTCACTGGAGGACCATCGAGAGGACCCCGGGAGGTTCACTGGAGGACCATCGGGAGGATCTCGGGAGGTTCACGGGAGGACCATCGGGGAGGACCATCGAGAGGACCCCGGGAGATTCACTGGAGGACCATCGAGAGGACCCCGGGAGGTTCACTGGAGGACCATCGGGAGGACCCCGGGAGGTTCACTGGAGGACCATCGGGAGGACCCCGGGAGGTTCACTGGAGGACCATCGGAAGGACCCCGGGAGGTTCACTGGAGGACCATCGGAAGGACCCCGGGAGGTTCACTGGAGGACCATCGGGAGGACCCCGGGAGGTTCACTGGAGGACCATGGGGAGGACCATCGAGAGGACCCCAGGAGGTTCACTGGAGGACCATCGGGAGGATCTCGGGAGGTTCACTGGAGGACCATGGGGAGGACCACGGGAGGTTCACTGGAGGACCATGGGGAGGACCACGGGAGGTTCACTGGAGGACCATGGGGAGGACCACGGGAGGTTCACTGGAGGACCATCGGGGAGGACCATCGAGAGGACCCCGGGAGGTTCACTGGAGGACCATCGGGAGGATCTCGGGAGGTTCACTGGAGGACCATCGGGGAGGACCATCGAGAGGACCCCGGGAGATTCACTGGAGGACCATCGAGAGGACCCCGGGAGGTTCACTGGAGGACCATCGGGAGGACCCCGGGAGGTTCACTGGAGGACCATCGGGAGGACCCCGGGAGGTTCACTGGAGGACCATCGGAAGGACCCCGGGAGGTTCACTGGAGGACCATGGGGAGGACCATCGAGAGGACCCCAGGAGGTTCACTGAAGGACCATCGGGAGGATCTCGGGAGGTTCACTGGAGGACCATGGGGAGGACCACGGGAGGTTCACTGGAGGACCATGGGGAGGACCACGGGAGGTTCACTGGAGGACCATGGGGAGGACCCCGGGAGGTTCACTGGAGGACCATGGGGAGGACCACGGGAGGTTCACTGGAGGACCATGGGGAGGACCCCGGGAGGTTCACTGGAGGACCATCGGGGAGGACCCCGGGAGGTTCACTGGAGGACCATCGGGGAGGACCCCGGGAGGTTCACTGGAGGACCATCGAGAGGACCCCGGGAGGTTCACTGGAGGACCATCGAGAGGATCCCGGGAGGTTCACTGGAGGACCATCGGGGAGGACCATCGGGGAGGACCATCGTGAGGACCCCGGGAGGTTCACTGGAGGACCATCAAGAGGACCCCGGGAGGTTCACTGGAGGACCATCGGGAGGATCCCGGGAGGTTCACTGGAGGACCATCGAGAGGACCCCGGGAGGTTCACTGGAGGACCATCGGGGAGGACCATCGTGAGGACCCCGGGAGGTTCACTGGAGGACCATCAAGAGGACCCCGGGAGGTTCACTGGAGGACCATCGAGAGGATCCCGGGAGGTTCACTGGAGGACCATCGGGGAGGACCCTGGGAGGTTCACTGGAGGACCATCGGGAGGACCATCGAGAGGACCCCGGGAGGTTCACTGGAGGACCATCGAGAGGATCCCGGGAGGTTCACTGGAGGACCATCGGGAGGACCCCGGGAGGTTCACTGGAGGACCATCGGGAGGACCCCGGGAGGTTCACTGGAGGACCATCGGGAGGACCCCGGGAGGTTCACTGGAGGACCATGGGGAGGACCCCGGGAGGACCATCGGGAGGACCCCTCCTCCAGTAGCGGGAGGACTCGCGCGCCGCCAGCACCGCCGAGGGGTCCCGGGCCTCCCAACGGGCCGACCCCTCCCCTCGGGGCCCGCCGCCCCCGCCCCAGCGAGCCCCCGCGCGGTTGCCACGGCGACCGCATCCGCGGCCCAGCCCGCCCCGCTCCGCGCCTTGGCTCCGCCCGCGTCGAGCTGGCGCACGCTGCCGCGGAGTGCAGATTCACCTGCACTTCGGTCTCCGGCGGCCACTCGGTGTTGACCAGCAAGTCGTACAGGATCGTCTCCTCCTCGCCGTCTGCGGGGCCGGCACTCGCCGCCGGGTCGGACCTGGAGGCCGCCATGTTGGCCCCGGAGCGAGCGGCGGCGGGGGGCGGGGCAGCGCCCGCCACGTCGCTACGGCAGCCCGGGCGGGACACGCTTCCCGGACGGGGCCGCTGTGGATTGGTCAGGCGGGGTGTGACGGACAGGGGCGGCGGCCTATCGGAGGCCCGGCTCAGGGTTCTGGCGCGCTGCCCCCGGAGCCCGGGGTCACCCGACCTTCCTCGTCCAGCCAGCTGTGGCAGCACCGTCCTGGGAAATGAACCAACCAACCTTGAGTTTCTGGTTTTCCTTTCGGTATTCTTTGCCTCACGCAGCGAATATTCAAATAGTGGCTTTGAAGTGATTAAACGTCACCTCTCGTATCCATAGCAACAGTTTAAGCTAGTGACAGGAGGGCTTGCTCGGGACTGATGCTTGGGGAGAGCGGAAAAGCCATCAGGGCCGGAGAGGCCGCAGAGCTTCCTGCCACGACATAGTTTGCTCTCAGGTTTCTGATGTGCTCGACTGGGTTTGGTGACAGCCTCAGTACGCATGCCCAGCCCCCCGATCGTTCCTGCCCCGCCTCCCAGACGCTGAGGCACTGGGTGCCGGGTTTAGCTACTGGTAGAATTTGAATCCAAAGCAGAAGGTCTGACAAATGCATCTTAATTAGGGGGAAACGGAGTGAGCCAAGACGGAGAAAACTGATAGAACAAAGAGGTTGGAGAGAATTGAAGCTGAGTAGGGAGGGGTTGGGGGAGAGGGAAATGAGGACAAAACCATGAGAAAGGGTATCAATGTGTGAGAAGTAATGCACCTACTACCTGATGAACGTTAACTGTAACCCCTCTATACATTATCCCGACAATTAAAAAGAAGAAGAACTGAGGCTGAGAAAAAGTGTATAGGGTGGTTAAAAAAAAAATAGACATGGGCCGGGAGTTGGGCCTAGTGGTAGAGTGCTTGCCTGGCATGCACGAAGACCCGGGTTCGATTCCTCAGTACCACATACGTAGCAAAAAGCCCGAAGTGGTGCTGAGGCTCAAGTGGTAGAGCTCTAGCCTTGAGAAAGTCCAAGGACAGTGCTCAGGCCCTGAGCCCAAGCCCAGGACTGGCAAAAATAAATAAATAAATAAAAAGAGACAGCAGCCTCATTTGGTCACTCATGCATTGATTCATTAATTCGTCCAACAAGTGCCTCTGTAGAAAACCCAGAACCAAGACTGTGTCTGTGAATCAGTGCACTGTGTAGTAGGTGTTAGCATTGTGTCACATTCAAAAGCAGCACAACTCTTCCATTTCTAGTGCAACTATTACATAATATCAAACGAGATATATTAGGCAGTGATGCAAATAAAAACTAGTGTCTGGGAGCCGGTGGTTCCCGCCTGTAATCCTACCTACTCAGGAGGCTGATATCTGAGAATCACAGTTCAAAGTCAGTCCAGGCACAAAAGGCCATGAGACACTTATCTCCAATTAACTACCAAAAATCTGGAAGTGGTGCTGTGGCTCAAAGGGTAGTGTTGAGCTGAAGAGCTCAGGGACAACGCCCAGGCCCAGAGTTCAAGCCCCACCAACAACTATAAATAAAGATATAAATAAATAAATAAATGCTACTGCCAGAAAGCCTCCAACTGCTGCCAGTCCTCTTAGGGTCAATGATCTCTAAGCTTTACATCACTACCTGCTCCCTTGGTCAGTCTCAACAATGGGTTCTTCACTGCCCTTGATGCCTAAAGCCTCGCTGTTTCATATCTGAAACATCACACAATAAACGCCAAGTACTCCGCCCCAGCCTTCCCTCTGATGCTTGCTGGGTTCACCTCCATCACCACGCTTTTGTTCAAATATCACCTTTCTGAAACCTACCTTGCCTGTTTGGTTTGCAATTACCTTCCAGACTCCAAGTCTCTCGATCCTCCCTCAGGCTTGCTCTATCTTTTTTATGTAACATTTGATATCTGAGATGCCATGAAACTTATTTTTGCTCTGTTTGTGTATCCCTTTCTTATTCTCTAACATGTAGGCTGCGTGCTCTACCTATGTATTCAATGGATTGGTTACACATTTCCTCCAATATCCCCAGAGACACAGACAGTGACCAGTGCAGAGTAGAGGACACAATAACTATGATTTGTTGAAATAAGCAAAAAAAAATTGAAGCATTTCTCTTTTCATTGAGACTGACTTTTACTATGTTGTCCAAACTGACTCCAAGTACTGGTCTCAGTTATCTTCCTCCCCCGCTCTCCCTCCTTCTTATCTTTTGACATTTCCATATTGGGGTTGCCTTCTGCTTCATTTTTTTTGTCAAGTCCAAATGATCACACAGATATAGCCAAGAGGTAGCTGGTCAAGCTGGCAAGCCAAGCTTTCCTCTTACCTGGCATGCAAAAGAATTCCACTTGTAAATTCATCACTAACATTTTTTCTCTTAATATCATCATGCTGTGTTAATTACTATACCCATTCCCAAATTTCCCCCATTTGCTATAGTTTGTACAATAGAAAAAACAGAAGGTGATACCTGTTGACCTCTGAAAGGTTCTATTGTTAAAAAAAAAATCAACAGAAACAAAAACAAAGGAAATGTCCTTTTGTGGAGGTAAAAAAATTCTAATTTCTTCCCCCTACCACATATCAAGTACACCTCAACTGAACTAAAATATGATTTATTCACTTTACTGTTGCCATATACATTTCTAATACAATAAAAAATTACTTCAGCAGTACCTTTCAATGGAATTGTTTTTCTCCTGTTAGTTCTTCCATGTAGAGCTATCTTTAACCGATAGATTCATTTTATGTGAGCTCAGCTTTTCAGTCCCTATCAGCTAACAGGCCCATTAAGCTAAAAGTCATTAATGATTCAGCATTTAACCCTTTCATGCCTGTGCTTATAGAGATTAGTTCATCATGTGAAGTTGCTTCCCTTTTCAATTGGAAATTGCATAATAAACTTGAATTCAGACATTTAAGTGTCATACTTTGTGTCATACATTTATACTTCATTGGATGGTATGCAAGTTCTTTATGAAGAATATAAATTTTTATCATTATAATAAAATAATATCGAGAACAATTCATGAAGTTCTATTTCCTCCAGAAAGTTCAGAGAATCCCAGGCAATCCTCCCATAAATAGTATAAGACTCCTGTAATATCTCTTGACAGCCAAAGCAGATATCATAAAGTTCCTGAATAGTTTCCTCTAAAAAGAAATCCTCAGCCCCCTACTTAAAGTTCATTTGCTCCCTTTTTCTATACATTCACACAGGCCATTTCCCCCTCCATTTTCCCACACTCACAAACTATATGGACCATCAAACTCTCATGTCCTACTAGAGCCACATGCAATGACAAATGAAAAAAAAAAAACAGAAAGTACAAGTAAGCAAAAATGAATCGCTAGTGAAGGCACCTGTGACTCAAACCTGTAATACTAGCTACTCAGGAAGCTGAGATTTGAAGATTATGGCTTGGAGCTAGCTTTCATCTCTAATTACCCACAAAAGCTAGAAATAGAGCCATGTCTCAAATGGGAGAATGCTATCATTGAGCAGAAAAAGCTCAGGAAGCCAGGCACCATGCCTATTATCATGAGGATGTGATCTCAGGATCAAGGTTTGAAGCCAGCCCAGGCATAAAAGTCTGTGAGACTCCTAAATCCAATAAACTACTCAGAAAAGACCAGTAGTAGTACAGTAGTACTATGGCTTGAGTGGTAGAGCATTAACACAGAGCCAAAGAAGCTCAAGGACAGTGCCCCAGGACTGTCTCACACACACACACACACACACACACACACACACACACACACACACACACACACCCCTCTTTCCTCTTCCATGTTTGCTTTATCTTTTCTATTTGTTGAGTTGTGAGTTGTTTGGTGGTATTGGTATTTAAAATCAGAGCCTTGAACTTGCTAGAGTCTGAATCACCATGTGAGATACATTCCCCAGCTTAGGAAGAGTAGTTTCAGACATGTGGGATAGAATTTCCCTCAGGTTCTCTTCATCTTTTAACTTCTTACAGAAACTCCTCAGCTTAGATATCCTCAAATATTTCCTGCACACCATTCTCTTTTGAGAAAGGATGGACAGCTGACAGATATACTCATTGTCTTTCTATCCAATGTAATTTCTCCAAATGTCTTCCCAGTTCACTAATTTACAGCTTTGTCAATGTTTAATCATCCCATCTAGCTTTTACAAATATATGTATCATGTTATATATAATAAAATAAATTGTATTATATAAGAATTGATATGTATAATGAAGAACCTCTAGAAATATTTAATTATTTATTTAAAATCAAATATGGATATATTATTATTAGTTTTCTTGATAATGGCTATTCTAATTGAGGTGAGGTGAGATCTCAGTGTTTTGATTTGCCAGAGATGTTTTGTAGCCAGAGATGCTGAACATTTCTTCTTGTGTCTATTGCCCATTCTTATTACTTCTTTTGGAGAATCTCTCTTTAAGTCTTTAACTTAATTAATGGGGTTGTTGCTTCTTTGTGGATTTTAGGGGGATTGATTTTTGAGCTCTAAGTATATTTTAGATATGAAGCCCTTTTCTGATGTATAGCTAGTAAAGATCTTCTCCCAACCTGTGAGCTTTCTACTTATCCTGCTAGCTATGTTATTTGCCATGCAGAAACTCTGCAGTTTAATGAAACCCCATTTACCCATTATTTCTTTGATTTGTTGTGTTTCTGGATCTTAAGAATTTCTGACATATGCCAAGGAGTCCTAGCATTTCCCCTATCCATTCCTGTAATATTATTAGGGTATCTGATCTTACATTGAGGTCTTTGATCCACTTAAAGTTGATGCTGGTGCAGAGTGATACATAATGATCTAACTTCAGCTTTCTACATGAATATAGTTGTAAAAATTATATTAAGCAAAGAAAGCCAGACCCAAAGAAACACAGGCTGCAACGTCTTCCTCATTTGGAATAACTAGGATATGTCTAGGAGATTCTTAGCCAAGGATCACAATAGCTCAATAGTAATGTGAACATGACCGTATAAAATAATGCTAATCAAAATGAACTCAAGAAATGGAAGCAAATAGTTTTCTTATGATACTATTTGCAGTTCTTTCCTTTTTTCACTTTTGACTTATTCCTTGCTGTCATTGTTTTTTTTTTTAATTTCTGTACCCTTTGTCATTATATAAGCTTATCTGGTTTGGGGAATGGAAGGGGAATCAGAAATAGTGGAACAAAGGATAAGCCAATGCAGCAGTGATACTATACTATATTGGAAATGAACTTCACAACTTGGGGGGAGAGGACTAGGAGGAGTGGGAGAAAATGAGAGAGGGGTAACATTATTCAATAAGAAATGTACTCATGGGGCCAGGAGTGTGGCCTCGTGGTAGTGTTTGCCTAGCATGCATGAAATCCCTGGGTTTGATTCCTTGGTACCACATATATAGAAAAAAAGAGAGAGACATAAGTGGTGCTGAGGCTCAAGTAGTAGAGCACTAGTCTATAGAAAGCCCAAGAACAGGGCCAGGAGTTTGGTAGAGTGCTTGCCTAGCATGCACGAAGACCCGAGGTTCAATTCCTCGGTACCACATACATAGAAAAAAGCCAGAAGTGGTGCTGAGGCTCAATTGGTAGAGCTCTGGCCTTGAGAAAGTCCAAGGACAGTGCTTAAGCCCTGAGCTCAAGCCCAGGACTGACAAAAAAAAGCCCAAGAACAATGCCCAGCTCTGAGTTCAAGTCCTAGGACTGGCAAAATAAAAGAAATATACTCATTACCTTCCTTATGCAACTGTAACTCCTCTGTTCCTTTTATGATAATTTTTTGAAATAAAACAAAATGAAGCATGCTGCTCATTTTGTTACTTTCTTATGTTTCAGTTCATATTTGGAAATATATGAAGCATATTGTAGACTTTCTCCCTGATAATTCTAATATTGGAGGATCCATTTCTATTTTTTTCCTTCTCCTGCACATGGTAGTGTCTCTATTGCCCAAGTGTCTAACTACTTGTTCCTAAGTTTGGGGATGCAATATCTGAGGATTGTTTGAGAACTCAGAATGCCTTCCATGGGAGGCCTTCTCTGTTACAAGGTACCTAGAAGTCTGGATCACCTCTAATGAAGATTCTAACACACAGGTGTCCATACTTATAAGAAGGACAAGTTGTGCCCATGAATTCTCAAAAGTGACTTTCATATCCATTTAAATTCCAGGCTGAATGACCCGTTTGGTTTTTATTCACCTCATGGGAATTAATGGGGAAAATATAGCAATTCATAGGTGCAAACATCCACTAGGAAATGCTCAGTGGTCAGTGAACCACTCTCCAGAGGCCCAAGCCTCTGTCCTCAAACTGCTCTATTATCCCCTTGGTCACCTACATTGTTGCCATCTTGAAACCTGGTGATTTTCGTTCTTGATTTCTCTGCAAAATTTCCTGCCCCTTACCAAGGCACAGGATTATTTTTAACTTTTTATTCAAAATTCATCTATTGATGTGTGTGTGTGTGTGTGTGTGTGTGTGTGTGTGTGTGTGTGTGTGCAGATTACAGGTGCGAGTCACCAAAACCTGGGTCATCCCTTTATGTTTAACACTGTGGTTCTGTTTTGGGGTTCTTGCTAGCACTCTTGGTATCAATGGGAGTCTTTCATGATCTATTCTCTGACAAATTGCCTGACAAAAAACACTTGGGGAGGGGGGTGGATTTAGCCTAGTGGTAGAGTGCTTGCCTAGCATGCACAAAGACAGTACCACATACATAGAAAAAAAGCTGGTGGTGCTGAGGCTTAGGTGGTAGAGCTCCAGCCTTGAGAAAGTCCAAGGACAGTGCTCATGTCCTGAGCTCAAGCCCAGGACTGGCAAAACAAAACAAAACACTCAGAACATAGCAGAGGGGAAATAAAGTGAGGGAATTCTCCCCAACTTTGCCCAGGCAAGTGAAGAAGCTCTCGCAGACCGCAGACCGCAGACCACAGACCAAGCAGCCAAGCCACAGGACTCGAAAGGGATTGGCAGAGTCCAAAAGGAATGGCTTTGCTTGCCAGTTTGTACTAGATACATCTGAGGCTCTCCAGAAATATCTTGTAGGGGGTCTAATAAATGAATGAGGATTCTATACCACCAACTGGGAGTGAGATCAGTGAAATTACAGTATTTCAGATTGCACTGGCTACTAGTCATGCACACAAACTTGGGGATGCCTGGGGAGTCTCAAATAACATCCATAATTCAAGAATTCAAAGGGCAGCTTCAAAACCAAATTACTGTAATTCTTTGTGGACAGGGACAATGGCTTTTTAATCGCTGTAAATGCAGCTGGAGGGGAGATGCTGAACAGATTTGTATTGCCTCTATGATTTATTCATGGCAAGGTTGATGCTGTTACAGATTACCCTGTTGCTTAAAGAGATTATAATCTTTAAAATAAATTTTTTTCCTCCTGAAAAAGTAATACAAGCTTACCAGACATTTTCTCAATAAACAGACCATTTGTCAGTTAGTTTCTTTTCTTCCCTTGTCGTGAAGGAAAATGCTAGCCAAAAATAAACATTAAATAGACTGCAGAGTAATTAGAGAGTTTTGATTCTGTACAATACTGACTGAAATATGGAAGTTATTAAAAAACATACATTCTGTTATTTGAGAAAGCTACATTATTATGCATCAAGAATTAAAAATTACTGGAGAAAGAATTGTTAATGCTTTTCAGTAATATTAGTTTTAGCTGTACTAGTTTTGAGCTTAACTACTCTGAAGCTCTTGAAGTACTTTTTGTACAGTCTAAATTGTCACATCCTGATATAGACATGAGATAAATGATTTTCAACAAAGAAACTTTACAACCTGATTAAGTCACAAAAGAGCTGGCTGCAAGAAAAACAGAAGGCTGGAGGCATGGCTCAGATGGTAGTGCACCTCCTTATCAAGCAGGAAGATCTGCATTCAAATCCCAGTATTTCGATCAACACATCCATCAATAAAAGAAGCAGGAAAGAAAAATTGAGTTGAGCAATATAAGCCAAACTTCAAAAGGCAAATATTTCATGATTTTGTATATGTAACATCCAAACCTAAAATGATGACAGCAACGATGCTGATAAAATGGGGCATAAGCCAGGCACTGATGGCTCATGCCAGTAATCATAGTTACTCAGGAAGCTGAGATCTGAGGATCACAGTTCAAAGCCAGTCTGGGCAGGAAAGTGTGTGATTCTTTTTTTTTTTTTTTTTGCCAGTCCTGGGCTTGAGCTCAGGGCCTGAGCACTGTCCTTGGACTTTCTCAAGGCTAGAGCTCTACCACTTGAGCCTCAGCACCACTTCCGGCTTTTTTCTATGTATGTGGTACCGAGGAATCGAACCCGGGTCTTCATGCATGCTAGGCAAGCATTTTTAACCACGAGGCCAAACTCCCGGTCCCGTGTGTGAGATTCTTATCTCCAATTAACCATCAAAAAAAAAAAACCCAAAGTTGAGCTGTGGCTCCAAGTGGTAGAGTGCTAGCCTTGAGCAAAGGAACTCAGGGATAGCACTCAGGCCTTAAGTTGAAACCCCGCTACTGCCAAATATTGGGCATGAGTGTTCAAGAAGGACTAACTAAAGGATATGAGTGGGGAGGGGAGAGGAGAAGGAAAATAATGAAAGATAAGGGAATGGAAATATGATCTAGATATAGATAGCATAATGAAGCCTACTAAATACTGTTTGGGAAAAGAAGGGAAGAGAATGAGATGTAATGAAATGTAATAGAGGTGTGAACTTGCTCAAAGTACACTATATACATCTATGAGTTATCACAATGAAACCTCCTAGTGCCATTAATGTATGCTAACAAAAATGAATAAATACAAAGAAAAATGACAGGATTTTCAAGTCTTTACCAAATTTAAGTCATTATACAGCATTAAATATACCCATCATTATGCTACAAATTGCATTATGATTTCTACATATTCAACCCCAATGATAAAAGGCAAAACTCAATTTTGTACATACACAAAATCATGCAATATTTGCTTTTTTGCCAGTCTTGGACTTGAACTCAGGGCCTGAGCACTGTCCTTGGACTTTTTCAAGGCTAGAGCTCTACCACTTGAGCCTCAGCACCACATCAGGCTTTTTTCTGTGTATGTGGTACCAAGGAATCGAACCCAGGTCTTTGTACATGCTAGGCAAGCACTCTACTACTGGGCCAAACTCCTGGCCTCTGCCTTTTTAAGTTTGGCTTATATTGCTCAACTCAATTTTTCTTTTTTGTTTCTTTTATTGATTGATGGGTTGATTGAGATACTGGGATTTGAATGCAGATCAATTGTTCAGTGTCATTTCTTCAACTAAACATCTACGATCTGCTGCTTTTTTCATCTCCTCCTAGAGCCAGAAAGGCCTTAGTTTGTGTCACAGCTCTTTTGCAGATTAGTTCTATGGCCTTGCACGAATTATTTAGTCTGTCTGTTTTGGCTCCCTAGTCTGATTAAAAGTCTTTGTGGTTAGTAGGCATGTACTTTATCATGTCCCCAGTGTGCATGCTCACTCTCCCTTCTTCTCTCCCTCCCCCCTCTCTGTTATTTTTCAGATAGAGGCTTGTATTTTCACTCAAGCTAGCTGCACTTGACAACTTCTCCAATCTACGTCTCTCACTTAGGATAAAGCCCCACACCATCAAACCTGGTTGATTGGGTAAGATGGGGGTCTCACTAATGTTTTGCCTGGGTTGGTCTCTTGATCCTCATAATTTCTGCCTCTTGAACAGCTATAATTATGAAATGTAGTGCCATGCCTGACTGAAAACTTCTTTTATGAACCCAAATTAGTCAGACTCCTCTGAGCTACAAAAACCATAGACTTGGTAGCACATATACAGAAAAAGCAGGAAGTTGTGCTATGGCTCAAGTGGTAGAGCGCTAGCCTTGTGCTGAAGAGCTCAGGGACAGTGTCCAGGCCCAGAGTTCAAGCCTCACTATCAAAAAAAAAAAACAAACCCTATAGACTCTGAACACAATTTATTTCATCCATCCTCCATCCCTTTCTGGAAAACAGGTCTCCCCTCAAAATTGACCTGACTTTTGTAACTATCACAATAGAGTGAAGAAGAAATGATACTGCTTCTATGTAAAGGTGATTGCTCTTGAGATACTCAGGTTCAGAGTACAAATACCATGTTGTGTAAAACCCAGGCCACATGAGATGCCTGGATGCTAAAAGAGCTACAGCCAGATACTCATCAACATGAATATCAAGTATAACAGGTGAACAACCGAATCTTCTAAACACCTCCAGCTCCGGCCTTGGAGTTATTCAATGGATGGGAATTATGGAATAGCTGTAAGTCTTACTGAATGTTCCTTATTTACAGAATTTATGAGTTTAAAAGCACACAAAGAATTCTTAAGCCGTGGCATTTTGGGGGAATTTATTGTGCAGCCATGGAAACTGGAACATCACTCTACAGAACTACTTGAAGCAGCATTTGTAAGTCCCATTCTTACCATTGTAACCATAAGCACTAGGCACTGTGTATTTCTATATTCAAAATTATTGTCTGCAGGCATTTCGAGAAAATGATTACCATTGTGTGTGTGTGTGTGTGTGTGTGTGTGTGTGTGTGTGTACTGGAGCTTGAACTCATGGCTTGGGTACTGTCCTTAGCTTTTTCTGCTCAAGGCTGGCACTCTACCACTTGAGCCACAGATCTACTTTCAGGTTTTGGTGGTTCACTGGAAATAAGAGGGTTTTGTTAAATAAATAAATTTACTGTGATTATAGAGGTGATATAAAGAGGATTATAGTTACATGAGTCAGGTAATTAGTACAGTTCCTTTCATACGTGTCTTCTGTTTTGTTTTGTTTTTTGCCCATCTTGGGGCTTGAACTCAGGGCTGGGTACTGTCCCTGAGCTTCTTTTGCTTAAGGCTAGCACTCTACCACTTAAGTCACAGCACCACTTCTGGCCTTTTCTGTTTATGTGGTACGGAGGAGTCAAACCCAGGGCTTCATGCATGCTAGGCAAGCACTCTAAGCCACATTCTTAGCCCAGTCCTTGTTATTTTTGAGGCAAGGTTTTACTTCTTATCTGAAGCATGTCTGAACTACAATCCTCCTATTTATATTTCCCACTTTTTCTGGAACCATAACTGAATAACACGAAGTGTAGCTTTTCCTCTTTTGAAAAGGAGTCTTTCAAACTCTCCTGAATATGCTGGCCAGAAACTATGATTCTCGAGATCTTCCCATGCGCCACTACATCCAGCTAAGGGTTGGGTTAGCCTCTTGGGAACTTTTCTGTCCTAGCCTCCCCTTTAGCTGCAATCCTCCCACTCTCAGACTCTCACAAGATGAAAGGACTGAGCTACAGTCCCCTGGCACATCTCCCTTCTAATGCAAATTGTCTTGTTTCAAGCTACTAAGGACTCAGAAGCCTCATTATGGAGAAAGTATGTGTGAGCAGAGGGAAAGCAAATGCTATGGGCACAGACAGTGAGTAGGAAGTTGGAGAAGTTAGTTCTGGGTGCAGGTGCAAAATGGCTCAGTACTTCAAGTGATGGAGCTTGAGGATCCTGGAAGATTCTGGGCTGCTATATTCAGAGCATTTGTTAGGCCCACAGCTGGTCTCACAACCTCCAGGCCATGTTCTCTTCTTTCCTTCCTTCCTTCCTTCCTTCCTTCCTTCCTTCCTTCCTTCCTTCCTTCCTTCCTTCTTTCCTTCTCTGCTTCCTTCTTTCCTTGCTTGCTTGCTTCCTTCCTTCCTTGCTTGCTTGCTTGCCAGTCATGGGGCTTGAACTCAAGGCCTGAGCACTGTCCTTGGGCTTTCTCAAGGCCAGAGCTCTGCCACTTGAGCTGCAGCACCACTTCCAGCTTTTCCTGTGTATGTGGTATGAGGAATCGAACCCATGTCTTTGTGCATGTTAGGCAAGCACTATACCCGTAGGGCCAAACTCCTGGCCTCCATGTTCTCTTTCTAAGGCTTCAGATGAGCACCATTTCTCCATGTCGTCAGCATTGCTCACTGGAGCTGATGAATCACCAAGATGGCAGGCATGGGCCAGAGCTGCAGTCAGGCCTGCCCACCAGTCAGCACACAGACATCAATCATGTCCCTGCCTGGCTTGCTTATAATGAGAGCAACGGTTAGTGAGATCTCTTTTTCTGTTTTGCAGTCCCTTGGAAGCTCCTCCAGGCTGCTCTCTGTTGCCCTCCTTCCATATATCTGCAGCAAAGGACTTCATGGCCACTTCTTTGGGGGATACAGAGTTATAGATCCATGAATTTATGGCTGGTCGTCAGGGTCCTCTCTGGTTTCTGCTTCATAAGGTGAGAGCTGGGGCAGTGAGAATGATGTTGCATTCTAGTAGATCTGGACCAGCTTCTGACAGATTATGTTGACAAACACATAAAATTCAATGATTATTGCGTAGCTCCAAATCTGTGAGAAACACAAAGGGAGGAAATAAAGAGGCCGTCTACATGTGAGTGTGGTCATTTCCACATGGCTATCAAAGTCAGGTGAACAGTGAATAGAAGGGAAACCAACAGGTTTAATGACAACAGCAAGTCTAGAGACAGCAAGATTTATCCCAGAGGACACCACGTGAACACAGCTTTTCCTGAAATTGTGGGGTTACTGTTTGCTACATTAATACAAGAGGGAATCTTTTAGATAGCCAATCTGTGAGTTGGCCCTGGGGATTCTTGACTGCTACTCATGTCCCTTTGTGTGTAAAGACACAAACTGAACAGACCTGTGTGACTAAGAAGAGTCTGCAGTGGTACTGCTGAGCCACTTCAGTGGCTAGCTATGCAATAAAACATGTTCCTCACACTGCTTTGTTCTTTAGGATTGCTTGCATGGGAAAGGAAGGGTTTGAGGTAAGGCGCCAACATATATATTGCACACATACAATGCCAGTGTTAACACTGAAGAGCCCAGAAACAAATGCACATAGAGAGCTGTGGCTCCTGTTAACTCATGGCCCCATTGGGTGTGTGATTTGCCTTTAAAAGTTGATGCTCAGGCCGGAGTTTGGCCTAGTGGTAGAGTGCTTGCCTAGCATGCACAAAGACCCAGGTTCGATTCCTCGGTACCACATACATAGAAAAAAGCTGAAAGTGGTGCTGTGGCTCAAGTGGTAGAGTTCTAGCTTTGGGAAAGCCCAAGGACAGTGGCTCACTCCCTGAGTTCAAGCCCAGGACTGGCAAAAAAAAGAGATCATGCTCTGGCCAGAGCTAAACCCTAGAAAGAACTCACCAGCAGCTTCATCACCACTGAAGCAGAGATCAGAAGACTGCCCAGCTAAGCAGCTTCTCAATGTCTACATCACAGAAGTTGTGTATTGTTCCATAGCAATAGATATGCAGTGGGGGATATGAAGTCAGATCAATTTTGGCTTTGTGAGACAGAAAACTCAGAGGGGTGTGTGTGTGTGTGTGTGTGTGTGTGTGTGTGTGTGTGTGTGTGTGTGTGCCTGCTATTGCTGGTGCTTGATCTTAGGGCCTTGTGTTCTCATTTTTTTCTTTTCACTTGTAGTTGATTTTCTACCACTTAAGTCACTCCTCCTTTTCTGGCCTTTTGCTGGTTAACTGGAGATAAGAGCCTCACAGACTTCTCTGCATGGGCTGGCTTCAAACTCAATAATCATATAAGACATTTGAAATTATGGTAGGTGCTGATGGCTCATGTCTAGCATCCTAGCTGCTCAAAAGCTGAGGGCCGGAGAATCAGGGTTGGAAGCCAGCCTGGGCAGAAAAGTTCCCAAGATGCCATCTCAAGTTAACCAGCAAAATTCCAGGCTAAAGTTGTAGCTCAAATGTTAGAGCGCCAGCTGGGAGCAAGAAAAGCTGAGCAAGAGAATCACTCAAAGGAGGGAAATTTTCTCAGACCTTCCTGCCCAGCCAAGAAGCCAGCTAAATGCAACTGAATGAATAACCCTAGGAATGCCCACATCAGTGGAAGAACCGACCAGTTGACCTTTGTACGACGTCTTCAGCCCACAGAATCATAAGCTAATTCACTGGTTGTTGAATGAAGCCACAAGTACATTTTAGGTGGTTGTTAAACTGAATCCATAACCAAACCTAATATGGGAAAGATATTCCAGTCAAAATGACCACTTAAGAAAACACGTAGTAGCATGAGACAATCTGTGTATACACTGGATTGCTCGTAAGTCAAGTGTATAGAAGACAGTGACAGGTGATGGATGGGTCAGTAGGAAGCTGGACATGGAGGATCTGATGTGTGCCATTCCAAGGAGGATATGTTCAAATGCCTTACCAATGAAGTGCTAGTGCAGAAAAAGGAGAGAGCTTTTTGATGCAAGATATGGTCAATATGGAATTCAAGATCCACTTCTGAATCCTTTGTTCTTTCATCACATAGAACTGAGGGCATGCATTAGAAGACAGAAGTGCTTTTGAAGAATGATCGTTTGCTTCAAATACTGAATGGCAGGACTTGGAGGAAGTATGTAATAAAGAGAACTGTTTTCATACTCAACCTTGTGTGTGTGTGTGTGTGTGTGTGTGTGTGTGTGTGTGTATGTATGATATATCTAGCTATCTACCTATTTATCTAGTGTTACTAGGGGTTAAAGTCAAATTCTGTGTGTGTGTGTGTGTGTGTGTGTCCATTCGTGTGTACACTAGTGCTGAGTTTGAACTCAGGGCGTTGTGCTATTGTTCAGGTTTTGCCAATAGCATCAACATCTTTTGTATTGAAGTAACTTCTCTTTCTTGCTTCCTTCCACTCGATAGCTAAATCTTTAGGAATAAGGCAGCTTGCTTTAAGTGTTTTCAGAAGGAAATGGGAACAAAAGCAAGGGATCTAGTTGATGCTAACAAAAGAACAACTCAGACAACTGCTTTGCTTTGTATGCGGTATATTTCATTTTTATTTTCATTGTGAAACAATGAGTATTTAATAACCATCTTTAGTTGTGCTTTCACTACCCAGGCCAAATGTCTTCCTTGGAGCCACAATAGTTGTTTAACTTGTCCTCTAAATGTTTCACTATTCAACATTCAGGAACGTTTCATTTCTTCTTTTTCTGTACTTCATAGCAACAGGTTGGGCATCAAGCAAGAGAACACTTAGAGTAGCTTAAAAATGAGGAATTCTCAAGTCATAAATGGTCTACTGGAGGACAGACCTGGGCTCTGTCCCATCATTATGAAGAACCTAGTCTCCTATGTTCACTTTCAATAGCCTTACTATGGACCTTTTATCTTCCTGATCATTGCTACCTTTGTAGGAACCATGCCAGTGTTTCAGGAGAAAGAGACTTTATTCGTAGTGAAGAAAGGCAAGGGACAGGAACTTCTATAGTTGAATTGCACTTCCAACAAAATTCACGTGTTGTGAATGCGATAGTATTAAGAGGCAAGACCTTCAGAAGGTAACCATGAAGGTTTGTTTCTCATGAATGGAGCTAAGGAGATTTATTACACAGCATAGACGGTCATGGAAAAAGGACAGATGACATTTGAACTTACCTTTTGTTCTTTTTTTTCTGGTTGTTATAGCTTTAAATTGGAGGAGGAATCGGGAGAAAGGGTTGAGTACATATAATTGCTCCTCAGTGCCAGTCCTTGTATTTTGCAGGTCCTAGGTGTCAGGCAGCAGACATAGGTGGGATTGGAAGTTCACGATCTCAGGACTGTTCAGGTGGAGTGTCGAAGTTTTTTTTATCCTGCTTTTAGTTAATTTATGGGCCTAGTTGAGGAGTCAGTGATTCTGAACAAAATCACCTGCTAAGGTGGGTATCAGGTGCTCCTAAGTCGTGGTTCTGTGGGAAATGAATTCAGTATTTTCTCTCCAGGTCAGTGGGAGGCCACAGGTTCTATTTATCAGTGTGATGTTGGGGGACTAGACCAGAAAGCTGTTTTCTATAGTATATTGTCCAATACTACCGATCAAACATCTTTTTTGGGGGGTCATGGGTCTTGACCTCGTCCTGGGCGCTGCCCTGCGCTCTTCAGCTCAAGGCTACCGCTCTCCCCTGGAGCCAAGCCCCGCTTCCCATTTTCTCGAGGTTCACTGAAGAGTCTCAGGTCCTTTTGTGCCCAGGCTGGCTCCGAAGCTTGATCCCCAGATCTCAGCCTCCTGAGTAGCCAGGATGACAAGCGTGAGTAAAAAGGATCATCCCCACAGCACGATGTGAACAAATGGCATCGTAAGGGCAACAGGGTCTTGGCTCCTTATGGAAGGCAATGCTGTGAGTCTGAGGAGCCGGAAAGCAGAGCAGTCGGGGCGGACCTTTCCTTCCCTCGGAACCATTCTTTCGGGGCCGACTTCCTGCCCGGACTGCGAACGGGGCAGGCCCAGGGCCGGAAGCGGGCGGTGCACTTCCCTTCGGCAGGGACGGAGCGGGTGGCTCCGCGGAGGACCGGCGACCATGGCGGCCTTCTCCGGTGCGTTGGGGGCGGGGGAGACGGCTCGCTGCGCGCCGGGCTCCGGGGCAGCGGGGTGGGGAGTGTAGGGTCGGCCGGAGGCTGAGGGGCGCTGTCTGCGGCGGCGGGGACGCCCCGGCCTCCGAGGGGGCCCCGGCCGCGCGGCCCGGTCCCGCCAGCTCCTCCATCGCCCGCCGGCTCCGCCGTCCGCCCCGTCCGTCCGTCCGTCCGTCCTCAGGCTGCTGCGTCCAGATCGGCGGCGGGAAGGAGGCGGCGGCGGCGGCGGGCGGTGCTGCGGGCGGCGGCCTCCTGCTGAGCCGCCGACGTGGCCGCGGCCCCCGGGAGCCGCCTCGCCCGGCGTGGGGAGGAAGCGGGTGTGGGGGTGTGGGGGGGCGGTGAGTGGGGGGTGGGAGCATTTGACATAGGGGCTCATCTTGCCCGTCTAGTTAATTGCTTTTAAGATTCTTCCAAGAACTCAACTCTTATTACACATAAACCTTTTTTTTTTTAAATTTAAATATCACCAGATTAATCCATGGTTAGACTTCGGAGCCGCAGGGAAAGCATGCCCTCACGTGCACATCTGCTCCGTGTGCTTTACAATTAGCTGTGAACCTCTTGGGCGTGAGTCACTCTCCTCCTTCCAGACGGGTTTTTTGATGGAGATGTCTCTCTTCCCCTGTCCAATTCCCACTATTACAAAGATCCAGTTGGCCTTAAAGATAGGGAATTTGAGTCGGAGGCCAGTGGCTTGGGCCTGTAGCCCTAGCTACTCAAGAGGCTGAGATCCGAGGACCACGGTTGGGAGCCACCCAAAAGCCAGAAGTGGAGGTGTGGCTTCAATGGTAGAGTGCCAGCCTTGAGTGAAAAGAATGAAAGGGCACATCACCCAAGCACGAAGTTGAGGCCCCAGGACTGGCACAGATATATATATATTTATATGTGTGTGTGTGTATATATATATATATATATATATATGTGATAGGTTTGTATAACAGGAAATACACGAAGTTTTTTTTTATTTTTAATGTTTTTGACCTGTTAAAATGACTTATGTTAATAATGTATATTTTTCTGTTTTCTCCAGTAAGAATATGCAGGAATTCATAATCTCCAGTGGCATTAGAGCAGTTAAGTCTCTTAATAGTAAGAGTCTTGAAATCTCAGCTGTTAGTGAAAACAGCGAAGATTTTTAAGGTAGTTCTCAGCTGTTGTTATTTTGTAGGTGCACATCTTTGTGAATCATACACAGATTTCAGGAATGTTGGAATAAAGGACTGGAAGGAAAGCCAGGTGCTCGTGCCTCATACCTGTGCTGTTTGCTACTTAGGAGACTGATATCTGAGGGTCATTCTTTGAAGCCAGCCCTGGTAAAATCCATAGAAGTCTGATTTCCAAATAACCAGTAACAAGCTGAAAGGAGAGAAGTGACTCAGGCGATAGAATGGTAGGCTTGAGTGACAAAACGAAGGGAAAATGCTCAGACCCTGAGTTTCAGTCCCAGGACAAAAGGACCAGTATAAAAGGACTGGAAGAGTCTGTAATAAGATGAAATAAAGATACAAAGAACTGAAGAACTGAATAGTCCTGTTTTCCTCTTCACTGGTAGAAGACATGGTTTCAAGGAAAACCTGTACAGCACATAACCAGAATGGGACTACCTGGACTTGGCTGAAAGGAATCCCTGGCCATACAGGTTCACAGCTTATTAACAGATTTTCCAGAGGGAGATTTTAGGTTAGGAAAACCTCTTTTTTCCTTTTTTATTTTTTGGAAAATGGTGATTCTACCCACCCCAAAACTATTGTAAAGCATATAGCCATTTCATAAACTAACAAGAATTGCAGAATTCCAAAGGCAATTATTTCTAGGGCTTGGTTATTTGAATGTTACTCATTTGTTAACAGGGATATATACTTTATAATGAAGTTATATAGATTTGGTCTACAAATTTAGACTGAAGATTAAGTATCATTTTTCATCTTGAAGGTAATTTTAATCCAATTAACTACTTAGAAGTAACTTACCCTCTTTTATTTAATGTGCAATGATACAATAGCAAAATCTAGTCACGAATAACCCATTCTACTCAGTTAAGACTATCCTTCATGTAGAGTTACTTAAATACATTCACAGTTAAGAGCTGGTCTTTGTCATCTCTTAATTGCTCAAGTTTTCACTACTAGCAACTTCGTTTAAACAAAATTGTGATTATGGCTGCCATTTTTCTCAGATTCCTCTCATATTTTTGAGGATGTGATTGTTAAGATTCATAAATGCCACAAAATCCCTAAAAGAAAGGACAAAGGATCTAGCTAGAACCCTATCTTTGAGACTTTTTAGTGGCCCAGTAGTTAGTTGGTAAGCAAACACTGGTGGCTTCTTTTGTGTGTAGATATAACAGTATACTAGACAAATTACATTATTCTCTAATGTTTTTGGAGCCCTACAAGGTTGGTAATGTAAGCCCTACAATGTGGGGAAAACAAATTTATGCACTTGACAAAGGTCACTTGATAGGAATTGAGAACTTAGAGACAAGCCTCCTTCCCCAAACTTAATACTGTTACAGCAGTGCCACACAGGATCTGCCCGGCAGAAAGGGCCTTCTCTCAGTTCTGTAAAAGTCATCGTAAGAGCCATGTGGTTTGTGGCAAGGTTAGTATACATGTTCTTAAAAATTCCTTTTTATTTTCAGAGATGGGTGTTATGCCTGAGATTGCTCAAGCAGTGGAAGAGATGGACTGGCTGTAAGTACCAGAACTTAAATGATACTTTATAACTTGAATGGTGATTTTATCAGAGAATTTTTAGTCCAGTGGGTTATGTGAAGTTCAGTTTTTCTGGTGATTCTTTAGGTGATGGAATGCTTTTGTTGAACTTTCATTTCTAGCTGGAAAAACAAAGATGTATTTATCAAATGATCTCTTTTAGGTTTACAATTTAATGATTTAATCAGCTTAAGTGACTTTGTTTTTGACTAAAATTATCTAAATACAATTTTTTCAGTCTCCCAACTGATATCCAGGCTGAATCTATCCCACTGATCCTGGGAGGAGGTGATGTGTTGATGGTATGTTTGTATTGACTGAGTGGAAGCTGGGACAGTGTGTTGAATGGTTCATTGTATACAATTAAAAATACTATTTTCACCAAATTAATTTTTAAATTTACCAATGTTGATGAGATAGTGAATAGAAGAATGCAAGATATGACCCTGGAGGAGTAGTAGATAGTACCATAAAATAAGTATATCTGGGTGGGAGAGAATAACTTGGGATTAAATGGAAAACAGTTTGCTTCACATTTTTGGGGAGTCGGTCTTTCTCAGATCTCACAGTAAGGAGTTTGGGAACTTTTTTGTAGTGGTGGTGTGTAAGTTTGTAGTGGTGGTGTGTAGTTGATGTGCTGCATGGTTACAGGGAGGGGAAGGGAGATCTTAAAGGGTTTGAGAAAAGTGACATGATTAGTCAGGGTCTGATAGAACTGAGGAAGTCTGGATAGTCTTGAGGCACTGTGAAAATAAAGGAGGTACCAGTCATATGTTACAGATTTGATATTTTTAGTTGATAATTTAGAAATTGATGATTTATAAACTCTGAAATTAATTTTTCCCTTCCATCAGGCTGCAGAAACAGGAAGTGGAAAAACTGGTGTAAGTAATACAATTAAATTTGGTTAAGAGCTGCATTTTAAAGTGTTTTCAACACTAGCTTTTATTTAGGACTATTTAGTAAAATAATCACCTCCAACTGGAAAGAATTGATGGCTTGACCATTGAGTGATAGACACACACACACACACACACACACATACACACACACACACATACACACATTCTTGTGGCTAGCAAATTGTGAAGCTTTACAAAAGAACCTAATTAAGAATGTAATTATAGGGCCTGGAGTTTGGTTTAGTGGTTAAAGTGCTTGCCTAGCATGCACGAAGACCCGGGTTCGATTCCACGGTACCACATACATAGAAAAAAGCCGGAAGTGGTGCTGAGGCTCAAGTGGTAGAGCTCTAGCCTTGAGAGAGTCCAAGGACAGTGCCCAGGCCCTGAGCTCAAGCCCAGGACTGGCAAAAAAAAAAAAAAAAGAATGTAACTATAAATGGGTCCTGAAGAATATCTTCTTTAGATTCATTCTGTAGGTCCTTTTTTTTTTTTGAGGGTCATGGGCCTTGAACTGGGCCTAGGCGCTGTCCCTGAGCTCTTCAGCTCAAGGCTACCACCCTACTCTTGAACCAAGCCCCACTTCCCATTTTCTAGAGGTTAATTGGAGATTAGAGTCTCAGGTCCTTTTGTGCCTGGCTGGCTTTGAACCTTGATCTTCAGATCTCAGCCTTCTGAGAAGCTAGGATTACAGGCGTGAGCCACCATGCTGGGCTCTGCAAGTCATTTCTTAAGCTTTAGGCCCTCATCTGGCTTATATTTCTTCTGTCAACTCTTTGTTATCTTTCTGATGTTTTGGGTTTGGGCAATTGAAATTGGGAGCAACAATCTGAAGTACATATAATTATTTAGTATGCATACATAACTTCAGTTTATATTACTAACAATATCTGAATACTAATATAGAGAACTTATTTCTTTGATAGGCTTTTAGTATTCCAGTTATTCAGATAGTTTATGAAACTCTGAAAGACCAACAGGAAGGCAAGAAAGGAAAAACAACAATTAAAACTGGTGCTTCAGGTAAGTGTTATACATCGATACTTCGTTTAGCACAAATAAGTTATTTACTTTATGGCATTTAGAAATGTTATATTTAAGTAGGTTTGTGAAATTAGGTACCCTGGAAACCACATATGCAAAATGCCATTTGGAGCCCAAAATACAGGTAGTGCTGCTACTGAGGAAATACTGGCATTTTGGAAAGTACATTTAGTTATCTTTGCATTTTTATTAACTTTATAACTTTTTTTTTTTTTTATTGGTCATGGGACTTATACTCTGGGCCTGGACGTTATCTCTAAGCTCTTCAGCTCAAGGCTACTACCCTACCCCTTGAGCTACAGCTCCACTTTGGCTTTCTGGTGGCCCTTCTGGTGGCCCGGGCTGGCTTTGGATCGTGATCCTCAGATTTCAGCCTCCTGAGTAGCTAGGATTACATGCATGAGCCACCATGCCTGGCTTAAACTTTATAATGTTTCATGTATAATGTTGAAGGTGACTTATTTTGTGAGAGAAGTATTAGGAATGGTTTTATAAATAATATATGTAGTAAGCACTACTTATATGGTAGAAAGGATTGCTACACACCAGTAAAATAGGCAGCCTTCTCCTTTACTATGGGGGTTAAGAGGTAGAGTCTAGGATGGTAAAATGTTAAATTTGAAGTCACTGTTTTATTTTTAGCCCTATTTATACAGAGGTTGATTTTTTTTATTAGGTTTCTCATCCTGACAGTATCATGAATGATCTTTCTTTAATTTCCTCATCTTTAAATTAGACCGTAGACCATGTGTAACTTTTGAAAGTAGTGAATTAAGGACTTAACTGTTGTCCAGTTATTTTACAGTGATTAAAGTCAGCTGGCTTACTTACCTAGAAGGGAGGGCAGAGGATCAGTGACCTCTAATGCCAAGGGGACAGAAGCAGTCGAGGACGTTTGGTTGTTATCCTTGTAAGCCAGTGATTAGTACCATGATGGCTTTAGACTTCCCCTTAGTTTCATTTTATATTCCAAATATTGTATATAAAGTCTTATTAATCTAGAGGAATTAAAGTTTTCGAAAATATAAAGTCTTGTAGGGTATTTTAATTTCAGGTTTATAACTTTTTTAAATCTTAATTTGTTTAGTGCTCAACAAATGGCAAATGAACCCATATGATAGAGGGTCTGCTTTTGGTAAGTATATAAATTTTACTCATTTGTAATTCAGAAATTTTTTTTTTCCTGAAAAATAGGTGCAGCAGCAAGACATTTATGGGAAAATATGATGTATGTATGTTAATTTATCAAATATTAGACTATAGTCACTGTAGTTCATCAGTATAGTGCAGAAATAGGAAGAGATAGATGAAAATGGCAGAGATAAATTCCAGGATATATGAGAAATGAATATACAGGAGAAAATATAGCATCTCAGTGGAGAAAAAGAAATAATTTATTCAAGAAAAGTGCTGGCACAATTGATGATCCATCTGGAACAATAAAAATGGACTTCTGTGTTATCATAATTAGAAATAAATTTCACGTGAACTTAAGATTTAAACTATGTAGTGTGTTTCCATGCACATGCATGCGTGTATAAGTGTATAAAAATTGAAGTATAAGCCTGATGTGGGGACTCAGCCTATAATACTAGCTACTCAGGAGGCTGAGATCTGAGAATCACAGTTCAAAGCTAGTCCTGGCACTAAAGTCTTTGAGACTCTTAGCTCCATTTCACCAGTAGAAAACTGGAATAAAATAAAAATAACTAGAAAATCACTTACACAATTTAGTGAATTACAGATTTTCTTAAACCAAATGGGAAACACCAACATTGTATAAGAAAAAATAGGTCTATATTTTAGGTTTTTTTTTTTTTTTTGCTATTGTTGTGGGACTTAAACTCTGAACCTGGTCATTGTCCCTGAGCTGTTCAGCTCAAGGCTATTGCCCTACACCTTGAGCCACAGGGACACTTCCTGTTTTCTGGTGATTAATTGGAGATAAGTCTCACGGACTTTTTAATGCCTGGGCTGGCTTTGAACTACAATCCTTAGATCCCAGCCTCTTGAATAGCTAGGATTATAAGTGTGAGCCACTGTCCCCAGCTACATTTTAGTTTTATAACTTAATATTAGATGGTCACATAATGGCGTTTAACTGTGATGTTTCCATAGGTGCATACGTTATGTATCCATTGTGTCCATCTCTATTATTTTTAACTGTCCCTTCTCCAGGCATATTTGGGATTTGGGGTGGTGGTAGAATTTTTGTTTTGTTTTGAGACAGTCTCTTATATTGCCCAGATTGTCCTTGAATTTACAGTCCTGTGACTCAGTCTCTTAAGTACTGGGGTTACAGACATATTCCCATGTGTCTGCTGAAAAAGGTATATTATGTAAAATCAATTTAAATATAGGAAAGATAGCATTACAATGCTTTGCTTTCTTTTTTTGGTGGCACCAAGGTTTGTATTTAGGGCATATACTTGCTTAGCAGGAGCTCTATCTACTTGATCCATGCCTCTTCTCCTTTCTACTTTTTTCTTTTTTGAATAAGGTCTTTTGCTTGTGCTACCCTAAATTGGAATTCTACTTTTTTTTTTTTTCCCACATAGCTGGGATAACAGCCACATGCCACTGTGTTGAGCTTTTTATTGGTTGATTTAGAGGGTCTTTTGAACTTTTTATTTAGGCTGGCTTCAAAGAACAATTCTTTTGTTCTCAGTCTCTTGGGTAACTAATCTTACAAATATAAAAGGATTCTTTATGTAAATAGCAGTTAACATTCTAGTAAGAAAGAGCAAACAATAAAGAAAAAAGGTAAAGCTATAAATAGGCAGTTAAGAGAGAAGAAATTAATGGTTACTAAACATGCAAGGATCATACAGGTAGTAGAGAAATGGAAATAACAGTGAGCATGATGTCGGAAGCTCATGCTTATAGTCCCAGCTACAGTCAGGAAGCTGAGATCTGAGGATTGTGGTTCAAAGTCAGCCTTGCAGACAAATTCATGAAGCTCTTGTCTCTAACCACAAAAGGCTAGAAGTAGATCTGTAGGGGTAGGAAATGAAAATTAAAAAAAAAAGCCCAGAACCAGGATATATACATAATAAACGAACATAAAAACAATTTAAAATAAGAGCATAATCAAAGAGATGACTTAAGTCAAGATACATTGTACACTAAATGGATATTTTAAATTGTAACTCTTGTATAATCATTGAAAATAATTTAAAATCCAATCACATAGTCCTAAATAGTCTAAAAAAAGAAATTAGAGATGTTTCTTCGTCTGGTGAGAACAAATTCAAAGTGTGCCCTACTTAGAATTTTCTTGAAAAGTTTGTCCTTATTTTTTTTTTTTTTTGTGCCAGTCCTGGGCTTGAGCTCAGGGCCTGAGCACTGTCCTTGGACTTTCTCAAGGCTAGAGCTCTACCACTTGAGCCTCAGCACCACTTCCGGCTTTTTTTCTGTGTATGTGGTACCAAGGAATCCAACCTGGGTCTTTGTGCATGCTAGGCAAGCACTTTAACCACTAGGCCAAACTCCCGGCCCCAAAGTTTGTCCTTATTAGAATTTAAAAAATGCATTACTGTAGGATCCAGCTCCTTAGAATAAAAACCAGCAGTTGATGCTTTTTGTTGCACCACTACTTGTAATGAAGAAATCAGTGAACAAGTAAGTTTCATTGGTTGGAGAGTGGTTTAACTAACATTAGAACTGTTGTATAATAATCACAAAGGAGTAAGAACTAGAGTTATGGAATCTTTACCGGTGTTGATGAATGAGAAAAATATTTGTGTGACTGTAAGGTCAGCCTTCCTTCCTCTAATAGCCCCAAACAAAATCTGCTACTCAACAATTTTAAGAGTTTCTCTTTGCTCGTGAACTGTTTCAAAAGTTCTAAGCTTTATTTAAGTCATTTCTACAAGCCCATGCTGTTGTTTTCAGACTTGAATGACTTCATCTCTGAAGTGTGGAGTTGTGTGAAGAGGTGATATGAAGGATTTGCGTCCAGGTTCAGGTGGTGATTGTTAGGGAGAGTACTGTTGTCACTCAGGAACCAGCAAGCCTCAAATTCTAGAACAGTGTAATACGTGGATTTGTTTTCAGAGGGAATTGAATGTTTTTCAGAGTGTATGACCTAAAACTTGTACTTATATGATTTCTGTGCTTTTTCTCAAATCTAGCAATTGGGTCAGATGGTCTTTGTTGTCAAAGCAGAGAAGTGAAGGAATGGCATGGGTGCAGAGCTACCAAAGGATTAATGAAAGGTATTGGAACCACATTTGTATAAACTTTTGAGACTTTGTATGAACTTACCTTAAGTGTCAAATGCCATTTATGTTCATTATTTGGTATATATCAATGATAATTCAGAAGCTACATGGTAAATGAATCATAGGTATAAAATTTCTGTAAAACTCAAAAGTATTGCCCTTACAGGAAAACACTACTATGAGGTATCCTGTCATGACCAAGGGTTATGCAGAGTCGGGTGGTCTACTATGCAGGCCTCTTTAGATCTAGGTAAGTGTTTCTGGAGTAACGGAATTGATTGATTTATAGTTGCAGAATTTCAACGTTTTGTAAGTTTGGGAAACATAGACATTTATGTTTTAGAAATAGAAAAATAATATTTGTTAGTACTTTTGCCCTTTTCCAAGAAAGATTAGAAGTTAACTTACTTGAAACACAGCAAGACAAAGATGTATTTTAACAGTATGAAAGTAGGGTAAATAGCTGGGCGTGGTGGCTCACACCTGTAATTCTAGCTACTTAGGAGGCTGAAATCTGGGGATCAGGGCTCAAAGCCATCCCGGGCACTAAAGTACGTGAGACTCTCATCTCCATTTAACCACCAGAAAACTGAGTGGCACTGTGGCTTAAGGGAAAGGGTGGTAGCCCTCAGCTGAAGAGCTCAGACACAACGCCCAGCACCAGAGTTCAAGTCCCATGACTGACAAAAAAAAACAAAAAAACGAAAAATAGGTAGAAGTGTGTTAAGAATATGAAGTCAGGGTAAGGTAGCGTGCGTAATTAGTTCCAGTCAGCATCTTATAGATATATCAGAGCATTGTGGTTTTCCATCTGGATTTCTTAGTGGCCACAGTAAAGAGGGAAGTGGTGTAGTAGCCATAGTATATTGCTGGTCTCCCTAGGTTGAAAATACTTTGGATGTTTCAGAATTTAGAAACTTTCCTATGATATCTTGAAACAGAGGTAAAATTAGTTTTTCTCTATGGCTTGTAATTTTCTGTGTATGCCTATCACATTAAGTCAACTCTTTTAAATCTAGGTACTGACAAATTTGGATTTGGATTTGGTGGAACTGGAAAGAAATCCCATAATAAGCAGTTTGATAATTATGGAGAGGTAAGCCATGATTTAAACAGCATTATTAAGCCTTCTCACATACTTGATCCCTTATGGCATGACTGAGGGTATAAAAATGATTCTCAAAAAAGTGTATTTTCTGCATTTTTCTCACAGCATCAGAACAGAAATATTAGAAAAGAATATAAATATATGATATAGTATTTCTTTCATGCTACCTATTAGCCCTTCCAAAATTAGCATTTTCTACCATTTTGTCTCTTTTATACCCATTCTGGCTTTGGCTCTTGTATGTATGCTATTGACCTTAGTTTGATCACATTGACTCTATAGTTAGTTCTTCAGGTAAACTCCATCCCATGGTAATCCTCAAAAACCTGTCAGATGCATCTGCTGCTATATACTGTTGTGTGCACTGTTAGACTTTTTCTATTCCTATGTTACTGTTGAAAACATTTTTGAGGGGTTAGAGGCTCAGTAGGTCAAGCACTAGCCAGTGAACAAAAGCATCCGTGCAGGTTTGAGTCCTGGTCTTGGACCTGAGAAAAAGAGAAATTTTATTTTGGAATATAGCCCCTGCTTTCCCTGCTTTTTTTTGTTTTTTTTTTTTTAAATTTTAGTTTTTATTGTCGATGTAATGTATAGAGTAGTTACAGTTACATTTGCCAGGTAGTAGGTACATTACTTCTCATACATTAATACCCCTTCTCATGTTTCTGTCCCCATTTCCCTCTCCCTACCCCCTCCTGCTTTTATTTTTGATAGTGTAACTGAACATTAACTTCATTTAAAATTCTGCTTGTTAAAAATGCTTTGCTTTCTGGGTTTCTAGGAATTCACTATGCATGATACCATTGGATGTTATCTAGATATAGATAAAGGACAAGTCAAGTTTTCCAAAAATGGTAAGCCTTGGTTTAATCTTGGCAGTATTATGTTTTTTGTTTTTCTTTTTTTTGATGGGTCATGGGGCTTGATCTCAGCCTGGGGGATGTCCCTGAGGTCTTCAGCTCAAGGCTACCACCCTACCGTTGAGCCAAGCCCCACTTCCCGTTTTCTGGAGGTTAATTGGAGTTACGAGTCTCAGGTTTTTTGTGCCTGGCCTGGCTTTGAACCTTGATCCTCAGGTCTCAGCCTCCAGAGTAGCTAGGATTACAGGTGTGAGCCACTACACTGGCTGGTATTTATGATTTTTAAAGATTGCCTCACCCTTCCTGCCATTTCCTTTTATTTGAATGTTTATTGTGGATTTGCTTCATGCCATGTATACTGATAAGTGCTGAAGGCAGACAAGAGAATGGAATGTGCAGGGAGGATTTCTCTGTGGGGCCCTGATTAACGGTGGGGAGTGGCAACTTGCAAATTCCATATTAGGTGGTGGTAAGTTTGTGAAGGAGAGTGTATAGTGACAGTCATCTGGGAATGGGTACTTTTTGATAGACTTTTCAGAAAAGGCTTTGCTGATGACATTGAATAGAAGTCACAGTTGTGTGGTGGGCTCTGTGGATATCTTGGAAGAGCAGGTCAGGTAGAGGGAAGGTCCTGAGGTAGAAGTATATTTGCGGTTCCTGAGTCACAGTGAGGAGTCTCTGGTATCTGAGTTCACTGACTCAGTCAGCAAAATATCTAAGGTGTGGATTCCTTTGGTTAGAAGTCTGCTTGCTGTGCACAACCCAGCCGAGAAGGATGACAAGAACCAGGAATAGGTAGGGTCATGGGTTCTAGGTGAAGAAAACTACTGAAAGAGAAGGAGTAGGCAGTTTGTAGCCAGTGCAGTTGGTGGTTCCGTTTTAGAAACAGGGAGTGAGAATTGACTGCTGGATTTTGGGAGGAGGTGGCATCAATGTGTGCATGACAGTTTTGGTTATGGGTGACGAGAGCTGATTGAGTCAAATCAATAGACAATGGAGTGAAAGGAAGTGAACATGATGAAAATGGAAATCAGAGTTACTTCTAAAGAGAAGGCAAATGGAAAATAAGGGGAAGGAAAGGGGTACAGGAGGCCCTCTGTGTCTAATGTGGGAGTGTGCTGTGTGGTGTGCAGTGGCAGTGACCTTGTAGATGAGGAGTAATGAAACTAAGGGTACAATTTGAAGAGTAAGTAAAAGCCTGGTTCCACGTGGCATAGTTTATCCTTGGGTCCAGAGGAAAAGCATGAGTGAGTACAGGTAAATTGACAGGTTGGTGATGAGTGAGTGAAAGCCCTTCTCTATTGTTTCATTTCTCTGGTTTTGTTTGCTTCTTTAAGGAAAAGATCTTGGCCTAGCATTTGAAGTACCTGCACATATGAAAAATCAAGCTCTTTTTCCTGCCTGTGTTTTGAAGGTAATTAAGATTCTAGTTAGAAATTCATATGCTCACCAGCTACATTGCATTGCCTTTTATGGAGCAGTTTGCTATAAGTTAATAGTTTTGTTTTGTTTTGTTTTGTTTTTTCTCTTTATTCGTTGCTAGAATGCCGAACTAAAATTTAACTTTGGGGAAGAAGAATTTAAGTTCCCACCTAAAGATGGCTTTGTTGCTCTTTCCAAGGCACCAGATAGTTATGTTGTCAAGTCACAGCACACAGGTATTGTACACAGGATATAGGTTTCTATAATGGAATGTTAAGTAAAATCTGGCATGTAGGTCTTCTCAGAGGGAGAGTTCAGTTTATCTCCCTTTCTGGCTTAGTTATACATCTTTATTCAACATAGAAAAGTTGTAACTACACCCATAGTGTCGCCACACATCAAAGTTGTAATTGAACCATGAAGTCCAGAGTTTAATTCTGAACTGTTTGGTATCAGGTTAACCAGTTAGAGCATCTTGGCCTTGCTGGTAATGGTATTTAATATGTGTGCACTGGTACGGGTTAAACACGTTAAGTCACTACAACCTTATGAAGCAGTCTTCTCTTTGTATGATGACGGACGATGAACCTGGGGAATAAGAAAAAATAAGTGGTAGAATTGACTATAAATTTAAGCAGTCTGATGTGAGCTTATACCTCCCCCTTTAGATTACCTAGTATACTTCATCTATTTAAAGTAAACCCTGGCTTATTTACCGGAAACCAATAGGTCATTTTTACAGTTACAGCCATCAGTGACATTTATGGCAAAAGCAGGCGTAATTTAAAAAAAGTACAGTTTTAGAATTTGGGCTTTGTTTTGTTTGACTGTCTTCTATACGTATTTCCTCTCCTTCCTGGGGATTGAACCCAGACTCAAATGTGCTAGGCAGGTGCCCTACCACTTGAGCTATGCACCTGGCTGGGCCTGTACTTTTTGCCAGTTGTTATTTAGAACATTGACATATTCTAGCTCCTGTTTTACAGACTGTGGTAATTTTAGGTGTGGCTTAAATGCGCTGTGATCTTTTCTTCTAAGGAAATGCGCAAGTGACACAGACCAAGTTTCTTCCCAATGCTCCAAAAGCTCTCATTGTCGAGCCCTCCCGGGAACTCGCGGAGCAAACCTTGAATAACGTTAAACAGTTTAAGAAATACATTGATAACCCTAAATTGAGGTAAGTCTCTCTCTTTGCTCAGATGCCTTTTTGTCATTAGGTTTAAAGTGTTCTAGAAGAAAAGTACAAAAAGAGCAATATTTAATATATATGTGTAATATACATGTGTCAATATGTAAATAGTTTATATGTAGTATCAGTGTTTCCCTTGTAACACTTTAAACTTAATTCTTTGCCAGGTGGTATTTTTGTTACTTTTAGGCAAAACTAAGTTGTGATTTTTTTTTTTTTCTCCCTGTCTTACAGAAAAAGTCATGATGGTGGGGGGAGGGGTGGTGGATGAATGAGGAAAGGAAAGGAGAATGAAGTTCTAAAATTTGATGTGTTCATGCTAGGCAAACACTCTACCACTAGGCCAAACTCCGGGCCTCTAAGAGTTCTTTATACATTTTGAGGTATATTATTGTGTATATTAGATTTTTCTCTGAAAGTATTCTCTTCTGTTTTATGACTTGTCTTTTTAACTCTTTTGGATAGTACCTCTGGAGTCAAATGCTCTACCACTGAGCTATATGTATACCCCATTGCATAGTACCTTTGAACTTCTTAATTTTCAAGAACTCTAAATTTATTTTTTTTGTCACTGTTTTAGAATTATTATATAGTACTTAAAATAAGGTCATGAAAATCTACTCTAGTGTTTTCTGTGAGTTTATATTCTATCTTTCAGTTTTGTTCTGTTCCATGTAGAGATAATTTTTATGTATGTGTAAAGAAGGGGTCTGAATATAGACTTTTGTGTATGTTTGTGCACTACTCCCAGTACCATTTCTTGAGATAAGAAAAATTCAAACATAAAAGATTACTTTGAAATTAAATCCTCTCAGTTTTGTCTTCAGTTTCTAGTGTCCTTTCTTGAGGGCAACCATTTTACAGAGAGTGTGTTCTTTTAGAAATTTTTTTACAAATTCAAGTACATACATCCTTTGAAAAATACATTGAAATTTACATTGAAATTTGGTTTTAGAAGAGCTTGAATTATCCTAATATAGAAGGATATGTAAATGAGCAATCATTTTGTATGATCTTAAGTGTTCACATTTTCTCTAATTACTTGACTACTTGACAGCTTATACCTGACTGTTTCTGACCTTGAAAGTATTTACTATATTATAAATGCAGTATATATTACAGAAATTATTTATAATAGAGTAAATAATTTCCCAGAACAGATAAGATCTAACAGTGTAACGGACTTTCTGATTGTCTTATCATCTTGGCTTATTTCAGAGAGCTTCTGATCATTGGAGGTGTTGCAGCACGAGATCAACTCTCTGTTTTAGATAATGGGGTAAGTTATACTTTTAATTTTTGAACATTTCTTAGAAACGGATGTAATCATGCTTATAATCCCAGCATTGAGAGGTAGTGGTAGGGTTACAAATTTGAGTCCAGCCTGGATTAAAATGAGACATTTTTTACAGAGGAACAGTTCCCTTCCCTCTCCCAGCATACGAGCATACATATGTTGTTTAGCAGTATGGTTCTGTTTTTTGTTTTGTTTTGTTTTCTCTGCATAAGAAAAATAAATGAGACTGAAATTAGTACAAGGTCAAAAGTATTCATTCATCAGAGACATCTTGAACATATACCTTCTCTTTCTCCAGAAATATACAGATTGGCAGTTTTCTCTAAATTCTTTGTACAAAATTTGACTATAAATCAATTTCTGTTTAATCTTTTAGTGCCTGATAATTTCATTGTAGCTTTTATTAATTAAATATCACAGTTATTTTGGGGGGAATAGGACAAAAGAAACTAAAATTAAGGTTAAAAGTGGAGATGCTGTAGATTGCAGAAAAGTGTAGAAGTTTTAGCAGAGACTTTTGTAAGGATGAGGATTTGAAGTTAATTGGTAGGAGAAAAATGATTTTATATATGTGTAAGGGGAATTCTTAAAAGATTTCCCAGACATGCCACTTTTGTAAAGGACAAAAGTGAGACTTCCAGTTGTTTGGGAAATTCTCACTGTGTTCATCAGTTCTCTGACGTTAAAATTTCATGAAAGAATTCTAAACTTATGGAATAAACTTTCAAATTTTCCTTTTAATGCCTTTCCTGACTATTTCATTTAATCTAAACCACTTGATACTGAGTGATGGCGAGCCATCATGCTCTTTTTCTATTCCATTTGTTCCCCTACCAGTCCTACTTTGATATCAATACACTTTTTTAGTATAGTTTTATTAATTAATTGTACAGAGAGGTTACAATTCAACATGTCTTTCTTATTATGATGCATCTTCATCAATGTCATTTCTTTCATCCTTCCGTCGACTTTAGATTTGACCTGGTTTAGTATAATCATCAAGGAATCATTACTGTACTTGTTAATGTTATTGCAAGATGAGTGCTTTTGCCTTGATACATTTTGTTTAGTAGGAAACATTTTATTTTTGTGGTTGATAAGAAAATTAATAGGTTCATTTTCAGTCTTGATTTTCTTAAACCAAAACTCATTAAGTTTCTTACAACATATTATCCAGCTACGGTGCTTTTAGGAAATCAAATCTGCAGTTACCAATCATATTTTCAACTTTGATACTGACTGAAGCCTTAGCTCTGGGTTGTATCTTAAGCAAGTTGGCTTTGGGGTTACAGAGTGAAACTACTTTGTTTCTTATCTCCTCAAGTCTCTGTGTAGACAATATGCAGTTGATGCCTGTAGGAATGCTGAATGGTTATACTTCCTTATGTTTGGATTCTGCTTTTGAATGCTAGTATGGATACTTACTAGCTGTATAAGCTAAATGCTTGTGGCTTTAATATTTATAAGCTTCAGTTTCCTTCCTCATTAAAAAAAAAATAATATGGTGTGATTTCAGAAGAGGGCCTATTTGGGGAAGGGGTCAGCAGAAAGGTAGAGCAACAGCAAAGGAGAGGCTGACCAGTTTTGAAGTACATTACATGTTGCTGTGTAATACCATACTGAAACTGACTGAAAATTTTAAAAGGGGTAAAAAAAGGGATTAAGAGAGTTGTAGAGGAGATGAATTTAGTTAAATTATGTGTATGTCTGTATGTATATGTAAAATCTGAATGAAACCCTCCTTTGTATAATTTATGCTAATAAAAATAGGAATAATAATGGTTGTACTTTACAGAGTGGTCACTGGAAAGTTGTAAGATGTTAAGCATAGTGTCTATTCCTTAGAAATGAACACTTGAGAATAAAAAAAATAAAAATTTGTCATCAATATTGTTAATTATAACCAATTTATTGAGCCCCCAGTACACTGGATGATCAAGAACTTTATGTATCTTCTCTCTTAATATTCATAAGCTATCTTGCAGACCAAAGGTACTCCTCTAGTTAAAAATGAGAAAATTGATATTAGGGTATATTTAAAAAGTGTGAGCACACAGTTGTATAATGTAAGACTGAGATTTCAATTCTGATTTACTTTCAAATTCATGCAAATTCATCTTGACTTTTCCTTGGGGGGGGAATGTATGCATTAGACTGTGTGTATATGTGTGTGTAGACACATTACAATTAAGACGTCCAAAATTATTTGCCAAAGCCTTCACATTTATGTAAAGCCAAACTGGCTTGATATATGGCAATTTCTATAACTCCTGCAGAAATTTAACATTGACTGTGATGGAATATGCATGTTGTTACTTTAAGTAGACTATTATTGATTCTGTTTTAGGCAGTTGTAACAATTCTTGTATTTTCACTAGGTGCTTTTGCTATTTTTTAGGTGGATATTGTTGTAGGTACTCCAGGAAGACTAGATGATTTGGTGTCAACTGGAAAATTGAACTTATCTCAAGTCAGATTCCTGGTCCTGGATGAAGCTGTATGTTCAAATATAGTCATGATTTAAAAACATTTGTTTATGAGTTTAGAGATAAATATATAAAATGAAGAATAAAATGCGATTCAGTCATGTTCCTACCACCTAGAGATAACTCTTGTTACTGATTTGCTATATTTTCATCTATTCTTTATATTTATATAAATACAGTTGACCTTATTTATTTTTGTAAATTTCATAGACCCAGATTCGACTAAGCTTGAATCAAAAATACTTGATCCAGCTATTTTTTTGCACTATTTACATTGCATGATGTTTGTAGACTATCAAAAGGATTTAGAGAATATGAGTGTACATCAAATATTAGATTTTATAAAGTATAAATATTGTATGTGATGATTTGTTAATCATTCTTGAAGGTTTTTTTTTACTCTAAATGGGTATCTTATTTTTACATACTACGAATTACTTCATTGTCATAGTTGGAAAAGGTAGATGATATGGAAGGTTATCAATGTGTTTGAAGGATTTGAGACTCGTAAAAATTACTTTTAGGGTGAACTGTTACATAGAACCAGAAACCTTATTTTCATACTAAACTCATAATCTGCTAGGTGCCAGTGGCTCACACCTGTAATCCTATCTACTCAGGAGGCTGAGATCTTAAGGATTTCAGTTCAAAGCCAACCCAGGCATAACATCTGTGAGATTCTTATCTGTAACTAACCACTAGAAAACTGGAAGTGATGCAGTGGCTCAGAGGGTAGGGTGGTATTCTTGAGCTGAAGAGCTCAGGGATGGTGCCCAGGCACTGACAAAACCAATAACAACAACCTCAAAATCTTAAGGACATATGTTAAAGTTTAATTCTTTCTGGAATACTAGAGTATGATTTTAGATTGGTAATTGTAGCTTTTCATATTTTAGTCATAAGGAACCTGAAGTTGAATTTATCTTTAAATATCTAACAGAAAATAATACTTTTGAAAATATAGAAATAAAGAATGAAGTGGTTTCTTTATCATACATTTTAAATTGGACTGAGAAAGATTTTGATACTGATTGAACATGTATGTTTTTCTTTACTTCCTGCAGGATGGACTTCTTTCTCAAGGCTATTCTGATTTTATAAACAGGGTGCACAGTCAGATTCCTCAGATTACCTCTGATGGAAAAAGACTTCAGGTATCAAGTGACTAATGCAACTTAAGATACATAGCCCGTTGTTAATTCAGGGTCAGAGTATTTTGCTTCAGTATCTTAGATGTTACAGAAGACTAAGTATAGAATCCCCAGCTATTCTTTCCTGGAGAACACATAGGATTCCTATGCTTACATTATTAGTGTGGCTTCCTGCTTGAAGGAAAAATAACTCCAGCTATTGACAAATAACTCCTCAGTGGCAATTTCTGGAAATGTTTTTAATTTTTTCCTTCTCCTTTAGGAAGTATTTGAGAGGAATAAGCTTTTGTGAGAAGTAGATAAATAGTAACTTGGAACTTCTGACTATTGAAAACCTTACTTTGTACGACTGAGGAAGAAGTGACATGATGTCTGTGTGCAAGTGAGGGGACTGACTCTCAGAGAGGTCATCTTGCCCAAAGTCACAAGGGTTGTTGCTTCACAGTATTAGAACTTGTCTTTGGAGACCACACTATCTTTCTTTGACCTCACACCGATATTAGTTTGATATAATAAATGTTATTATAACTTAAAAGTTTGTCTGAGTTTGAGGTTTCCTATTCCTAGGTGATCGTTTGCTCTGCTACTTTGCATTCCTTTGATGTAAAGAAGCTGTCTGAGAAGATAATGCATTTTCCCACCTGGGTTGATTTAAAAGGAGAAGATTCTGTTCCTGATACTGTGCACCATGTTGTTGTCCCTGTGAATCCCAAAAATGACAAGCTCTGGGAAAGGCTGGGGAAAAACCATATTAGAGTAAGTACTTTGAAGACTCCTAACACTTGTATAGGGCAAAGCAGCTCACAAACTAGTAAACCCTGGGCTCTTAGTGGTTCTTTAATCAGATTTTATGTCAAAGAAAAGTCTTACATGTCACTGTTAAAGCTTGGAACTTTAAAATAACAAAGTTCACTGAATAAATGAGGAGGGACCCCTATATAAAATTACGTCTTCAATCAGCTTCCTTGTTATAATTTTTTTTTTTGCTTTATTTTTTTTATTGTAATTAGTAAAAGGGTTACATGATATTTGCCAGATAGAAGGTGCATTAATTCACATACATTGATACCCTTTCACATGTCTTGGTACCCGTTTCCCTCCCCCCCCCCACACCCCCCACAACAATCATTCATTATATGGCTTTTGTTTCACTATCCTGGAGGTCCTTTCAATTGGCTTCACATTATATGTCCTTATGTATCAAGATTTTGCTCTATTGCAAATCTCTGCTAGTAGAGCCCAAGGTTTCTACTGATTATGACGAATGAGGGAAACCATTGAGCCTAAGTTCCTTTGAGTCTGGCTTACTTCACTTAATATGATTTTTTCTAAGTCTTTCCATTTCCTAACAAATGGGGCAATGTCATTCTTTCTGACAGCAGCATAGAATTCCATTGTGTACAAATACCACAACTTGTTGATCCACTCATCAACTGAGGGACATCTAGGTTGGTTCCATATCTTTGCTATGGTGAATAGTGCTGCAATGAGCATTGTTGTGCTAGTGGGTTTAGTATGTCCTTGTTTCTGGATGGTTGGGTAAATGCCAAGTAGTGGAATTGCTGGGTCATAGGGGAGTTCTATGTTTAGCCTTTTGAGGCACTGCCACACTGCTTTCCATAGTGGTTGAACGAGTTTGCACTTCCACCAACAGTGTAGTAGTGACCCCTCCTGGCCACATCCCCTCCAGCATCTGTTGTCATTTGTTTTCCTGATCCTGGCCATTCTAGCTGGAGTGAGGTAGAATCTTAGAGTTGTTTTGATTTGCATTTCTTTTATGACCAGAGATGTTGAGCATTTCTTCATGTGTCTATAGGCCATTTTTGTTTCTTCTTCAGAGAAGATTCTCTTTAAGTCTTTGGCCCATTTTTTAATGGGATGGTTGTTACTTTGGAGGTTAGTTTTGGAGTGATTCAATTTTTTGAGTTGTTGATATATTTTAGATATGAGGCCTTTGTCCGTTGTTTGGTTGGTGAAGATCTTCTCCCACTCTGTAGGCTTCCTGATTAGTTTACTAGCTATGTCCTTTGCCCTACAAAAGCTCTGCAGTTTAATGCAGTCCCACTTATCCAGCCTTTCTCTGATTTGTTGTGATTCTTGGTCCTTATTAAGAAAGTTTCGACCTGTGCCAAGGAGGCCTAGTGTATCTCCTATTCTTTCCTGTAGAGTTTTCAGTGTGTCAGCTTTTACCTCCAGGTCTTTGATCCATTTGGAGTTAATTCTAGTGCAAGGTGACAAAGAAGGATCCAGCTTTAGTTTTCTGCAGGTGCTTAACCAGTTCTGCCAGCACAACTTGTTGAAGAGGCTGTCTTTCTTCCATTCTATTTTTTTGGCTCCCTTGTCAAAGATTAGGTGGCCATAGGTGTGTGGTTTAATATCTGGGTCCTCAGTTCTATTCCATTGGTCTTCAGGCCTGTTCCTGTGCCAGTACCAAGCTGTTTTGAGAATTATAGCTCTGTAATAGAGTCTAAAGTTTGGAATTGAAATTCCTCCAGTGCTGTTCTTTCTGCTAAGAAGTGTTTTTGCTATACGGGGTCTTTTATTATTCCATATGAAATTTTGGATTGCCTCTTCTATTTCTTTAAAGAATGACATTGGGATGTTGATGGGTATTGCATTGAATTTGTAGATAGCTCTTGGCAAGATTGTCATTTTCACAATGTTGATTCTTCCAATCCAGGAGCATGGGAGGTTTTTCCATTTTCTTAGTTCTGCTTTAATTTATAAGTAAATAGAATAGCATCTTTAATTTCAGCTGCAGTAATTTCTACTTTTAGCATTATTTTGTATTATTTACTCTTTTTTTGCCAGTCCTGGGCCTTGAACTCAGGGCTTAAGCACTGTCCTTGGACTTTCTCCAGGCTAGAGCTCTACCACTTGAGCTACAGCACCACTTCTGGCTTTTTTCTATGTATGTAGTACTGAGGAATCGAACCCTAGTCTTCGTGTATGCTAGGCAAGCACTCTACCACTAGCCATACTCCCGACTCCTGGCAATATTTTAATAAGAGACCCATCATAACCTGTCAGTGTGCCATGGTCTCTTGAAAATCACCTTATTGTGGCTACCTTGTCATCTTCCCCACTGTGACCTCATTTATTCTCATTTAAGGATATACTTACAAATGCACAATCATCTGAAAAACACATTTGTTTTTATTCTTACATTTGTAGTTAATTGCCTAAACCTACCATTCATGAAGAATTTTCTTGAACCTAAAAAGTGGTTTTGTCTAGATTATAAAGGTGTCTGAAATATGAGCCAAAGAGAAGCATAGATCATTTTTCAAAATAATAATAAATGATACCTATTTTCACTTACTCTTTAACATTCTGTCTTCCTTTTTTATTCCTTTCTTTTGATAGACTGATGATGTACATGCAAAAGACAACACAAGACCTGGTGCTAACAGTCCAGGTAAGTTGAGTCAATAAAATATATTGAAAGATCTAGAAAATAGTTTTTTGAGTTGAGTTTATGGTCCTATCTACTCCTTTTTTTTCACCCTCATTGATCATGGGGCTTGAATTCTGAGCCTGTCCACTGTCCCTGAGCTCATTAGCTTAAGGCTACCAATGTGCTCCCTTGAGCCACTTTGATTTTCTAGTGGTTAATTGGAGATAAGAGTCTCAGGGATTTTTGTACCAGGCTAGCTTTGAAACACAATCCTAAGATCTCAGCCTCCTAAGTAGCTAGGATTGCATGCATGAGCCATCGGCGTCCTGTTGTGCTATCTATTCTTAAGTAGGACATTTGAAACAAAAATAAAAAAAACAATGAAGAGGGCCGGGAGTTTGGTCTAGTGGTAGAGTGCTTGCCTAGCATGCACAAAGACCCGGGTTCGATTCCTTGGTACCACTTACTTAGAAAAAGCCAGAAGTGGTGCTGAGGCTTAAGTGGTATAGTTCTAGCCTTGAGAAAAATCCAAGAACAGTCGTCAGGCCCTGAGCTTAACCCCAGGACTGGCAAAAAAAACCTCAAAAAAACAAAACAACAACAACAACAACAACAAAAAACAATAAAGAGATTGGGGAAAGCTGTAACCGTCAACTTGAAGAAGGATGTCAATCACAGAACTTAGTTATTAATCTTCCCGTAACTCACTTGTCTGGTTCCAACCCAACCCTTAAGAAAGAAGTGAAGAAGAAAGGAAGGGAGAATTAGGGAGAGAACTTACCTAGTATGATTGATGCCTAGTTAATAGAATAAACAAGGTAGGCATGGAGGCTCATACCTCTAATCTTAGATTCTTTTGGAGGCTGAGATCCAAAGTTCAAGGTCACAGAGTCGCTTGCACAAACAAATCCAAGAGACCCTTCTCTCCAGTTTGGAAGTGGAGGTGTGCCTCAAGTGGTAGAGTGCCAGCTGTGAGCAAAAACACCAAGTGAGTGTGCTTAACCAAACACACATACAGAACCAAACACAAACACACAAATCTGAACATTCATTGCATTTTTTGAGCATTTAGGTAAATTAATACAAAGGTAGATTATGACTAGATGACTAGCAGTCCATGAAAAGTAACAAAAGTTTTGCTGTGAGTTTCTATTTTAATTTGTATGTGTATCCTCATAAGAAATGAGGTTATTGTTGTTTCTGTTTCTGAGAAAGTAACATAAAAATATTAACTGGAAAAATAACAGCAAAAGACAATGTATCGATTTGCTAGCTCACTCTCTTGTTTATGGTACCTGTAGTGAAGCAGTTTTCTTAGAGTTGGGCAAGGTCTGTGATGAATTACATACTTCATGACACCTTGAGATTGAAACCTTGTTAATTTGCTTTGATATTCAAGAGATGTGGTCTGAAGCTATTAAAATCCTGAAGGGGGAGTATGCTGTCCGCGCAATCAAGGAACACAAGATGGATCAAGCAATTGTCTTCTGCAGAACCAAAATAGACTGTGATAACTTGGAGCAGTACTTCATGCAACAAGGAGGAGGTAATTTTTCTACACCTGAAGTTTTCTCGTGGAATAGATTACTGGGTTCATGTAATTTAGAGCTGTGACAGCTCATTGTTATCCATTTGGTTTATTTATTACTTTTCCATGTAGTAAGTCCTAGGAAAACAATGAGAATGTTCTCCACATAGCTGTATATTCTTTATAGTGAACTTGAATCCTAGTATTTTGAGGCCTTCATGTCACATGGGAGAGATACAAATTTATTGCTTTAGCTTCGGTGTTGAAGTATAATACCTAAAATAATTGTAGTCACTAAAATAATAGCATATGGGGAAGGGAAAAAGAAACAAACTAAAAACGCTAAGAAAGGAAGAAAGAAGCTGGGTATGATAGCACATGCTTTTAATTCCAGCTCTTGGGAATTGAAGGAGACAGAAAGACAGACTTGAAGACCAGGTTGGGCTCTGAGAGATACCTCAGGTAGTGTTTACCCTGGATTCAGCCTCTAGCACCTGAAATCCAAGGAAGGGAAACAGGAAGTGAACCTTGGACTCCATCTCCAGCACCTCAAAATGAAGGAAAGGAGCAAGTGAGGAAGTGAGACAGAGTAATAAGATTAGTATAAATAATACTAAGTATCAGTGTATTGACTTTTGCTGGTGGACATGGGGTTTTAAATTAGATGAACTATGAATTTCAAAAACATGTTGAATGAAGGACCTCTTACCCAAAGTCACTCACTGTGTCAATTTAATGACTTTAAGATTTATTTATTTATTGTGGGTTCTGGGGCTTGAACTGGGTGGGACGCTGTCCTTGAGCTCTTCAGTTCAAGGTTACCACCCCACCCTTGAGCCAAGCCCCACTTCTCGTTTTCTAGAAGTTAATTGGAGATAAGAGTCTCTGGTCCTTTTGTGCCTGGGCTGGCTTTGAATCTTGATCCTCAGATCTCAGCCTCCTGAGTAGCTAGGATTACAGGCGTGAGCCACAGCGCCTGGCTACTTTAACATTTTTAAATGATTATTTTTTTATTTTTTGTGGTTTCATTCAGTGCCTTGCACTTGCCAGGCAAGTGCTCTGCTGCTTGAGCCACACCCCAGCCCTTGCTTCCTTCAGCTATTTTCCTGATAGTGCTTTTGGCTGAGGCCAGCCTTGGCATAATCACCCTACCATTGCTTCACAGGTAGCTGGGACTATGCATGCTTGTTTCCATGCCTATCTTACATTTTTGCTGTACTGACTGTCCTTCAGATCTCTACCTTCCAAGTAACTGACATTGCAGGCATGCATCACCACACGTAGTACCGAATATAGAATTTAAAAGTGAATGAATAGACCCTGGTCATTACATTGAATAGTAACACATTTTCTTTCCAAGGTCCAGCGATTATATTTATATAGTTATTTTAGAGTCATTTTTTTTTTTTTTTTTTTGCCAGTCCTGGGCTTGAGCTCAGGGCCTGAGCACTGTTCTTGGACTTTCTCAAGGCTAGAGCTCTACCACTTGAGCCTCAGCACCACTTCTGGCTTTTTTCTATGTATGTGGTACCCAGGAATTAAACCCAGGTCTTCGTGCATGCTAGGCAAGCACTCTACCACTAGGCCAAACTCCTGGCCCCTAGAGTCATTTTTTGTACCATTTTCTTCTTGTCCTGTTTTGAGTAGAGGAGTTAAATGTAAAGAATGTCACTGATCAGTATATTCCTTGGTTCCCTTTATTCTTTCTTAAATATTCTGGAAAACACATTTACCAAACTGTAGCTAAAAGCAAATCACAATATATACCAGGTTCAAGAAGTTTAATGGAGGTAGGGAAGAATAGAATATTTCCTGCATCCTTTCTAGAGAGTAGAAACCACTGGAATTCACAATTCAGTAACACCTCAACTATATGCTTATGGAAGTTCTTTTTTCCCTGGTTTTTTTTGTCTCTGCATACCTGGTTTTCCTGTTAGTTGTTTTGAATCGAAGCCTTTCAGAATGTAGTGTACTTTAAGTATACTTTTGAGTATACTTTATCAAAGTAGATTTATTATATAACATAATCAAGTGACAATTATTCTTCTTAATAATCTCAGAGTAGTGCCTACGGATTATGTTCAGTTGGGGGGGTGTTTGTCCTAAAATAGGATAAACTGTAATTTTTTTTAAGTGTTCTTTGTCTAACAGAAGAATGCCCTTTTTGAGGCTGGCTACTACTATATCTACTTCCAAAATCGTACCTCTCCCCCTTCCATTTTGTGGTTTCAAAACAATCAGTTCTAGCCTAGAAACCCAACAGAGAAGCTGTCAAGAGAAGAAGGCAGACTGGGCACCTTTCTTTTTAGGGAAGGTGTGAATATCATGATACTGTGGTTCTTCTCAAAGGAGCCATGTGCCTTTTTGGGTCTTAGTTTTATAGAGAATAAAGAAGTTCTTAGTTGACACATTGTATAAACTACTCTTACAGATGGGGAAGGTTAACTTAAAACTTTCTTAAAAATTCCTTGGAGCTTATTTTTTTATTTTATTTTTTTGCCAGTTTTGGACTTGAGTTGAGGGTCTGAGCACTGTCTTTCGACAGTGGTAGTGGTAGGCTAGAGCTCTAGTTGTGCCTCAATACTGCTTCCGGCTTTTTTCTATGTATGTGGTACCGAGAAATTGAACCCAGGTCTTGGTGCATGCTAGGCTAGCACTCTACCACTAGGCCAAACTCCTGGCCCTCCATGGAGCTTATTATAATGCCATTTTTTGCCTGTGACAGAAATTGTGTTACCATGGTTTATGGCAAGTTGGGGTATAGAATTTGTGGAATTGTATGGTACTATAATAATCGAACTTTTATTGGCTTCTCAATATGGTTTTTAGGCCTAGTGATTGCCAAGATCAAATGTTCAATACTTTTCACTAGGACCTGATAAAAAAGGACACCAGTTCTCTTGTGTTTGTCTTCATGGTGACAGAAAACCACATGAGAGAAAACAAAACTTGGAGAGATTTAAGGTACTAATATTTAGTTGGCTATATATCCTTATTACTTAAGAAGGGGTGATTCTAGTTTTAATCAGTTCCATTTAATTCTACTTAAGAAATTCTTGCCTGGAAATTCAGAAACATTTCTATTCTGACATCATGGCAGGGGTTCATCTTGGTAAATGTTTTCTTCCCTAACAGTATAGCACTACTGCAATAAAATTCTCTGTTTAAGAAAATACTAATTCTTTCAGGTAGGAGAAGGATAGATAATCCACATGTGTAAGTCTTCTTTGTCTTTTTTTTTTTTTTAAGAAAGTATATAGTAATATTTATAGAAACTAATTGAAGACAAGTGAAGTAAATTATTTGTGGGATTAAAGGTATTTTGTTTTGATACTGTTTGGGGTAGACCTTTCTGGTTACAGATGGTCTAGAGAGTTCCTGGTGTAGTTGGGAGTAGGGCTTGAGCTATTTAGAGCTAAAGGTCATTCACTTAGCCACAGACATTGTCATTCATTTACCTGTGGGTTTATCCCAGTGTACAGTACAAATGTACAGGGAGCACTGAACTTGAGACTGTTGGATTAATTACATTTTCATGCTGGGCAAACTTGATAGAGATACTTAAACATGTTGCCTGGCCTCATGTCAGCATGGGTGTATCTTTTTTCCTCTGGGGTTTGTATGAGACCTGAAGTTCATACGCTCTTCTTTCTTTCCTCCAAATGTCTTAATTTTGCTGCACACAAAGACATCTAAATGCGCCGCTTGTATTTTCTTCACTTTGGGATTTTGTCCGTTAACACAAAACTGCAACCTCAGAGGAATATTCTACTAGTCTGGATTTATACATGCACATTTTATTCTGTTTTACCTTTTTCTTGAATTTTCAGAAATATTTCTTAAGTATTTCTCTCCAGTTGAAGCCAAATTTAAGCAGTGGATTGTTTAATGAATTCAGTCTGTTATCTTAAACAATATTTCAGCAATTTATAACATAAAATTTCTCTTAATTAGTTATGAATCTCTAACATGATATTAACATGTAGTTATTAGAGATCTCAATGAAAAGATAATATTTTTCTTTATTTTTTAGCATGTTTTCTGACATTTCTTTTTTTTCTTGGTTCTCTTTAGAAAGGAGATGTAAGATTCTTGATTTGCACAGATGTAGCTGCCAGAGGAATTGATATCCATGGTGTTCCTTATGGTAAAAATAAAATTAAAAAAAAAAAATCTTTGAATGCATGCAATTTAAATTTTAGATTTGTAAAGTTCATTTAATGTTTTTAAAATTTCAAACTAATGGTTGCTTTTACTTGTAGTCATAAATGTCACCCTGCCTGATGAAAAGCAAAACTACGTACACCGAATTGGCAGAGTAGGAAGAGCTGAAAGGTATTGTTGTGATCTCTTCCTCTTTAAGCATCTGTGTTTTAGAAATGAAGTCTAATAAAGACTTTTAAAATCTTTTAGGATGGGTCTGGCTATTTCCCTGGTGGCAACAGAAAAAGAAAAGGTAATCTTTTCAGTGCTCCACTGAATTCATGGTGCTTGTTGTAATTTTTAGATGCTGGCAGTAAAAGCAATTTGATTTCCCATTTCAGTTGGATTCAGGCAACTGGAATATGAAGAAATAAGCTTTTATGGCAAATTTTTCTCTATACTCATTGAATAAACAAACGTAAGGCAAGACTTAGAAAAAATACAAAATGAGATTTACCTTAATAGCCTTCATAAAACTATTTTTGACAAAAAAAAAAAGACGTGAAAATTAGTGTGATACCTTAGAAGACTGCTTAGGGTGAAACAACTTATTTTGATATAATTATAGATTTATAGAAAAGTTGTAATTAAAAAGTACTCCATTTCCCCAAATCACTTGTACATATTGCCCTACTTTTTTGATTCTCTTATACAAAACATACTTAGTTTTGTTTTTTTTAAATAGTAATCCCTGATATATTTTCTTTTACCTGTTTTGCTGTTGGTGGTGGTGGTCTGGGTGCTGACCCTGAGCTTTTTGCTCAAGACTGGCAGTCTGCCACTTTGAGCCACAGCACCACTTCCAGTTTTCCTGGTGGTTAATTGGAGATAATAGTCTCACAGACTTCTCTGCCTGGGCTGGCATTCAGCTGTGATCCTCAGATCTCAGCCTCCTTAGTAAGCTGTGAGGATTACAGGTGTGAGCCACCAGTGTCTAGCATCTTTCACCTTTTTTTGTCTTGAGAATTTCAACTACTCTATTTTAGGGCAACTTTTGGATTAGTCCCCAAAACCTCAGAAGATCTATGTAATGAGCTACTGACTAGTAATAGTAATGGGTCAAGAAATACATAGTTTATTTTTCTAGTGCTTTAAGAAATTTTTTATTTTAAAGTGTTCAGCATGTCCACATTTTCTTCATCTTTAACCTAGGTTTGGTATCATGTGTGTAGCAATCGTGGAAAAGGATGTTACAACACAAGACTCAAAGAAGACGGGGGCTGTACCATATGGTACAATGAGATGCAGGTGAGATCAACAAGCATAGAGAACATTAGGAATAACAGTGGTAATGTAGATTGTGCTTGTCTAGAAAAGTTAGATTTTCACTTTTAACTCACTGTGTGTCAGTGAAGAAGAGGAGTACTGGCTGTAGTTGGTAAATTATAATCAGTGAGCTTATATCTTCAGCAGTCTAACTTCCATTTATCTTAAGGATTCAGGCTTTTCAGGCTGTTGAATGCTGTTAAAATATAGTGGTAAGAATTATAGCTTTGGAAGTATTTTCATTTTCTCTCTTTTCCTTAGCTCTTATCTGAGATAGAAGAACACCTGAACTGTACCATTTCTCAAGTTGAGCCTGATATAAAGGTTCCAGTGGATGAGTTTGATGGGAAAGTTACCTATGGTCAAAAAAGGGCTGCTGGTGGTAAGCTTTTGAGTAGTTCAAAGTCTGCTTTACATGTGAATGTGTACCTCTTTTGAACTTGGGTTTGTGAGCAGAGTAATTTTGTTCCAGCATGCTGAGTATGTTATTAGCATATTAATGAGTATAACTACTTGTACTTTTTTAAGCACTTGTCCACTCTTGTCTTACAGCATTTTTATTGTGTGATCTGTATGTGAATGGGAGACAGCTGCTTAGCTGCTTCTCTCCAAGTGTTAATGTCAGAAGAACGCTTGAACTTTTTATGGAATTATTAGGGCACAGGAGAATAATATGTAATTTTGAACAAGGAACCAGAAACCATTAACTAAAGGTGCCAGCCAACCTCACCATTCAGTCTCTTTCCTAGAAAGCCCATCCTTAGCTAGCTCCTGAACATTTTTGATTCAGACTCAACTAGAGTTTGCAGATTGAGAGTGATAGGGAGGGGAAGGGCAGCTATTAGTAAAGTCCAGTTATTTATTTATGTTGAAATAATTGGTTTAAGATTTTATGACTGACATTCTGAAGACACCCTGCCTAGTAGTCCATTTTTATTGCTAGAAGTGATGTTTAAAGTGTTAGAGTTGAGCCAAAGTGTTGCTGACAAGTACTTCAAGCGTGTAGTTTACATTATTTTGTGATTTGTGTGTGTGATGCAGGTGGAAACTATAAAGGCCATGTGGATATTTTGGCACCTACTGTTCAAGAGTTGGCTGCCCTTGAAAAGGAGGCACAGACATCTTTCCTGCATCTTGGCTACCTTCCCAACCAGCTGTTCAGAACCTTCTGATTTTCATGTAGACTGAATACGCTTGGAGTAATACAGTCTGTAGTCTTAAAACTCTTCAGGCGGTTGCGCTGCTTCCAGGAGGCAGTGTTTATAGTAATTGAGCTGTTAATGCTAACTCTTGCATGTCAAGAAATAGTCATCTTAGGGATTTGTTGTAAAATGGCAGTCTGTGAAAATAAATTTGACAACTATACTTTTGTGAAGATTTGTTTGTGTCTTCTTTAATGTTACCTTTTCTCCCATCCTTTAAAGAATGCTCTGGGCTAGGGAGAGGAGACCTGCATGAAACCACTAGCAGATATGTGGTTGGTAGCTTTTCCACGGGCGTATTCCTAAGGGCAGTAGTTCTTCAGTTGGATAAGTTTGTGTAGGTGCATGTTAAAATTGGAAGAGAATTGTAACATAGAAGAAAAATTATGATCACAAGTGCGTGGTTGGTTTGAAATCCTGGAACAGTCTCAGGAGTAAGAGGTTTGGTAACTAAGGATTAGTAACTTAGGTGGGGCGATATTGAAGTTATATTTTGAAGGATTACCTTTTCAAGAATCTTTCTCTTCAGATTACACATACATAGCCAGGGAAATGAATTCCATCTATGGGCCCTCTACATCTTAAAATCAAGCTTAAAACTCAGTTCTCTGGGACACAATTTCTTAAATTCTGTCTCTTGCCTAAACTACCACAAAGAAAAAGGGAGATGTCTGAACTATTCATTTATGCCTTGGTTTATAGGCATTTTTTTTTTGTGGGAATTGGGGAGGGAATTACTCTTACCCTAGAATATGCTTGAGAGCTTAGCTTATTATATTTCTTATGTGATGGTTTTCAAATCTTTTAGCAGAAAGAAATACTTTTTTTTTCTCTTTTTGCCAGTCCTGGGCCTTGAATTCAGGGCCTGAGCACTGTCCTTGGACTTTCTCAAGGCTAGAGATCTATCACTTGAGCCACAGCACCATTTCTGGCTTTTTTTTTTTTTTTTTCTATGTTTGTGGTGCCAAGGAATTGAACCCGGGTCTTCGTGCATGCTAGGCAAGCACTCTACCACTAGGCCAAACTCCCAGCCCTGAAGTGAAATACTTCCTTTGAGCAAAATCTTGAGTGGAACTTAGTATAGAATCAAGTAAAATTTCTACTGGAAAGGTATGTGTGCAGTGATTTTTTTTTTTTTTTTTTTTTTTGCCAGTCTTGGGGCTTGAACTAAGGGCCTGAGGATTGCCTTGGGTTTTCTAGAACCCTACCACTTGAGCCTCACCACCACTTCCGGCTTTTTCTATGTATGTGGTACTGAGGAATCAAACCTGGGTCTTTGTGCATGCTAGGCGAGCACTCTACCACAAGGCCAAACTCGCAGCCAACAGCAATTTAAAGACACCATTCTGGACCACTTTCTGTGGAGATTTCCTAGAACGACTCTTCAGGTGTCAGCCATGATAGCAGCTCTTTGCAGTGCTCACCCCAGTAGTGATGCTTTAGAAATGGACTTGTGGTGGACATGTAACAGCAGATCCTGAGTTCAGTCTACATCTTTTCCTGTTTCCCTCTGGCTGGAACTTGGGTGAGCCTGCTGCTACCATTACAGAAATGTAGTACCTGAGGAGTGACCGCAGCGAGACAGAAGGAGAGAGCTGTGCACCTGCCGTGCATGACCTGTTGGAATCCCTTGATCTTACCTGAGCCACTAAACCATGAGGTATATGTTATAGAACTTCAGTCTCTGCCCCACTGATAGCATTAGAGGCCCTTGGAGGTCTGGGGGTGTCCAATACTAATCTTCAAATGACTCAGACTGTAGTTGTTCTTTATCAGGGCTCCAGGGTCCCAGCTGGGGACCATGGATGGTGCACAGGACGTAGGGGGTTGGCATTGGCCTTCATACCTGTCTAGAGGCTCAATGGTGGTTCACCATTTTCAGGCTTTGACTGCTAGATATACTTCTGAGGGTTTGGGGTGGGGGAAGGACGGGGGGAGATTATTTTTTTGTTGAAGCTATGTTTCTAAACTGATGTGTTCTGCTCACGTTTGCTCACATTTCTTCCTTGTATTGTTAATTTGGAAATCATTTTGAAGTTCTCATTGAGACAAGGTAGGAAACCAACTAAAAATGAGCAAATGTATTTTATTGTTTAGAACTGATTGTACAGGATTCTAATCAGTGGCCTTGGTTACAAGATTACTAAAACCTTTCTGCATTTCTTTAACATCTTTTATAAATAAAAATGCACAACTTTAATTTCCATCCCTACTTTTTTTAATATTCCAAGGGAGGCCTGTGTTTGAATCTATGTCTGTATTATCACGTGACAGAAGATTGCTAGACTCTAAACTGGTTTGTGAAAATAATTTGTATCATTCACAAAATTCATTTACCAATATGTTCAGTTATTAGGCTCCAGTACTGTATTTTTTTAGTATTTACATGATTTATATTGTTAGGTTACACATGATATTGCAGGGAATGTCTTCTGCCTTTTGATTGTTTTATTAAACAAGAATCCTAGAAATAGGAGTTTTTATTAAACAAGAATCCTAGAAATAGGAGTTTTTAATTAGAGTTTGAACATGAATATTTTATGGGATAATCAGTACCAGATTGCTTCTTGAATTGTCTTGATTGATAGGCCCATTAACCAAGTAAAATTCCATACAAGTTACTTCACAAACTGAAATTTGTCACACCTAAAACTTGTTTATTCTGTGTAGTCATAGGGTGTGTGTGTGTGTGTGTGTGTGTGCGTGTGTGTGCTGGTGAGTAGGGGCAATCTCCAAGTCTTCCACACAACTGCTTGCCTTGTGAACTTCTCGCCCCCACCCCACTCCAGTCCTACCACCATCATATTGGATTACATGGAGGACTCAGACTTACTATAAACAAGCTTGAAGGCTTCTTTCTTTTTTCATTTCTTCCTTTTTTTTTTAAAGGTATAGCTGTGTGTGTGGCAATGACTCAAAACTGCCTGCCTTTAAAAAAAGAAAAGTTGGTTCTCAGCCAATTCTAAATGGGCAAAGCCATTTAATCACATTCCTCACCTCGTTCTGACTTAAAAAGGAACCCTGCACTTTATTGCAGTTTGTGTGAGATATGTAAAATATGAAAAAAAGTGTAAGTAAATATACAAGAACAGGGGTAGGCTGGCTCTCTTGCAATCTTATCTGCATATAGATGTTGACAGTTTCTAAGGTACTAACAGCTCCCCCCCCCCCCATGACCTTTCTGGGGAAAAAAGTATTTGTGAGAGGGGAAAATGTAATGGAACAGGAAGGAAAGGGAGGGGTGCTGTTTGGTACTCTGTGGCACTGATAGAGGGCTCCCTGAGGAGGTGTGAGGGGACTTTGCCGTTGTTCTCCACCCTGTTGCTTTCAATAATTACCTTTCACTGCAATCTAGAGCTCTAGTTTTTCTGGACAGATTTTCCACCCTTTCTGGGGAAGAGTGTTGAGGGGAATTTGAAAGAATATGGAAGGCCCAAGTTTGATTCCATCAATAGTTGCCGACTCCTCCAGCTAAGTCACTTGCAGAGGCTCTTAGGTCCAAGATAGAACCCAGAAATCTGCATTTTAATGATTGACCCATGCCAAGGGACCATGAACCACATGTGAGAAACACTGCTTGAAGAAATGCCTCTTAGAACTTTCATTCTCATTGACACATTAGCTTAGACTCTGGCAAGGAGATTTAAAAGGATGCAGGAAGCATGTTTGCTGTGCCAGACCTCTCTGCTTATCCACTCTCTGTACCAAAAGTGTTTACCTTCATTCTCATTCCTCAGCTTGGTGGCTTTCACCTTTAGTCACAGCTTGGGGTCACTTGGACATTTAGGGCATTCCAGTGCCCTAAATGAAAACACTAATGTCTACACTGTAGCCCCAGAAACTGCTTTTCCTTGTCCTGGAGGGGCCCTACATGCCTTCAGGGTGCTGGTGTGCTCTCAGAGGTGGGGAGCTGTTGCTTTAATCATTGTTTGGCCTCTCCGCCTGTCCCAGCTGATAGATCCTGAGGTTAAATAGATTTCACTGAAGTGTGTGTAGTGGAGCTTACCGAAGAAAGAACTGAGGAAAGTATGTCATTTGATGGATCGTTTTGAGAAACGAGAAAGATGATTTTAAAAGTGCTTTTTGGTGCCAGGTTGATTTAATTATCTTCAAAATAGTGACTTTGGGGATTTACAAAGATTTGGCCTGAAAATCCCACCCTTCTCTTTTTTTCATTTTGCTAGTCACGACCACTCTCAGATCACTCGACATCACTCAAGCCAATGTGGCAACTCCTTGTCCCTGGGGTGGTAGTCCCATCTGTCCTCTTAGCAATTGCTTCCTTAGACTGAATCCTAATCAGAGGTAATTTTTGTCCCTGCCCAAGTTGGACTTGTAGGAGGCAGCCAGAAAATGTGTCTCATGGGGCGGTTAATTGGGGCTTCCTGATTAACACTGTTCTGTATCCAGTCAGTTTTCTTGGGGAGGCGGATCTGAGATAGAAATCCTGTTCAGAATGAGACCTGGCTATGGGACAGCTGTGCTTTTGCCTGCACACGGTTACTAACCTTCCCACTGCAATAGAATCACAATCCAGCAGTAAAAGTACTGTACTGCAGAGTAACCCAGAGGGATTCACACCCATGCCACGTTTGTGGGTTTGTGGTTTGTCACTTCCCAGTGGTGTGCACCAGATGGCGCAAGTGTCACACAGAACATGCACAAAGATGAAACACATGTGCTAGAGTATTTTTTTTTTTTTAGCCACTTGGAGTCACCTAAGGATTACTTGATTTCCTTTTTTTCCCCCAAGCAAATCACAGATTCAAAGGTATTATTTTCCCTTATTTTCGTCAAAGACAGTAGTATTTTTTTTCTAGATCCAGAAGGCCAGAAATGTACATTATTAGATTAAAAAAAAAAACAAAACAAGTTGGCTCTCCAAATGGTTAGTGCTCAGATGGTTTCTGTGTTACAAAATGCTTTCTCCTAGGCCCAGCATCCGGGACCCCTCTGTATAAAGAACTTCCACACATGTCAAAATTGCACTTATGCTAATTGCCATGCTCATTAACATCTCCAGAACTCTGAATGCTTTTTCTCAGGCTTTTCCTTTTTTCTGCCTGTCTCTGAAAGCCCAGACCTGAATGCAATGAGGTGAAGTATCATGTTAACAAATCCCTGACACCCACCAGCCTTCCTGCTACTTACACAGCTGATCTCAAGAATTATGCCGTGGCCCTCCGAGAGCATGTTGGAGCTTTGTGGAATGGCCGCCAATTGACTTGCCCGCCTATGTGTGGATATGGGTGGGGCGAGGGCAGGATGTGCAGCCCTGGACAGCCCAAACAATGGGCCTAATCACTTAGATGGTAGCTCAGAGCTACTTATTTGAAAGGCTATAATGATTGGACACTCTGAGTGAGTCTGATTGAATAATCTCTCTTCTGAGTGAAGTAGTTTCATAGAGTTGTAGATTAAGAGGTATCTGACTGGAAAAATGACCAGAGACAATATATCTGTTGGTGGCTATTTGTTTTTTGTTTTTGCTGGTCTTGGGGCTTGAACTCAGGGCTGAGTTGCTATCTCTGAGCTTTTTTACTCAAGGCAAGCATTCTATTACGTATGCCAGAGCTCCACTAATGACTTTTTGGAGGTTAATTAGAGATAAGAGTCTCACAGACCTTCTTGCCTGCGCTTGCTTCAAAACCCAGTCCTTAGCTCTCTGCATCCTGAGTAGTGAGGATGACTGTTAGGAACTGCTGGTGTCTGGCCCAATCTGTCTGTCCTTTACACGCTTCTTTAAAGAGTACCTTGGAGGAAGTGGCGCTGTGGCTCAAGTGGTAGAGCACTAGCCTTGAGCTGAAATGCTCAGGGACAATACCCAGGCCCAGAGTTCAAGCCCCATCGCCAACAACAACAACAACAATAATAATAATAAACCCCAAAAAACTTGGGAGTCTAGAAGCCAGAGACTTGAGTTAGTTAATAAGAACCAGCTCTTCTAATAATGCTAGATCTACCATTTTTAACTTGTAATTAATCTGGGTCGACCTACATTTTAAAAACCTGTTAAAAGTCTTAGCACCTTACCTAAGTCCTAAAGACACTGAAGGTCCTACATGATTCTTCCAAGCCTTCCTGGTATCTCCCTTACACCACAATTCAGCTCAAACTTGATCTCTTTACTTCCTTCTATATTGGATAAGGATGTTTGTCAACCCTGCATTTTTTCGGCCCACATTAGCTCAGTTTCCGCCACAACCTAGGAGCTAGTGCTTCCCTTTCATAGCCCAGGGAAGTGGAGCACCAGGAAGCGCCCTACTGCTAAGGAGAAAGAGGGGTAGAATTCAATTTCAGGCATTTGTGCACAGATTCCTGCCCAGTCTTATGTTGTCCACTAGATGATGGGCCCATCTCTCCCTTGTTAGTTAGTATACCTCCCAGCTTCAGGTATTTCAATCATTTCTACCTCCTTTGTGGGCCACAAGAACTCCAGGTTTTTGAATGTAAGTTATAAGCAAATAGTTTGTTTTTGTCTCATAAGAGCCAATGTGACCTCTCCTTGTATTTTTACAGCAAAGGAACTCAAAGTCCAAGTCCTATAGGTTGAGTCTGTTAAGTTTCAGAATGTAGGATTTTCTGAGCTTTTTCTCCTATGCCTTCAGTAAACCCAGTACATGGTACCCTTTATAACAACGTTTCTGAAACCTGTTCCATGATATCCTCCCTTTTCTGGTGGATCAAAGGTACTTCCAGTGAAGAGATTCTGGGATGCAGCTTCTCTTCTCCCTTTGCAACATGCACAGAGCAGATATTATTAATTAGATTCTTTTTCTTTTTTTTTTATTGTAATTAGTAAAAGGGTTACATGATATTTGCCAGATAGAAGGTGCATTAATTCACATACATTGATACCCTTTCACATGTCTTGGTACCCATTTCCCTCCCCCCCTAGATTCTTTTTCATATGAAGGAAAAGGATCAATTTACCTGACAGCAAGGAACATTCTATGGAGACTGACACCCCAGGCAGGAAAGATACCTGGTGACTTAAACCCTGACAGGAAGTACTGTTCTATGATCTTACCCAGAGTAGGAGACCAGAACAACATTCAATTGGAAAAATATAATTTTCTTCTTCTTTAAGAAAATCTTGACCAAAAGCTGAGCATGATTTTGAGCATATGGGCCCAAAGCTCCAATTTTCTATGGCTGAGATTTCACTGGTATGGTGGACCTACCAACAACTTGCACAGAAATATGTAGATTCATCATGGATATTTTTGCAGCATTAAAGTTGGCAAACTCCCAAATCAAGAACTTTCTGCCTTTGCAGTTCTCAGTTATTTGAGGCCGGATGACTCACTTGGTGTAACATCCTCTTGTTTTCCTCCTTTTCCTCCCTGGGGCCCTCCCCACCTGAGAGGGCTGGCTGGAGTGGGGAGGGTTATGAAACCCAAGCTGCTGTTGAGGGCTTCTTCAATCTTCCTTAACACTTGGTTGGAAGCTACCTCCTCTTCTGACCCTCAGCAGACATGTCACTTTCTCAGTTCTCTAAGCCCTTTGTACCTTAGTTTACCACTGCTACCTGTATTTTCCCACTTAGATGTCAGTATCCCTGGCTGCAGAGAGTAGGAAGTCATTTCACTGTCCTCAGAACCCAGTGCAGTCTTGCCTAGAGAGGGTCACCTAGTAAACTTCGTTGACTTGAATGGAAAGAATGAATGATGGGGGAATGGATGACACCAGGCGCTTCTATGAAGAACGTTTTAGACATCAGCCTGCATAGTTTGTATGAGAAGATAGAATTTGTTTACTAATTTCTGGAGAGGAGAGCTGCATATCTTGAAAATTAGGCTGCAGAAACAGGCTCTGAGCCCATCCAGACTAAAGCTGGATGGTTCTGAGTTGGTGCAACTCAGAACCACTTGGCTGTGTCAGGTGGGGACCTGCCTCTCCACAGGGATTTTGTTCTGTTGCTTCATTTGGAGACACCGCAGCACTGGCATGTGGATGGCTGACTTGGTGCTGTGTATCCTCTCCTCCCCTGACATGCAGGAATTATATCCATTAAGGAAATAGAGGTTCCGGAGGAAGAGCTAACAATTCAAGTGCAGCAGTTGGAGACTTCAGTGCCCTACTCTCAACAACAGAACAATGAACCAAAATCAGCTAAAACAACAACAACAACAGCAACAAAAACCACCACCAACAAAACCCTCAAGACTTGAGCAATGCTGTAACTGACAAGACCCATCAGACATCTACAGACAACCTGGCAGTAGCAGAATACATATTCCTCTCAGGTGCATGTGGATAGTCCCCAGGACACGTCGTATGAGAGCCCATAAAACAAGCCTCAATATCTTTAGTAGGATTAAGAGCATATAAATCTATTTCCCAAGCACATTGGATTAAATTAGAAATCAATAACAGAAAGAACTTTGGTAAGTTTGCAAATAGGTGGAAACTAGGTAACGCTACTAAAAAGCCAGAGTCTAGAAATCACAAAGGAAATTAGGAAATACATTCAGAGCTTAAAATGGAAACACCCTAGGACCTCTTAAGGGAAGAGAATAAATAGTGCTTAGCTGGGGAATGTATAGCTGTGGGCAACAGTGCTAACAGGAAGACATCTTAGCTGACCTCACTTAAGGAAGAGGGGATGAGGTGGGTGGAAAACAGACAACCCAAAGCACACAGAAGGAAGAAAATAATAAAGATCAGAATGACATTAATAAAGAGAAGAGAAGCACAATAGTAAATAAAAGAAAAAGACAAAACATGAACCAAAGACTGGTAATTCAAGATTAACAAAGTTGTTAAACCCTTAGCTAGAAAGAGATGAACTAATTTTCGCAAGGAACTTGACTCCAATAGTACATGGCAGAGTCAAGGCAGAACAGTACAGGTAGGTGTCAAAATTAGGGGTGTAGCTCTGTCTCTTCCTATTTCCTAGAAGAGACCCAGGGCCAGGAGCTCATCTAGCTCCTCTGTGCATCTCTGGTGCTTTACTCTGTGCCTGGCACATGTAGGGGCTCCGGAAATATTTGCTGAACTAAAATGAAAAGTAAACCTCCTCCCCATCCTTAGCCACCATCTGTGTGAGATGATAAATTATGCTTCCAATGCAGATCAAGCTGAATTGCACTATTTCTGATGAGAAAAGCTGAAAACAGCAAACTGCTTGTCCTTAAAAATAAATCCTTCAGCTTCAGAGATTTGGCCCAGAAAGGCATCACATTATTGCTCAAGGCCTGAGATTGAGTTTATTATCCCGGAGCCAGGGGCGATGTGAGTTTCTGGCTGGAGAGAACCTCTACCACCTTGACCTGGCCGTGGGGTGCAGAGTGGACATCCCTGCCCCACTCTCCTCCTGGGTCCTGGGAGGCTGCAGGAGGCTCCTGAGGAACACGGCCTCTTAAGGGGGAACAGATAATCCCACCCATCTAAGACAGTGCCTGTCCCCAGCCTGACAGGACCAGGATTCAGGAGCCAAGCTTCATGTGAAGTCTGGCTGTAGGTCATTTCATGAAGGATTGCAATGTTGACATTAACCCAGGCTGGGCAATGAGAGGGTGACACTACCACAGACTGAAACAACATCACCATCCTCCAAAGGGTGAGAGGAGACAAAGCCTCCACAAACAACTTCTCAGCCTCCTAACAATTCTGGGAAGAAAGGCAGGGTGCAGGCTACTTACCCATTTTTCAGACAGCCTAGATAAAGCCTCAAGAAGCTCCCCCCACACACCCAGTGGGAGGGAGGAGGGAAAGGACTCACATGTTTGGGACTCCTTTTCTTTCCCCACCCCCTTTCTCTGGGGAGTGTGCTTTCAGACTGGTATTTGTAAGTTTCCCATGGAGACTGTGTGTGGGGGCAGGATACATGCACTTTCTGTGTCCTTTTCTCTGGCTGATACTCAACAGCGTCTTTCTATCCTCATCTTAATTTAAAGGTGACTATTCTAGAAGCTTCAAATGTGGAAATGACCCTAAGTTGAAAAGATCTTTTTAGGGCAAGAGCTTTGTTCTTGTGAATTTTCTGCCTCACCAACCATGGGGAATGTGTGGGGGCAGGTCTGTTAAGAAGCTGGTCATTCATTGCAGGGGTGGGGGGGCTGTTGTGCAGGGGAAAAGCCTCCCCTTTCTCTCAGCCTTTTGATTCACCCTAGGCTCTGGGCAGGAAGTCAGAGCACATCCACTCTGATCCCCAGAGTCCTCTACCTGCCACTGAAGCTAAATTATCACTGGGAGGGGAGGAAGGATGGTGGACTTAAAAATAAACGGATGAAAGTTTGAATTATACTGTAAAATTACCAATCTCGGATTTCCATTACTAATCACCACAGAATTAGTCAACATAATAGTTTTTTTTTTCCTTCCAGGGAGGGTTATGAGTTGGTACTCATATCTGGCTGTGTATTCTAGTACAAACCACCACAGTATCTAACCCACAGTCAGTACTAGAGATGTTGGATCTAAAAGTAAATGTTTCATTTCACAATTAGAATAAAACTAAGATATGTGGTCCACAAATATGGGTATGTTAATTTTGATATATATATATATATATATATATATCCATCCCATGGACTTCTGATCAATTACATAGAGCACAAACACAGAAAATATTGTGAAGACAATAGGTAGTTTGGAGATGAAAAAGTAGGTCCTTGGCTATCAGTGACCAAGGTTCTTTCTGGCTTTCTTGACATACTTATTCCAAGCTGACATCTTCCTTCCTCAAAGGTGCCACATGATCTTAACTTGCTGCTGGAGCTCCAGCTATGACATCGCCAGTAAGGACAGAGAGAAGAAAGAAGTAGAAAAAGAGAGAGCCAAAAAGGAGCTCCTTACCTGATTGACTCCCTCTTAGGGAGCCTTCCTGGAGGTGTCATGAAGCAAATTCTATTTGCATCTTATTCTCCAGAAGTAGGAGCTGTATTCACTAGAAATTACAAGGGAAGAAAACACATGTGAACTTTTTAGAACCTGGACCATCTGGCCAGAAATGAAACTCGGACATCTAAGAGTGGCCTCTGCAGCATGATGTCAACATTTGGTGAGGACTCACAAGCACCTCTGTCTCACTGGGTTTATTCACCCATCGTTGTTCTTCGTCTATCTGCTTGAACAAGCACTGGGGTGCGGCATCGTGTGTGCAGGGATTCCATGGGAAATGAAATGGAGAACAGGCACAGAGGGAGGGAAAGGCAGAGGATCTGGAGAAGCTAATGATCGTGATTTGCCCAGCCAGGGGCTTCTGAGTAGAATGGTGTGTGAGCCTTGAAGAGTGAGATAGGACAGCTGGTGCATGTAAACTAGTCTCCTATACTGGCATGCACCATAATAAAAGAATCCTTGTGAATATGTCCAGCAATTCCTGTGATAACTTTTTTTTTAATTGAGAGAAAAATGAGACTTAGATATGCATTAGGTAAGGACCTTTGGATGGCAAGTACAGAAACGTCAGCCTGGCTTAAGCAAAAAGAAATGGATCAGACCCCATTATTGAGAAACCCTTGTGCAGAGAGCATTGTCTGGGGGTTCACGCAATGGCCAAAGGCTCTGTACATTCTTTTGCTTTGCTGTCCCCTATGCTGGCTTAATCTGGAGGCTGTACATGGTGGCTCAGGAAATAGAGAGAAATAGAGAGCAGAGCTTCTCTTGCACAAGACTTGGGACCCTGTATGACAATTAGAACAGCTGTATCTTATGCTGAGACCATCACTGGAATGGGTTGGAGGATTTGGCATATGAGACAGAACTTCACCAATGCTCACTGTGTTTCAGGGGCTAGAACCTCACTGGATACAGAGGTAAGGGAGGAAGGTCTCCAAGAGGTTCTGAGAGAGCGGCAATGAGAAGGGCAATGAGCATCTACTCCAGACACGTATTGGTAGGTATGCAAGGCATTGGGTATTTGCTGATGAAAAGGGTAAGTTTCAGAGGCTAAGTAACAACTTCTCCAGCATTTACAGCCAGTGAGTGGTCAATTGTGATCTGAGAGTTGATTTCTGTGACTCAAAACTTCTTTCTTGCTAACCTCTGTTGCCTCCCGGCAGTTCACCATGGGGTCCCACTTGATCCCTTCGTTTTATGAGTGGGGTTCACCTGCCTGGTTCAGCCAGGGCAGCTCTCTCCGGACACAATATCACTTGGGAATGAATAACTGATAATTCTACCCTCAATCTTCTGGATAGATTGGTTTGTGAACTCCATCAAGTCATAAAAGAGACAGGAAAAGGGAAGTTGATCCACTTTTTTTTTTTTTTTTTGAGAAAATAGTGTCATCAGGGTTGTGGAGAAAAAGGAACCTTACTACACTGCTGGTGGGAATGTAAACTAGTTCAGCCACTCTGGAAAGCAGTGTGGAGGTTTCTTAAAGAACTGAAAATTGACCTTCCCTCCAATCCCACCATACCACTTCTGGGCATCTACCCTGAACATCATAACCCAAGATATGATAAGACACCTACTCAGCTATGTTCATCTCTGCACTATTCACAATAGCCAGGGGATGGAAACAATCCAGATGCCCTACTGCAGATGAATGGATACAGAAAATGTGGTATATATACACAATGGAATTCTACATAGCCAACAGACAAGATAAAATAATGGCATTTGCAGGGAAGTGGATGAATCTAGAGCAAATCATGTTGAGTGAGACAAGTCAAGACCAAAGGAACAAAAGGCTCATGGTATCCTTAATATGTGGCTATTAGATTCAAACAGTATAAGAGCAAGGATCAATATTTGCATACCCAATGCTATGGACATGGTATGGGAAATATAAACACAACTAGATAGACATAAAAACCTATGACTCTATAGACATAATGTTTTATTTCATAAATTAATATGTATTTATGATATACAAACCTTTAGCCTAATTTTGATTATGTTCTAAAAACTAAGTGCCAGTGATTGTATATAGAGATTCCCTTCTTGAATACTTGTTTGTTAAACACGTCATTTGAAATATGATGTAAAAATCAATGTTAATAAATTCTCTAATAAAAAAATACTGCCATCATCTGGGTGCAGTGGCTCATGCCTGTAATCCTAGCTACGCAGGAGGCTGAGATCTGAGGATCAAAGCCAGCCTGGGCATAAACGGGCCTTCAATTAATGGGAAGTGGGGCTTGGCAGACACCTACGTCCTTCCCACCCCCTTGCCCCCAGGACAAAATCTTGCACCACACTGAGCTCTCCTCAGGCACAGAGCTCAGATGGTCCCAGGAGAGTATGCATTGGGCCTGCCCTGTTGGGTGTGTTTGGCTCAAGGACAGGGCTGGAGTCAGGTTTCTGGCCAGTGTGGAGTACACTGGGGAAAGAGCTTTTGAAACAGAATTAACTAAAGAGGTGCCAGGGTGTAGACAAGAGGCCAGAGGGTCTTCTCTCCTGGCTGGTGGGCCTATAGGCATGTTTTGGGAAGTGCTGCCCTCTCAAAATCCAACCTGGTTTCCCAGAGAATCCGAACTCCAGTCTTTCTGTGGCTCAACACTAGAGCTCTTCTGGGTGGTCTGGCAGCCACCACAGACTTCCCTGGCAGGCTAGAGGCAGGGTACCTGGCTCTGGACCCCTGAGCCAGGAAATGTGTCTTCTTGCTGTAAGGACGGCTCAATGAGCTGGGAAGGTGTGGCCCACAGTGCATGTGCTTGCACGGTGACATCACTGCTAACAGGCGGGAAAGTTCACACTTCAGATGTCATGGATGAGTGGTGTGTGTCATGCTAAGGCCACTGCAGTGGCAAGGATTTTCTGTACCTGGGCAGGCAGAGCAGGATAGGACTTCAGGGATTCACCAGTGGGAAGCTGACATGGGACAAGAAAGGACTGGACCTGGACATTTGACAGCTATTAATGTAGCCGTGGGTGGTCTGAAGTCACGCAGCTGTCAAACCTCAAGGGAAGCTCAACCTTTGTCCTTCCCAATGTTTTGTTTTCAGCTTATTTAGAATCATGACTCTCCTCCTACTTCTGACCTTCCGAAGTTGAGGCTAACACCCCTTTCCTGCGAGTGCCAGTAGCCTCCTGAGCAGAAGGATAAATTTGTTTGGAGCCAACCTGGCAGCCTCTTGCATGGAGAAAGGTCAGGGTTGCTAGAGGCTGGTGTCCTGTGGACCTCCTGTCTGTCTTTATCTTTCATCTCTCCATCACCTCTCTCCTCTTGATCCTCTCCTCTCTGCTCCCCTCTCCTCCCCTCTACTCCCCTGTACCTCCATGCCCTGCTCTGCTCTTGTAAATTACTCAGGTAATGGGTGAATAGTCAGTGTGGAGAGACCTGAGCCTCTCTGGAGCCTGAGCTTAGAGTGGAGTGGCTTTATCCAAGTCCTCTTCTGCCCTGCCTGCCAGGCTGCGTTCAGAGCAGGTGAGAGGCAGCATAGAACTCTAGTCAGTTCTCCAGCCTCAGCTTCACCCTCCCATGCCCCCGGCTTCCTGTCTTCAGCTACTGCTGTGGTTCTTCACGGTGAGAGCCCCAGGTTGCCACCTAGGAAGGCAGCTCCCCCTCCTCTGCAGCCCCCTTTCCTGCCACCAGTGCAAAATTAAAGCAAGGGGCTGGTGTTGAAGGATGGGGCTGTTTGGCAGGGCTATTTTCCCCACTAAATAACAACAAAATTTATAGGTCCTTTTATTGAGTGCCTGCTCTAAAGCAAGAGCTCTGGACCCATTATCTATTTTTATTGCCCCCAAATCTCCTCCAGGGAGGCCCTACTTTACAAATAAGGAAATAGAAGCGCGGGGAAGTTACACACAAAATGTCCCTGAGCCTGACAAGTGGTAAGTTCCGGGCTTGAGATTGGTGCTGTGGTGTGTGGCATGGAGCCCTTGTTCTTGCTGCCTCACGGCTCTGCCTCCCCGGAAATAACACTGTTGGGGGCATCCCTTCCCATCCCAGCTCTGCTGACCAGAGCAGCCATCAGTAATCTCCAGCCCCACGAACTGGCTGGCCATAGGAGACCTGTGGTGTTGGGGGTGGGAAGGATACACTAATGTGCTCAGGCCTCAGGCAGGAGATCAAACAACCATCCAGAAGCAATGTAAATCACCCTCTGGGCCAGGCACTTCCAAATGACCAGCAAGCCCCATTCCCACAGACATCTTCTACCACCCTCTGGGCCTCCTTTCTGCCCTGGGGGGTCGTGGCAGAGCCCACCCTGGGAACTCAGGTTCCTGGAGGGTTTGTTATGCCTTTCATTTGGGAGCTGGAGATCCAGATCTCTGCAGGATCAAATGCATGCACAATCACAAGTTTTTGCAAAACAGTTCAGAAGTTTTTGCAAAACAGTGTAGAATAAGCCAACCCGGATTCATAACTCGTGGCTACTACCAGGCCGAACCACGTGGGACAGGCCCTTCAGCTCCTGTACATTGGTCGCTGGTAATGTGGAGGAAGTAATGGTTACTATGGTCTGCTGTTGGCCATGGAAAATGCCAGCTCCTTCCCCGCCACCGTTCCACAAAATGCCTTTAACACTATAGGACTTAGACTTCATCACTCGGCAAAATAAGTGTTGTGCCCTCCATCTTTGGAAAAATGACAAAGGATTTGTATTCAGCCAAGATGTTGGCCACTGTTAGGACTTGAACCTGGTTCCATCGGCCCCTGCTGGCTGTCAGCTGCCTGCTTCATTGGTTGCTTTGATTCTGAGAGATTTATGATGAAAACCGCCGATAATCTCTGAACAATATGGTTTCCCTTACACTAACAGCCGTGGCAGAAGGCCTCCCACTTTGAGTCTCCATAGCTGTTTGGTGAAACTGAGAACATTATGCATATACCGTAGTAAAGCCAAAGGACCCTCTTCAGTGCCTGCCCTGCACAAAGACAGGGCCTGTGGGGCCGTGAGGTGGCTGCAGATTTGGTTTCTAGGGGCTGCAGCTTTCCCTGGGTTCCTACTCTGAGGCTACTGTACAACTCTAACCTGGACCCCTCTGTGGATGTCAGGCCTCCCTTCCCCATCCTGGAACTGAGTTCTGTGGGAACAGGAGCCTTGGGTTTTGCTGGTCAGGAGGCCAGGGGGCACCCCACAGATTCTCCTCTCCCTGAGGCCTGCTTCTCATCTCGCAGCACTGTAGGCAGTAACCCTTCGTCCTGTGAAAGCCGAGGAGGGAGGAATGTCACATGAAAGGTGCCCGGGGAGGCCTGGCCAGCATCAGGCCACCAAATGGCAGGTGCCAGGTGGTTAACATTAACGGAGTGGCCACGGGGGGCCTGAGGTTGACTGTGGAAGTTTTATAGCAGGAGTGATTGCTGATACTGGCTGCCCTAGGCTGTGGTGGCCAGGGCAGGACTGAGAATTCGTTTCTCCCTGCTTCTCCACTGGGTCCTTCTCTCCTGCCCTCTGCCTCAGCTAACTTGACTGCCATCATTTGTCCAGATACCCTAGCTGGCCTCGCTCCATTCTGTCAATCTAAGCCCTGGCTACCCACGATTTCCCAACAACTTCATGGGGTCTTGAGGCTTTCATTCCTCCCTTCTCTCTAGAGTGCACTATCCTCTAGTCCTACTGAAATGGCCACAACTTTTTGTGTGTTTAGCATCTAGCTTTCCCTTGTTTGTGCCCCCCTGGGACAAGGCCCCGTGTTTCCCCTGGCTGCCATTTGCTCTTCTGAATCTCAAGCCACATTCACTTCTCTTCACCTTCCCTCTGATGGGGGCAGAGGGTCAAAAGATGTCATTTGGAAAGGCTTGCCTGGAGCCAGTGTGTTGGTGGCAAAAGCCGAGACTACTTTCTCACAGGAGAGGGGATGGGTTAGGGAGAAGGACCGCCAAGATTGCTGGACACCATAGAGAAAGTAGGAACTGCACCTTCAGTTTCAAGTGTTGGGAAGGCTCTACCTAGAATGAGTTTATGGAGGGAGGAGAGAATGGAGGAATGAGGGGGCACTGTGGCAGTCCAAATTTAGAAAGAATCCAGGAATCCATGGGTTGGTGATGTGGGTACAGGAAGAGTCTTGCTGAAGCAAGAAGTGGGGTCATGAGAGGCCTTGTATGGAGAAGTGATTATGCTTAAGTTTCCCAAACTTCTCTTTAGTAAGAATCTCCCAGCCAGGCACCCAGGGCTTACACCTATAATCCTAGCTACTCAGGAGGCTGAGATCTGAGGATCACAGTTCAAGTCCAACCCATGAGATTCTTATCTCCAGTTAACCTCCAGAAAACTGGAAGTGGTGCTGTGGTTCAAGCAGTAGAGTGCTATCCTTGAGCTGAAGTGCTCAGGGACAGTGCCCAGGCCCAGTGTTCAAACGCTACAACTGACAAAAAAAAAAAGAAAAAGAAAAAGTCTATGAGATGCATATTTCCAATTAACCAACAGAAAACCAGAGTAGATGGCTGAAGTGGTATAGCACCAGGGTTGAGTGGAAAAGTTGATCAAGAGTGCCAGTCCCGCCTCTGGTCTGCACTTGACTATCAGTGCACAGAGACCCGTGCTAGAGCTCGTCAATAAATGACTCATGGCAATTTGAAAAAAAAAAAAAGAAAAAGAGTGCTAGTCCCTGAGTACAAGCCCCCAGGAGCAGTGCGTGTGCATGCGCATGTGCGCGCGCGCGCGCGCACACACACACACACACACACACACACACACACACACACACACACACACACACACAGAGTCTTCCAATCTTCTATGAGTTCTGTCTAAAAACGTATTTTCAAGGCCTACTATAGACCTATGAAATCAGAGGATCGGTAAGAGCCTGAAGTTTGCTTTTCAAAATGCCCATCCATTGACTCTTACCATCAGTTGAATTGAATTGGGGGTACACTGCAGATTCCCACAGAAGTCTCCAGGGAATGAGAGCTCCCTAGAGCAGCATCTGATTCTTCTTTCCCTGAATGCAGTGTAGGGCCCTTGTGGTCCGGGATTGGCGTTTGTTGGATGAATGAACAGAGTGGTTTCTCAGCAAGCTGCGGTGAGTATGAGCGGGCCTCTGGTGGCTGTGTCAGCATGCCTCTTGTACTGCACCAAGCGGCTCAAATTCCACTCATGCTTTCTCATTGTGTGCCAATCCTGGGTACCAGTTTTGAAAGTTTCAAATGTGCATTTCATACTTTCAAATGTGAGCCACTAGAAGATTCTGCCTTCCAGGTTTTAAGTGGAACAATACTGCCACACAGTTACTATTTTTAAAACAAGAGACGAAATGTTACCAATGGTAAGGTCTTCAAAAGGCCACTTTCCCAAACTCAGAAATTATTTGACAGCACACACTCTTTATGCCAGAGGCTAGGTTTGGTATGTTTCTGATTACACTGATGACCCTCACCCTGAAAACCCTTTGTAGATGGGCCTTTCTTTCTAGACAACCTACTGATGAGCAAATGATCTAACAGAGTTCACACCACATAAATTTAAGCCTAATAAATGACTTCAAATTCTGAACTCCTAATTCTGAGTTCAGAGAGGTAGACCCTTTACAAAAGCAATCATGTAGGCAATTAATAAACCCAAGCAAATAATAAAGGGCTAGTGCTTCCCTTTCCCCCTGTCCCAAAGCAAGCTCAAATAATTAGTTTTGATCAAGGTAGATCTGCCTCAGGCTTCTTTTACTTGGCAAGATGGCAATGTCACAGTAAGAGCTGCCCTTGGTCACAGCATTATCTGTCCTGTCCAGTATAGTAGGTACTAGCTACATGTGCTTATTTAGGTTTATTAAATTACGACATCCTCTCTTTTAATTGTGCTGGTCACATTGAAAGGGCTCAATAGCCATATGCTGCTAGAAAGAAAAAAAAGAAAGAAAGAAAGTAAAATACTACTAAATAAAAGCACAGGGGAGAAAGTTTCCATCAGCACAGGAAGTTCTATTGGATAGCTCCTTCCCTCCCTCTCTCCCTTCCCCCTCTTTCTCCTCCCCCCCCTTCCTTCTCTTCTCCCCTTCCCCCAAGCACTAGGGTTTGAATTCAGGCCCTCCTACCTATTTGGCTGGCTTTCTCAGCTTGTTTACATGGCCGGCACTCTATCATTTGATCCACACTTCCAGCCTGGCTTTTTGCTGGTTATGTTGGAGATGGAATCTCAGAGATTTTTCTGTCTAGACTGAAAGTATCTATGACACTCCAGACCCCACCTCCTGAATAGCTGAGGTTAAAGATGTGAGCCACCAGAATCCAGCTCAGCAACCAGCTCAAAACCTCACAGGGCCTGAATTGCTTCTGTTTGTTCTCTGCTATCAGTTACTATACCTCTGCTGCATCTGTTTTGTCACAGGCATCAAGATGCAGGCTTCATCTTGGTTAGATGAAGTGAAGTTCATACAGAAGAAAAGTATAGATTAAAAAGAAATCCCATTGTTAATGGAGGAAACGAGGACTTAATTTTAAATCTGCTGACAAGCTCTTTTTCTTTCAGCTCTTTGCTATTTTGGGTGATATATTTACAGCTTTGGAGGATGAATAATTTCGATCATTCAGGGCCAGAAAATAAAATCTGCTTTCTCATTCTGGTTAGATAATTTCTGTATTGAAATCTACCAGGTAATTGCTCTGGCTGCCAAGTGCCAGTGCTTATCAGGTGTGATAGTCCAGGTCCTTTACACAAAGGACCAGAGCAGGAGTCTGACATAGCCAGGCCAATGGCTAGCTTGTAGCAAAACAGCTTGTTCACCTTGGATAACATACAATCCCTCTTTTTGACCCTTGAGTGGAGGTTCGCTTAGATATAAGCAGGATAAAGGACTTGCATGGCAGAGAAAGTTAATTCCTTGCCAAGCCCAAACAGAAGCTTGTGGGATTACGGAGGTCCCCATCGTTCTTGTGCCCTTACATCATTCTTGTAGCTCATCCCTAGAGGCTGGCCAGTCAGCTTCTGTGGTAGGAGGTAGGCTCTGCTTCACAAGACAAAGGATTCTTCAGACACCACAAGTGTTCAAGTGGGGAATAGCCTTAAAGAATGACAAATGCATACTTACTTTTCTACATAGATGATGGAGTTTTATACAAGTAATTCTACCCCAGACATTCCTTATTAAGTCTGGACTTTTATATCTTACCACTTGTTTTAACATCTCCCACCCCTCTTTTAAGTGTGTGTGTGTGTGTGTGGCATATTTTAAAGGCATCTCAAATTTTCAAGATCTGAGTTCTGGCCATATGATTTTCTTGTAAGCTAGCTAATCACTGTGCCTTGATATTCTCTCTCTCTCTCTCTCTCTCTCTCTCTCTCTCTCTCTCTCTCTCTCTCTCTTTTCTTTCTTTCCTTCTTTCTTTCTAGTCCTGGGCTTCAGCTCAGAGCCTGGGCACTGTTTCTGAGCTTTTTGCTAAAGGCTGGAGCTCTACCACTCGAGCCACAGTACTGTTTTCAGCTTTTTCTATGTCTGTGGTACGGAGGAATCAATCCCAGGGCTCCATGCATGCTAGGCAAACACTCTACCACTAGGCCATAGTCCTAGCCCAAGGGTCTTGGTTTCTTACTCATTCAGCCAGTCTTTTCTTTTAATTGGGAGAATTACATTCAGGGTTATTGTTGGTAAAGAATTAATTCTGTCATTTTGTTAATTAACTTCTAACTTGAATGTCTTCTGTTTGTCTTGTTCTCATTTACCTTTATCTTTGTGGTTCAGTTGTATTGCTAAAGTTTGATTCTTTTCCATCGCATATAGTTTGTGTGTTCACGCTGTAGTGGGGTTTACACTTCCATGTGGTTTCGTGGTAGTGGTTACCTTTTTTTCTCTTCTGACTGTGGGTCTTCCACCAGCATCTTCTATATGGCTGATGTGATGGGAACAGATTATTTTTGCTTGTCTTGGAAGATCCTTACTTCTTTTTCACTTCTGAAGGATAGAATTTTATCTCATGATAGCCACAATTCTTCAGCCTTTTTGGCTATAAGATTCCTACTTTGCAATTGTTTTCTCTTAGGATTTGGAATATGTCATTCTATTCTGGAATGTAAGTTTCTGTTGAGAAATCTGCTCTTAGTCTAATTATGCCCTTAAATGCCACTTAGCTCTTCTCATAGCATTCTCTCTTTTTCTTGTACTTCTCACACGTTGACTATAAGGATCTGTTCTAGTTAAATCTATCTGGGGTCTTATAAGCTTCCAATACCTGGATATCTTCTATTTTCCCCAAGGTTAGGGATATTGTAAGCTATTATTTTATGAAATAGTTTTTTTCCCGTGCCTTTTACTTTTATTTCATCTCCAGGTGCTCAAAAGTGGGAATATTTCATCATTTCATGGTGTCCCAAACATCTTGGGGGACTATCCTTATTCTTTTTTCTTTCTCTCTCTTCTTTCTCGAGTTACTTACATTAACACGCAGCCATTTCACTGAGATTCTGGTTCCTCTTTGCGGAGGAGGAAGAGCTAAGCAGAGGGCACCTCTATTTGTTCATCTTGTGCTCTCCACCTTCTCAAACTTAGCAAGTCTAAAACCTGACCTAATGGTTGGCCTGGTCAGTGTGAGTCTCGTCTGCGTTCACCACATCCCTCAACAGCACCACTACTGTTAGGGTTAAAGGACAATGTCAAGTCCTGGATTTGAACACATCCCCGCTCTGCTCACAGATAACTCAGACTCTGGATTTTACCCCTGGAATCACTCCTGACTCTGTCCACTTATCTCCATGTTCACTAATGCCTTGGTCCAAGCTGTGTTTGTCATCTACCTGGGAGAGTGTTACGGCTCTTAATGAGTGGACCAGTATCTCTGACTGACCCACTCTCACCCCTTGCAGCCTCCCTACTGAGGCCATGGTGGTCTCTGAAAAGAAAGCCAGCTTCGTTGTCATCTTCTCATTTTCAACCCTTTAATGGTTTCAGTGACCTACGAGAAAGTCAAAGCTCCTTCGTTGACTTCGCATCCTTTCATGGACAGCCCCTTCTGTCTCTGGTCTCTCTCTCCCTGTATCTCTTTTCTTCCCTTACACAGCCATCCCCTGACATCTGTCCATCTCTCAAAGTCCTCTGCTTCTTTCCCCAGGGATTCTTCTCCTCCTCTCAGCCTGCTCCTCCCTTCAGACCCTGGCCCATTAACTCCATTCACTTTTCCCATTTCAGCTCAAGCATCATATCCTTAGGGGAATGTTCTGTGTATTTCACATAAATGTCAGTCCCCTATATACATTTTCTAGCACATTGGGCCTCTCCTCAGAGCCACAAAAGTAAGCCTTGTTTACTCGAAAGCTGTAGCATGTTTCAAGAATCACAGCCATTCTTTGCTGCTCTAACTGCTTTCTATAACTTGACTCATTTATGTCTCAGGATAACAATAGCCTACCTATGCCTGTGCATTAGTATTATTATTGACCCCATTGAGCAGATAAGAAAACTGAGGTAGACATCAGTTTCATATACTGCCCAGGACCATAGAATTGATGGGGACATAGAATTGATAGGGACAGAACCAAGACCCTAATCAAGGCATGTGGTTTTCCATCCAGGAAATTGTCTGTGGTCATAAGCAGTTTGTAATGTGGCTTCTCTCAGCTTTAAATGAGATAGAATATGGAGAAAGTTTGGAACAATGCGAACACTAAATAAATGTAAGCATTTAAATGGAGGCATTTAAAAGAAGGGGCTTCTTGGGCAATGTTTCGATGTGGTTAGTGACTACGGATGGCTGTAAAAGGAAAGGCCTGGGAAAGCCCTCATAGAAATAAAACTTTTCCACCTCTTAGTGAAAAAAACGTTTGTAACCAGGAACACAAGAGATTCACCAAACAGGAAGAAACAGTTCTTATTCAATACTGCGGTGATCTAGTGCTCATATACCCTGGCCAGTAATCTGCGTTCAGGTGGCTAATTTGTGAGAATTGCTTGGGCAAAGCAACCTTTATCTTCTCTCCCTCCCGCCTTCCCTTCTTCCTCCCGTCCTCCCTTCCATCTTTCTCCCTTTCCTACCTCCTTCTTTCCATGCATCTGTCGATTCATCTATGCATTGACTGAGCAGAAATCCAGTGCAATCTCTCCTTGCATGCTCTGAAACTGTTAGTTGTCTTGATTAGACAGTGCTTTCAAGCTTCCTTGATGGAGGAGACCTGCAAAGGTCACCTGGTTCATTCCAGTTCCCACTTACCCTTCTTCTCCCTAAACCATCCCCAACAAATGGGCTGTGGCTCTGCTGGCCGGACCTCCGGGGAAGGCTGGCTTCTGGCCTCTCCCCCGGGAAGTGCCCATCAGCCCCTAATCAAAATGTTTAGGGCCCCGTGGGAGAGCTGCAGCAGAGTCTGGCTTATCAAGGTGGCTTTTATTTACTTACTGTCCAAATCATTTCACATCAGATTGGCTTGTTGCTCTCTCTGCTCACCGGCTGAGAGCGGAGGTGACAGATCACCCCATTGCTTATTTAATCAACCATAAACAAGACTTGAAAGAAGTGAGTTCGGGGCGCATAACTGGTCTTTGGAGAGTCTGACATGCATCAAGTTGATGGCAAACTTCTGCTCATTATCTAAAAACACTTTTCTACTCTTTTCCTCTTTAGTGTTCCCAGAGGAAGCTCGTGGACCTCAGGTAATGTGCTAGTTTTATGCCACTGAGTCAAGAGCTAGAAGGGCTTGCACCACCCAGTCCTCTTCTTCACTACTCTGGGCTGTTGGAAGTTTCCTTCCCCACTTCCATGGGCCTAAAGAAGGAGCATGCTGTCTTGATTTGGACCTGTGGGTGGGTGGCGGGGGGAAGGTCCTCAGTGTATCTGGTTTTCCAAAGCCTTCTCCACTGGCTGTCTTGATAAAGTCTTTACAACTTTGATTGCAACAAGATTATTATAATAGAGTTATCTTTAATTTTTTTCTGGTAGTATTGAATCTCATACTTTGTAGGCAGGTCCTTTACCGTTTGAGCTCTGCTCCGAACCCCCCCTTTTTTTTGCATTACTTATTTTTCACATAGCAACTTGCTTTTGCTTAGAAATTGGACTTGGACTTTGATTCTCTTACATAGGACCTCCTATATAGCTGAGATAACAAGTAGCCATTACCATGCTTGGCTTCTTTCAAGAGATATGATCTTATTAGCTTTTTGCCGTGGCTGGCCTTGAACCGTGATTCTCTTCATCTCAGCCCCTCAAGTAAATAGGATTACAGGCATATGCTGTCAGGCCTGACTGACAAATCTATAATACAAGGTCATAATAAAGGTTGCAATGTCTATGATGTCTATAGAGGGACACTATGTATTACACTTGATAAATGATTCCAGTTTAGAAGTGTATTGTTTCTGTCTGGTGCTGGTGGCTTATGCCTGTAGTCTTAGGACTCTGACATCTGAGTTTGAAGCCAACCCAGACAGGAAAGTCCAAGAGATTCTTATGTCCAATGAATTTTCCAGAAGTTGAAAGCTGAACCGTGGCTCAAGTGGTAGAGTGCTAGCTTGAGCAAACAACGCTCACTTTTTAAAAATTTAAACTTTAATTGCAAAGGCAATGTACAGAGAGGTTAGAGTTACATAAATCATTTCTTTTTGAACAGTATCACCTCCTCCTGGTTTTCTCCAGGTTTTCCTCTCCTGATCCCCTTCTTCCCCCCAAGTTGTATAGTTCATCCCCAACATAGTGTTTAGTGCATATCACGGCTGAATTAGTTTACCCTCTGTCTCACCATTTCTGTGCTTCCTCATCCCCTCCCCAAATTAGATAAACTTACATTAAAGTCAAAGGGGACAGACATCTAAAACAGTGACAAAAGTGAATAAACTGAAGGGAAAACAAGACAAAACAAAAATACTATGAAGGATATAATAAAAAAACGTATTTCCATTTCTTGGAGCTCATTTTGATAAGCATCATTTCGTATCATCTTATGCACACAGTTAATTAGGTACTTTTTATTGCCCCATCCAAGCCTTCCCACCACCAAACACAGACATAAATGGCAGGTTGATGAATACTTGTCCAAATCAAATGGGTGTTGATAGTTTAGAAAGCACACATTATTTAATTAAATTATCATCCCAGCCCCGAGTGGCTTACATTATGATTATTGGTGAGGACACAGAAAAGTAACCGCTTCATCACCCGAGCATCAAGTGCCAGTCCAGGGCTCCTAGGGCTCAGACACCATGGGCATGGGAGCTGGTGACTAGGAAGGTTGTGCATGGAAACCAGTAGCCAAGCAGGCATACGAGAGGGTCGTGGAGAAGTACCAGACATGCAAGAAATAAAGGTCCCTTGGATTGATTCAAATGGTAAAGTCTATATGACTTAAATTTGACAAGTGTTATTATGAAAATAAATTGTACACTCCAGAATTTTCCAGTGATGCCCCAGGGAATGGTCTGACCAGAGTCATCTTGGAGAGCACAGAAGAACATGTTTCCTCAAGGTTCCTCTCCATGCCAGCTCCAGGCAGGGCTTCCCAGTCCTGAGACCCTGGCCCACACTGTGTTTCCTCCTGCCCACCTGTAAGGCCTCCATGCTGCTGAGACAAAGACCCTTTCTTTCTCCATGGGCACAGGGGGGTGCATAAACATGGGCAGGAAGGCAGGCCGCCTGAAAGCTTGCACAAACCCCTTTCTGACAAGTGAAAAATGTTGGTGACTTGAAGTCACAGGGCCAGGCTTTTAACAACCCTCAGCATATTTATTTAACCCAGTAAATACGTTTATTAGCAGGGCCGCCTCCTTTGTAGAGCAGGTAATGGATTCCCCATATGGTTCTGCTTTGCAGACTGGGCCACAATGGCTAACACCTAACTCTCCTCCCGCCCCCGAGGTTAAGACCCGGGTCTGTTGCCACTTCAGCGTCCTGGCCCCTGTGTGCGTGTAATTACAGGGGTTCCCAGAGTGGAGGAAATCCCGGGCTGTGGCCTTAACCAGCCCCAGGGTTACACTACCAAAGGCCACGTCTCAGAGGGGGGAAGAGAGAGGCAATAAAACTTTCACATTATTAACTTTTTCCTTCTCAAGAACAGCCTGAAAAATACCATCGCACCACATTAAAGACGGTGGAGGAGAGCCGCCGTGGCCTAATGAGGGGCTGGGACCCTTGCGAGGGCTTCGAGGGACCCCTTTTTAATGCTCTGCCAGGCCTGAGAGTGTGTGCGGGCATGAGGCTGGACAGGCACAGGCTGCACCCTGCTTCGGGGCTGGGGACTCAGGGTTGCACCTGACTGAGGGAGACATGGCCCCGGATGGTAAGGTGCCACTTGGGGTGACATGGAGGCAGAAGATATCCAGAAAGGGTTGTGGATGGACTCCATCTGCCTTCTGAGGAGCTACTTCTACACTGAGTTTCCTCAGAGAAGGCTACAGGAGCTGAGGATTCTGGGTTAAACTGTGGGGTCACCAAAGACACAGCAGCCTCCTCAGAGTCTGTCCACAGCTCCTGCCAGCCCATCCTACAGGCCGACAGAAGGGTTTCTAACTATTTGAGTATGGAGTGTGTGTGTGTGTGTGTGTGTGTGCGTGCGTGTGTGCGCGTGTGCGCGTGCACACCTGTGCTTGATCTCTGGGCCTGGGCTCTGCCTTTGAGTTTTTCAAAATATTCAAGCCTGAAATAGAGAAAGCAATCCCCAAATTCATATGGAATAATAAAAGACCCCGTAGAGAAAAGACAATCATTATCATACAGAACAGCGCTGGAGGAATATCAAACTTCAGACTCTAGTACAGAGCTATAGTAGTTAACAGCTTAGTACTGGCATAAAACAGGCCTGAGGACCAATGGAATAGAACTGAAGAGCCAGAAACCAACCTACAGACCTATGGCCACCTAATCTTCAATAAATGAGCCAAAAAATAGAATGGAAGAAAGACAGCCTCTTCAACAACTGGTGCTGGCAGAATTGATTAAGCACCTGTAGAAAGCTAAAGTTGGATCCTTACATGTCACCCTGCACCAGAATTAGTTCCAAATAGATCAAAGACCTTGAGGTAAAAGCAGATACCCTGAAAACTTTATAGGAGGGAATAGGAGATACATTAGCACTTCTTGGCACAGGTCTAATCTTTCTTAATAAAGACCCAGAAACACAACAAATTAAAGAAAGTTTGGACAAATGGGACTACATTAAACTGCAGAGCTTCTGTATGGCAAAGGACATAGCTAGCATGTTAAATAGCCCATGGAGTGGGAGAAGATCTTCACTAGCCATACAACAGACACGGGCTTCATATCTAACATATTCCTACAGCTCAAAAAAAAATTGAATCTCTCAAAAATAAATCCACAAAGAAAACCATCCTATTAAAAGGTGGGCTAAAGACTTAAAGAGAGACTTCTCTGAAGAGGAAATAAAAATGACCAATAGACACCTGAAAAAATGCTTGACATCTCTAGCCATAAAAGAAATGCAAATCAAAACAACTTTGAGATCCCTCATCACCCCAGTTAGAATGGCCATTATCAAGAAATCTAATAACAGCAGATGCTGGTGGGGATGTAGCTAGAAGAGAACCCTACTACAATGTTGGTGGGAGTGTAAACTCATTCAGTCACTATGGAAAGCAGTCTGGCAGTTCCTCAAAAGACTAAACATTGTGATCCAGCAATCCCACTCTTGGGTATTTATCCAAATGTCCATAAACAAGGACATACTAAAGCTACCAGCACAACCATGTTCATTGCAGCATTATATACTATAGCTATGTTTAGGAACCAATCCAGATGCCCCTCAGTAGATGAATGGATCAAGAAGATGTGAAGCTGGGAGTTTGGCCTGTGGTAGGGTATTTGCCTAGCATTCACAAAGACCCGGGTTTGATTCCTCAGTAACACATACATAGGAAAGCCAGAAGTGGTGCTGTGGCTCAAGTGGTAGAGTCCTTGCCTTGAAGAAAACCAAGGATAGTGCTCAGGCCTTGAGTTCAAGCCCCAGGACTGGTGGGAAAAAAAAAGAAGATGTGGTATTTATACATAGTGGAATTCTATGCTGCCATCAGAAAGAATGGCATGGACCCAATTGTAAGGAAATGGAAAGACTTGGAAAAAATTATATTAAGTGAAGCAAGCCAGATATAAAGAAACATAGGCTCCCTTATTTGTAATCATTAGTGTAAGTCTAGAATTCTCCGAGCAGAGGATTACAATAATTCAACAGCTATGGACATATGGCCATCTAGGGTGAGGCTAAGTGAAATGAACTCCAGGATATGAAAGCAAGAGGTTGATATTTGTGAGTGTTGTTATTAATGTACTATGTGAAGTTATTTCTTTTCTCTTTTTTTCCCACTTATGGTTCATCTCATGTTGTTACTGTATCTGATTTTGGTACCTGGTATATTGTATGTACATTTATTTGAAATAAAGAAGGGAAGGGGAAAAACAAGATGATTGGGAGGGGGTGGGAGGAGGGAAACTGGGAGAAAAGCACGAGAAGAGGTATCAATGTTCAAGAAGTAATGTACCCATTACCTGACAAATGTAACTGTAACCCCTCTATACATCACCCTGACAATAAAATAAAATTAAAAGGAAAGAAAAAAAAACAAACAAAAAACTCTCAGGACTGGTCCTCTACTACTTGATCCATAGCTCCACTTCAGCTTTTTTTTTGCCAGTGGTGGGGACACAACTGAGGCCCTGAGCATTGTCCTTGGGGGTGCCTGAGGCACCACCATTGCAAGTAAGAGAGACAGAGGTAGGCCTAGGGAAGAGAAAGTCAATGGATATTTAAATTCACCATTGCATTAAAAAAGAATACTTTTGCTAGTTAGGCAACAGTGTCTCATTCTTAAAATCCTAGCTATTTAGGAGGCTGAGATCTGAGGATTGCGTTTTTAAAGCCAGCCCTGGCAAGCAAATCTGAAAGACTTCTATTTCCAATGAGGCTGCAAAAAAACAGAAGTGGAGGTATGGTTTTAAGTAGTAGAGCAAGATACATAAGCAAAAAGCTAAGTAAGAACTCAGAGACCTGGGTCCAAACCCCACTGTCAACATAAGAAGGAAAGAAAGAACGGAAGGAAGGAAAGAAGGAAGAAGGAAAGAAAGAAACAAAGAAAGAAAGGAAGAAAGAAAGAAAGAAAGAAAGAAAGAAGGAAAGAAAGTAATGAGGCGCTTTTGCATATCCTGTCTCATTTGTTCCTCACCATGGCATCTGGCTGGCACTGAAAATCTATTTTTATGGAGAAAAAGAAACCCACGAGGGAAGAGTTTCTCTACTGCATGGAGCCCTGCCCGTCAGTGGTCTTGCCACAAGACTGTATGGATAGGCAGGTGGTCATCTTCCAGCCACTCTCCATCATGGGTTATCTGGGTGTCCCTGGAAGTATCTGCCTTTGCAACCTTTACTCAGCCACCAATATGGCTGGTGTTGGGTCAAGATACTTACTTCACTTGTTCATTTATTCATTCTACAAGTATTTACTGGGTGGCTACCAAATGCCAGGCACAGAGTACATTGTAGCAAACAGATTCCAGAAAGTATAGGCTCACACAATCCCTGGCACACTGTAGGGTAGACAGCAGGTGCTCAATAGTGGTACATTAGAATATCCAGGCTTGAATTCTATCTGTCCATTTAACTGGTATAAAGGAAGCTATGCTGTGGCAGAGAAGGAGGTCAAGGGCCAGAGCTGGGCAGCTGAAGCCTGGCAGCAGGGGAGGAAAGTGTGGGAAAGCCACCCATTCACCCCTGGGTGTGCATTTCCTGGGCCAGGGGCGGCTGAGCATGGTCATGCTCCAGTTGGTTGCAATGGATTCCTCTGTTAAGTGTTCCTAACAGTAGTGCTTGTTTAGGTGAATGATTTTCCCAGTTACATGGAGCATTTCTAGTACCACGCTCCGTGCATTGTTTATTCATAGGATCACCAGAGAGAGGGAGGTGCCAGCCCCTCCTATGTAAAATGGAGGTGAACTGGGTTTAGAGCAACACTTGACCCATACAATGATCATAAGCATCCAAGTAAATTGTTGATGTTACCTGAAACTGTAGGCAATAAGAAAAAAATCATGATACCTGTTTATTATTATTATTTTTCAAATATCTGTTATTGTTGGAATCATTGGATTCCAAGCCTGGGAGGAATTTGCCTTTGCTTGCAAAAGACTCAAATGTCTGCCAAAGGCAGCTCTGTCATATTTTCCGAGAGCAAGTCTGCAGGTGAGATCTAGAATATAAAAGCTTGGTGGTCTTGGTATATGAACTTCCTCCTAGCTGCCCCCCCTGCCCTGCCCCTCCATTCACTCCCAGCAAAGTCCCAGGCCTTTTTGTCTAGAACATCTCTTGCCCCCCTCAGCAAGCGTGGCTGCCATTTGAAGGTGGTAAACATCTGAATAGCACCTGAAGCTTCCGCCACAATGTGAAAGCTGCGTGTTGAGAGACGAAGTATGGAAGATAAAAAGGATTTCTAGATAACAGGGAACAGAAAAAATGCACAAAACAACTTCTTAGAAATATTCTTTATGAAGAAAAATGTTTCAGTCAGATGTAAATAATGACTCCCTCGCCCCCTCACCCCCCAGGGAAAATCTGCTCATGCCAAGACCAGGCCACCAGACCCGACTCTTTTCTTTTGTATTCAGTACCAGGGATTGAATAGGGCCTCATGCTTGTTAAGCTAACAGTCTACAACTTGAGTTTTACCTCTAGTCCTCTTGGTTTTATTTTTGAGGCAGTCTCAACACCTTTGTCTGTCTATACTAGCCTTGGATTTGTGGTCCTCCTATTTTCAACTTCCAAACAGCTGGGATTATGGTTGGACACTACTCTGCCCAGGTTCTGAAACATTCTGGAAGTAAGAGAAGGTAGAATATCTCTGGCTTTGCATTTCAGTTCTCTAGGGGGCAGAAAATTCAGAGGAGAACACAATTTTTTTTTCTTTCTTTTTTCTTTTTTTCCTTTTCTTTTTTGCCAGTCCTGGGCTTGAGCTCAGGGCCTGAGCACTCTCCTTGAACTTTCTCAAGGCTAGAGCTCTACTACTTGAGCCTCAGCACCACTTCCAGCTTTTTTCTATGTATGTGGTACCGAGGAATTGAACCTGTGTCTTCGTGCATGCTAGGCAAGCACTAGCCAAACTCCCGGCTGAGGACACAATTTCATGCTATGTCATGGAGACATCCAGACATGCACACAAGTAATTCTAGGATGCTAAGTATAGGGGTAACATAATCCATCTTGGCTGGGATATGTGAGTGGCTTTGAAAGCCAGTGTGAATTTGTTGTCAGAAAAGTGCGACTGGGCTAATCTGGGGCACGGGGAACAGGGCATGCAAAGGCAGTTTACCATAGCAATTGATAAGGAGAAGAAAATGGCAGGAAGCAGCCAATGGGAGGCCTCAGAGGAATTGGGCTGTTAACTCTGAGTGTTACACAAGCATGGGGACCTTACAGGGGGGATATACTAAGAAATCCAGGGTAGGGGCTGCATCCACTGTCCCCTGTCCACTGTCTGTTAGTCTGGCCTGGTAAATGGCAGCCTTCAGTGATGACAAAGGAAGATGGCGGTATCAGTGACAGGTGATGAGATATCCCCATGCATTGACTGCAATATGTAAAGCTGGCTGGAACAGGGCTCAGTCTGGGCTTCTGGGGGCCAGCTGGCCTCATGCAGCAGCTCAGCCTCACTGCCTCCTCTTGGGGAAGCTGTCTGTCTTCCTGGGAGCCGGCCAGTCCAGTGTTTGTGTACTGGAAATCCCTGTTCTCATCCACGACAGGCGGCTCACAGCTTTCAGCAGAGGATTACTTAGAATAACAAGTTAATGATGGTCCTCGGATTAGTCTGCCTTGCTGGGAGAAGCAGGCATGCCCGGTGTTCATTTTACTGGAGTCTGATCAGGGTGGGTGCAAATTCCATCCCCAGGGAAAGAAAAGAAAAGAATGTTTCTCTCTGTCAGAGCGGCATGTTAAAAGTGGCCTGTGGATACTGTGCTTTGTGGAAGAAAAAAAAAAAGGAACAAAAAATGAGGGTGTTTCAGCTGTCCTCTGAGTGCAGGGCTGAGAGACCTAGCTGGGGACACAAAGGCTACTGGGCTGTCTACTGTGGTGTTCTTGGGGCTCAAATGACCTGGGGTGTCACAGGAAACAGCTGGGTATATTTCAGTATGGATAGGGGTGCTCAAGGGGAAGAGACAGAGTTGGGAAGACAGAACTGAACCCCTAATTCTCCTCAGACTGTGCAGCCCACCAATGTGCAGCCCCCATGGGGCCCCTGCCACTCTGTGCTCCCTGTTTTGAAGATATGCATGCTCACTCATCTCTTCCCACAGGGAACATTGGTGTCCTGAATGCACTGGGGCCCATGGGGGAGGATCAGGTGGCACAGAAATGCTTCTCCAAATGCGAATCCTGGAAGCAACGGTCCTTCAAGGGTGCCATTTGCTGTGCAAAAGAAACGGAAGCCGCACACAGAGAAGGCCCAGGGCCTTGTGGGCATTGGGTCTGCTGGGTGAGAGTGACTCACCTCTCCCGGAGGAATAGGCAGGGGAGAAGGGCCAAGAGGCTGGCAGGAAAACAGAACCCCTTGCTCACTGAGAGTCACCCCTTACCTTGTGCTACTGTTACAAGCAGCCAGGCTGCATTGGACCACAAATGCCAGGATTTTTGCATTTTAAATCTTCTTTTTTTTTTATGAGTGTGTATTTACTATACAAAGCTATCACGCATGCATATGTTGTCAGTGCCTCTGTCACCTCTGTTGTTCTGTCTTTTTTCCTCTTCTTTTTTTTTTTTTTGGTTTTGTTTGTTTTTGTTTTTGTGGGTTGTGGGACTTGAGCTCTGGGCCCCAGTGTTGTCCCTGAGCGCTTCAGCTCAAGGCTACTGCCCTACTCCTTGAGCCACAGCCCCACTTCCTGTTTTCTGGTGGCTAAGTGGAGATAAGAGTCTCACATATTTTAGTGCCTGGGCTGGCTTTGAACCATGATCCTCAGATTTCAGCCTCCTGAGTAGCTAGGATTACAGGCGTGAGCCACCTTGTCTGGCTTCTCCCTTCAGCAGCTCTCAGCAGGCACCTTGTCTTCTTCATACACTGATCCAGTAGGTTTCATTGTTGTTCACCTCCATCATTCTCTCCCCATCTTCCCCTTCCCGTCATCCCCTCCCCAGGCAGTCTCTGCATTATAATACTCCCCCCCCCACAGATATGTACATACATTTTAGCTCTGTATTCCATATATTAGCAAAAAATGCAATCTTTGTCCTTTTGTTTTTTGTTTTTTTTGCATTTTTTATTGTAATTAGTAAAAGGGTTACATGATATTTGCCAGATAGAAGGTGCATTAATTCACATACATTGATACCCTTTCACATGTCTTGGTACCCATTTCCCTCCCCCCCCCACACCCCCCACCCATCTTGGTTTTCCCCCCTTCCCTATCAAATTTCAAATATCCAAATACAAATAAATTCAATATATCAGATAACAAAGTGAGATACTATACCAATATGAGATAACCAAGGGACAGCAAAGGCGATGAGAGACAACATAGTACCTTAAGGACAACAATCATTCATTATATGGCTTTTGTTTCAATATCCTGGAGGTCCTTTCAATTAGCTTCATACTATATGGCCTTATGTATCAAGATTTTGCTCTATTGCAGATCTCTGCTAGTAGAGCCCAGGGTTTCTACTGATTATGACGAATGAGGGAAACCATTGAGCCTAAGTTCCTTTGAGTCTGGCTTACTTCACTTAAAATCTTTGTCCTTTCGAATCTCACTTATTTTGTATAATATGATAATGTCTAGTTTCATCCATTTCCCTGCAAATGCCTTAATTTCATTCTTGCTTCATGGTTGAATATATTCCATTGTGTATATATACCACACTTTATCCATTCATTAATCTGAAGGGTAGCTGGGCTGATTGCATATCAGTATCTATTGCACTTTAAATAGGCCAATTTAAAAAAAAAGTTATATTACAGTATAATTTATATACAAATCCTACACATAGTATGTGTTAATTAAATGAGTTCAGACAATGATAACCAATATCCACAATATCACTCTCCAATGAAGGTAACCTACATCCTAAACCTGACAATTCTCTTTATGCTCTGTGTGTATGTTTGTGTGTGTGTGTGTGTGTGTGTGTGTGTGTGAGAGAGAGAGAGAGAGAGAGAGAGAGAGAGAGAGAGAGAGAGAGAGAGACCGAGAGGCTGAGAGACTGTGAGACTGAGAGACTGAGAGACCGAGATAGAGACAGAGACAGAGACAGTAACAGTGACAGTGACAGTGACTAAGACAGACCAACAGAGAAAATATTTAACAAAAAGGTACCTCTTATTTAGCATCATACTATATGGCCTTATGTATCAAGGTTTTGCTCTATTGCAAATCTCTGCTAGGAGAGCCCAGGACCTCTAGGATATAGAAACAAAAGCCATATAATGAATGATTGTTGTCCTTAAGGTACTAAGTTATCTCTTATCTCTTTTGCTATCCCTTGGTTATCTCATATTGTTACAGCATCTCACTTTGTTATCTGAAATATCGGATATATTTGTATTTGATTATTTGAAATTGGATAGGGAAGAGGGGAAAAGAAGATGAGGGGTGGGGGTGGGGGGAGGGAAATGGGGACCAAGACATGTGAAAGGTTATCAATGTATGTGAATTAATGAACCTTCTATCTGGCAAATATCATGTAACCCTCCTATTAATTACAATAAAAAATAGATGAAAAAAGGTACCTCTTGACAATTTTTAAATCCTTATTTATTTATTTTGCCAGTCCTGGGGCTTGAACTCCATGCCTGGGCACTGTCCTTGAGCTTTCTAAAGGCTAGATTCTACCACCTGAGCCACAGTACCAATTCTGGCTTTTTCTGTGTATGTGGTACTGAGGAATGGAACCCAGGACTTTGTGCAAGTTAGGCAAGCACACTACTAATAGACTATACCCCTGATCAAGTCCACTTAAATGTGGTAAGTCTAGGTCTTAGCAAAACTTAAAATTAAAATCTATTAAATATGTCCCATTTTTCCCATCCCTCAGACCCTGGCAAGTATGTTGTGCTATCTGGGTGAATGAGTCTGGCTGTTCTAGAGACCTCCTGCAAAGGATGGTATGGCATTGTCCTTCTGGGACTGTCATATTTCATTTGGCACCATGTCTCCCTGATTTATCTCTGTTGTACATTTTGGGATTTCCTTTGTTGTTAAAGGTGGAATAATCTTCCATTGTGTGCATACACTGAATTTTTTTCTATTCAGTCAGCCAGTAATGGAGATTAGGTTGTTTCCAGGCTTATTGTGCTGTCATAAAACTATGGGAGCACAGAAGTCTTTTGGGGATCTTGATTTCGATGACTTTGGATATATCTCTAGAAGCGAGAGTATTAGATTATACCTTTTTTCTTTTTAAAGAAATGTCCATACTATTGCCCATAACAGCTATACTATTTTTCATTCTCATGAAAGGTATAATTGCACCCCATCTTCTCTAACACGTGATTAAAAAAATACCAGACAGCCTAATAGGTGTGATGTGATATGCATTGTGCTTTGAAGTGTATTCCTCTGATATTTAATGACACTGAACATCTTTTCCTATACCTTTTGGCCAATACCAGGCCTTTTGGGAGTGATACTCAGAAAGCTTAGGTAACTTGTCTGCTCCAAGTGACAGTTCAGCCATGGAGCCATGGAAACTGTGCTGGCCCAGGCCTGAGGAAGAGGCCTTTGGGACTGAGCCAGGAGCTGGGCTAAGGGAGGCAGTAAGAGGTAAAGCTGGGCCTCCTGAGGCCCCCAGGGGGCGCTTGCCGGAGATACAGCCGGAAGTGGGGATTTCCAGTCCCCTCTGGAAAGGAAAGACCTTCCTAAGAGGTGGGCCTGGGCAGTCCCTGGAGCCCCATACTTCCTCCCTGGCCTTGCAGAAGACCCTGGCTCTGAAATGGGAAGTTCCTGAGGGATGAGAGGTAGAAATTTGTCAGCTAAGAGTTCAGGAAATGAAAACATGCAGATAGAGCTGGAAATCATGTAAACAGATGACCCAATGCTTTCCCTGCTCTCCCAGTGCCAGTGTGACCCGCCTGCCTGGTGGAAGACCTTGGCCTTAAAGGGTCTCAGCTCTCTCTGTGGGCCACAAACGAGCTGGTTTTAAAGCCAGGAATACCTGGACTTCATTCCTCTCAGCTCATCCCTTTATTCACTGTGTGACTTCCCAAAAGCTGCAGAACAACTCTGGGTCTCCGTTGTCTCATTCTTCACAAAGAGTGCTGAAATGAACTATAAACTGTCTCACAGGATTGCTCTCTTCCTCAACATTTTTTTTTTAATTGAATCACGATGGAGAGTTTTGTCCATGGTATCTTCCTATAGCATAGTAGGACTACCACCAGCACATTTTAGCTTATGAAGGCGCTCGATGATGGTTATTTCTAGGTATTTGTGTCCGTAGGTATTGCCCTGTCCTACACAGGGAATCAGTACTGATCAACAGACTAGGAAGAAGAGGTGGCATATGGCATATGACCCTCACTTAGGTCATGAAGGAATTTCAGGACCCGCCTTGGTCTTGAATCACTTAGCTCACGGGAGGCGGATGTCATGCTATGAGGATACTCAGGTAGCTCCGTGGATGGGAAGGTGGATATGGGATACCCTGGATCCTAGCCCTCCACCAATTTCAGCCTGTGCCTGTGTGAGTAGCCACCTCAGAAAAGGTCCCTGCAGCCCCACTCGGGGCTTCAGGGAAGATAGCCCAAGTGACATCTGACTATTATGGCCAACCTCTCCTACACTTCTAGTCCCAGAAACAGAAAGAAAATCCATAGGACTCTGCACGTCCCAGCCAGCCTTAAGATGCTTTTTGGGTTGTGACAATCATAGTTGTTGCGATCTCCCGTTCACCAGCCCCAGTTCTGGGCCATGCTTCTCTTTCCCCGCCCCACCAATTCCTCTGCTCTGTTGGCTTCTGGGATAGCTGTGAACTGTACTCAGAGAAGTCTTACTGTTTATCCCACTACTCACTCAGCGGATGGCCTTCTCTGTCATACCCCTTGAGCAGTATTGCTAAAGCTGGTTGTCTTTTACCCACACCTGTGTTGGATTCTCACCTGACACCTTCCATGCCCTCCCACAGCCCTCTCACCTGTGCCTTCTCAGCTCAGAGGCCACCAGCATCCCAGAGGCCCCCCGCAGGCCTGGCTTGTCACCTCCTGTGCATTTCCTATTGATTTCTGGGCGAATTGATGTTTCCAGGTCACCACACAGTCCCACTTAGCATCCCCCCAAGGGCTCCTCATACACGAGGGCTCAGCCCCAGCAACTCCTGTCAGGTAAGGAATCCCAGCACCCTCCTTACCCCAGGAGCGAAATCTCAGTTGACAACTGTTTTCATATCATCTTTCTGGTTTGAAAGCTTTTGAGAAATGAAAAACTAAGTTCTGGGAATGGAAGAGACCTCATGCCAGGTGAGATGGTTTTCTTCATGAACATCCTTTCCGGCTACTCGGAGGAAGGTTGGAAGTATGTGCCGCTGAGGGCACAGAGCCGGGGGAAGAGCACAATGGACGAGGAATGAGTGTGCCGGTGGTTTATTTCATTCACCAGGCAAGGTTCCAGAAACAGGCCCTTAAACACCTCCCCTGAAGTCAGCTAAAGTACGTGGCTATTCCTTAGGTTCCTAGTTTTGCAAGATCAAGGGGGAACAAAGGACAGGCCTCCCCTCAGTCTGGGGCATGAATGAGCGTGCCTTCGATCTGCCAGAAACTGCCAGAACCACGACTGGGCGGTCATAGGCTTGGGTCCTTGGACAGCCAAAAAGAGTTCAAGTCCATACTCTGTGGCTTATGGAAGAGAGCCCCTGGGTGAGCATCAGCATTCTGCTGAGCCCCAGGACCCTAGCTGACAAAAAAGGTATAATAATTCCCCCGACCCCATCGCAGAGAGAAAAGGAGACACTGTGTATAACACCAGTGAAGTAGAGCCAGAATCAGTAAGTGCTACTTAACATCAATCCCCATACCAAAGTGACAGCTGCAGGCAGGGAAAAAAAAAAAAAAACCCAAACCCTTGCACACATCTAAGAAAATTCCAAGAGGGGGGGGGGGGAGAAGAGACAGGAGCACTGGAGAGGAAGAAAGGAATTAGTGCTGTCAACAGTGGGTCAGTTTGTCTTAAAACCTTTCAAATTGTGGAAAGAACTAAGAAATGTATTTCCTGGGGCAGGAGGCAGTGGCTCCTCCTCCTCAGCAATCTCCCCACCCCACTCCACCACTGTTTGGAGAGCATTCCAGAGGGGTGGGCCTGGAGCTGGGGAAGGAGAGGTGAGCCAATGGCCACCAGCTGGCTGAGAGCAGGCAGGGTGAGGCCAGACAAGGAGGGACAGGAAACAGAGAGGAGAGGTACATGCTGCAGAGTGGGTGAGCCCCAGGCCACGAAGCTAAGTGAAAGAAGCCAGGCATGAAAACCACATAGTATGGGATTCCCTGGATAGGAAATGTCCAGAACAGGCAAATCCAGGCAGACAGAAAGTAGATTAGTGCTTGTCTAGAGCCGGGGGGGGGGGGGGGGGGGGGAGGAGAGAATAGACAGTGATAGCTAAGAAGGGTAGAGATTCTTTTGTAAGTGACAACTGAAAAGTATATGAATCATGCCTCAAGAAAGCTGTTACACACACACACACACACACACACACACACACACACACACACACACGAGCCAAGAGCCTGCTAGAGATGCAGCAGGTTAGAGCAAAAAGCTCCAGGAAACCCTGGCACAACCTGCTGGTTGGAGAGGGGGAGGTCAGGCTCCAGAGAGGCTGAGTGAGCTGCTTCACATCTCGATGTCACCTGGGGCCTGAGAAAAGGCAGGAGCACATGCACAGGTGCCTTTCCTAAGTCCCCTGCATCTCACAGCACTCTACCACAATGCTGCCCCACGTTCTGTTCTCCATGTGTGACTGGCACATGAAGACCTGTGGGTCTGCTAATGGCAGTGATGGCATCCCAGCTCCACTTTTCTCCCATTGAGAATCACTAAATCTTGTAACAGTCGGGATATTCCCTGTGGATCCAGTGAAACCTTCTCAACTCCAGGCTTTCTTGGTCAAAGTTCCATGTGGATAATCCTTAGGACTTTGGTTCAGCAGGGATGAAGCTGCAGTGCAAGGCGCCTGGGCCCCTTCAGGTGGGGAAGTAGCTGGGTGATTCTGAGCAGAATAACAAGACAGACCTTCAGACTTAAACATGTTGTTAAACTAGATCTTTGGACTCTGTCCAGTGTTCCTTCCATTGCATCTATCTCTCCACACCCCCCCCCCACACACACACATACTTTAGAACGGGACAGGTTTAGGTAGGAGGTCAGGGCCTGCTGGAGGAGGTGCCATATGAGGGAGGAGTCTTCATAGGAAAGAGGCAGGGAGCCCGTGTTTGGCAGAAGTGAAGTTCATTTAAGACCAGAGGAAAGGCTCTGGGTAGAAAACAGGTAGAGGGAAGACGTGGGTTCTCGCGAATCCAGGAGGGCTGGGGTTCCTCTGAGTTCTGGTTTGTCAACAGTAGATCCTTCTTTGGGGATCCTGGGGTCAGGGTTTGCTGACAGGACCCTGAGCAGCAGGCACATGGCCTTGTTCCTGCTCCGGGAGTGCTTGACAATACTTCTAGAAGGATCCCCAAGCCTTGGGGATGAAAGGGGAGGACTGTTTCTCAACAGTGGTGGTCACAGGATTCAGTTGTATCTGACTGGGGTTCTAGTCTTTGTTTTGTACCTAACACACCATGAAGTCTTAGGTAAAGCTTTTGCTCAGTTCTATCCTGTGTAAAGTTAGGCTAAGTGTCATACCTATCTTTGTGGACTGTCGGGATCCCAGGATTCTATGTCTGTGAACTATGGGTCTCCCATGTGTGCTGCAGAAACATGGCCTGCCCTCTAAGGATTGTCATTTCTTCTGGAGTCCTGGCCCTTGTATGGAAGCCAAGCTCCCCCTCAGGCAGGGGTGGCAACTCCCAGAATGGAAAATGCAAATGTGACCTCCAGGTCTGGGTACCATTAACCTTGTGGTTCTCCCTGCCATACTCCCATCAGGCCAAGGAGGGAAGTAGGAAGGCAAGTAATCATGTCATTTAGCTCGTGTGATCATTTCCAGGAGCTTCTTTTATTTCTATTCTAATTATTTTCCAAAAAAACGAGGTCATTTTATTTAGTGTGAGTTTCCCAAATCGATGAAAACATACCATTCTTTGATGGTAGTTTCAGTGATAGGAAGGCTTAATAATGTTCACCAAAACACATACATACATACAGAGAGAGAGAGAGAGAGAGAGAGAGAGAGAGAGAGAGAGAGAGAGAGAGAGAGACAGAGACAGAGACAGAGAGACAGAGAGAGACAGAGAGACAGAGAGAGACAGAGAGAGAGAGAGAGAGAGACAGAGAGAGAGAGACAGACAGAGAGAGAGAGAGAGACAGACAGAGACAGACAGACAGAGAGGGAGAGGGAGAGAGGGAAGGCAGGAGGGAGGGAGGGAGAGAGAGAGAGAGAGAGAGAGAAGGCCTAGTGGTAGAGTGCTTGCCTAGCATGCATGAAGCCCTGGGTTCAATTCCTCGGTACCACATACTCAGGAAAAGCTGAAAGTGGTGCTGGGGCTCAAGTTGCAGAGTGTTAGCCTTGAGCAAACAGTGACTAAGGACAGTGCCCAGGCCCTGAGTTCAAGCCCCAGGACTGGCAAAAAAAAAAAAAAAAAAGCTCAAAATTAGGAATGAAAAAATGACAAGAGCTTATTCTATCTTGCTTTCAAGACCTTTTTTTTTAACCATTAAAAAAATTAAAAAGAGCTGTTTTTTGAAGTTCATTTAGCATAATATATACAACCAACAGCAAATACATTTTATAAGCAAATATGAGATGGACCGACAGGGAGCCTAAGCTACTGAAAGAAACTTCCTTCCACATGGTTTTTCCCAGAATTCACTGATGGCTGGATAAAGAAAATGGGGTCTGTAGCACTTGGCAGAATTTTCATTCTTTATTGCCTAAATGCCACACTTTAAAGACCAACTCTTGGATGTCTTCATTTATTTTATAGATTATAATCATGCCTTCCACCCAATCTTTCAGAACTTGACAAAGACCAACAATCATATATCACTCAGTCCTCTTCTTCTCCAAAGCTGTATTCTAATTTCATATTCTAAAAATGACAATGCAAAGGCACAGAGAGGTTACGTAAGGAACCCGAGGTAATCTGATCAGCAGAAGGAGGGACTTGGATGCAACCCCAGGTCTATACAAGCCCAAATCCCATCCTCATTCCAAAGCTGTTCAGGGCAGGGGATTGCTGGAGGCAATATTTGCCTACAGTCTGATTTTGTTCAAAGATGGCAGTGAGCCAGGCTATGAGTTTACTGAAATGTTCTGAGAGTTATTGGGAGAAATGGAGCTTTGAACTTGCCTAATATAACACGGGCTGGTTCTCAGGATCATAAACATGTTTCTGAACCTAATTAAAGAGCCTTATGAAGAGGGCAAGGGCAGGACTGAGACACGATGGTCGGCTAAAAACTCCCCGTGGGCCAGGACGGGAGCTTGGCTGTTCCCAGACATGGGGAAGACGAATCCTCTCTGGAGGTAGAGAGTTAAGAGCTTTAGAAAGAAGAAAAAAAGCTCTTTTACAGTCCAGGCTGGGGACTTGAGCTGAACAAGGGCGGGAATGTAGGAGGCGTAATTGGGGCTTGTAAAACATTTCCAGACAAAATCACTTAATGTGTTTTGGAGAGTAAAAAGCAACAGTCCACATAATCCTGGGCAAGTTTCTACAGAGTTGATAAGAGCTGGGAGGAGCAGACCAGAAAAAATGGCCGGAGCAGAGCTACCTGTGTCACAGGAAGCTGCAGGTGTCTTCTGCTCCGGGCACAGGACCCTGGAGCAGCAGGCACTTGGCTTTGGGTTTTTGCTGTATTGCTCCTTCACTGCGTGACCCCTGGGTAGGCGGTTCATCCACTGTTCCTCACTTCTTTTATGGAAAGCGGGACACATGGTATCGACCTCATGGATTTGCTAAACGGTCAATGTGATGAGGACAATGGCTGACGTGTGATGGAAAGTCCGTGTGTGTTTTCTCCTTTTGTTCTGCTGACTTGGACGTGGTCTATTACCGGGTTAGGACATTTTTGCATTTCCTTGTACCAGGCCATCAGATCTTTGTGGATTTTTCCTGCCTTTCTGCCAGTATATTACTTCCATCCATTTTCCAATAGCCTACTAATGGTTTATCACTCGGCTCTGTTCCTTTTCCCATCTCCTAGCCCTGAAAATACCCCATTCCTCTGAGGATAAAGTTTAACTCTCCCTATGCCAATTGTCTCCAGTTTTCCCACCTTTAAAAAGAATAGTCAATACCACACTTCCTAGCTCCCAGGACATTGGCTATAGCCACCAACGAGTTGTGGTCTATGAATTTTGAGCAGAGGCGATGAAGGCGAGCCTAAGCCTTTTTTCTTCTCTGTTTCACAGCTGGGCAATGGTCTAGACCAGGTAACTAATAAACTTTTCCTATAAATGTGTTCAGTTCTATAAGACACATGGTCCTTGTGGCAGCTTCTCAACTCTGCTGTTGTCATGTGAAAGTAATCATAGACAATACACAACTCTGTTCTGATCAATTTTTATTTAAAGGCACAGGAGGTAGATTGGATTTGGCTCCCAGGCCATAGTTTCCAGACTGAATTAGTCAACAGAACGCTCTGCAATGCTACAAATGTTCTATATTATTTATGTTGTCCAAAAATAAGAGCCACTGTCAAGCAGTCTCATGTGACCACAGGTTCTGTGTTGGACAGGTAAATCTGCACAGTGGCTGTCAAAAGCCATATGTCTTTTTACTTATAAAAAGATGACGACTTGAAGAATTGCCACCGACCACATGGCCTAAGTCTTGATATCATGAGCAGCTGTGATTGAGTGATATTTGTCACTACAGCCAGGCATAACTGCTAGTGACTTATATACTGTCATCTCTCCCCATGTATACCACACTTAGTTCATTTGCTCTCACATCTAGACTCCAAGATGCTCATGCTGTCTCTTCTTTAACTGGAAAATGTCATACTATTGTTTAATGTTCAGCTCACATGTTATGATTTTTTGTGTACTGGGAGGTTGAGGGCAAGCTCAATGGCCTCCTCTTGATGTCACTCTCAATTCCATGTCTTTCCCTCTTTGGAGAACTTTAATCAAAGATGTTCAGCGCAGGCCAGAGTTTTCCTTATCCCTCTTATCGTTGAATTCTTGAAAATCAACTTGTATATTTCCTAATAGTAGAATTTGAACTCAGGGTCTTGTATTTGCCAGGAAGATACAAGACCACTTGAGCCATGACAGCCATTGTTACACGGGGAACAATGGACCTGAATGTCTTTCAGTACCAGAAAGAACATGTCTACAAAATGCCTATCAAATAGATCATTCTTACTACCAATGTTTAGCCTAGCTAAAAGACCAAAAGTAAGGCTGTTGCAGCCTTCCTTCCCTCCTGTGAGGGAGGGCACTGGGCTGTGGGGATGGGGATGGTCTTTGTGGCTCCTTCCCTTTCAGCTCACTATCTTTCCTGCTCTCAACATTCCTGCCTGTGCCCAGCCTTAGAGCTCCGCTCTCCACCAAGAGCAAGAAGAAATGGACAACTGTCCCATCACATGAAGACAGGTGGGGCAGCATCGCAGTTAAAGAATTAAGATAATAGAAATAGTGAAATATGGGATTCCTTTCAGTGTTAGGGTGCAAATTATGAAATTCCTCCATTTGCTTCTGAAATGTCTTTTATAGCTGCATCATCTAAATAAGTCTACTAAAGATAGAAGAAATTGTTGCATAAATAATAAATAACAATATTAAACATGAACAGAGTGGTATAAAATACATACTTGTACATTATAAATCAACACTATAGTAATAGAAGAATTCTGTTGATGAAATATACTTCATATGCTATATAAATATATATGGTTTAGGAGAAATTTTAAAAAGTAATACCTATAAAGACATTTATGAGAGTGTTTCTAGAAGAGCAAAAGCCTGGAAATGATTGAAGTACGGTATAATAGGAGGACTGGTTAGGAAGTTATAGAACACAGAGGCCATTAAAAAAATAACTATGGGAATTATTCAGACCATAATCTCCAGGGCAAAAAAAAGGCAATGACAGGTCCACACAAAAAGCAGAATTCAAACTGAAATATATGTTATGATTGAATATGAAAAATATTGTCTCCGTGTGAATCAGGAACAGGAGTGAAAAGGTGAAAAAGAAAATAACATGCTTGAATTGAACGAGGAGGGCAAAATACACACATGTTTTTATTCTTACTTCTTGAGATTGCTTATCAGTGTACCAAAAAGAAAAAAAAGAAGCTGTTTATTTTTCTCTGTTCGGATCCTCTAAGATCACTTGAATAAAAAATGTTAGATCTGATTACTTAGAGTGTATTAAAGTGAAACCTATGGCCAGAAAATGATACTCTATATGTAACGAAAAGGACAGAGAATAAGATAACAACTTTCTGACACTACCCCCAGGTAAGTATTTTGTCATATGCTTGTTTTATGATTTTTTTAAAAGAATATACATCAAAGTAGACTATAAATACAACTGAAGTTCCTTGGGAAGGATCTGATTTAATACATTTAGTGTTATACCATATTTGTATTAATAATTTTCAGTAGGGCAGAGGAAACAAGTTGTAAAGAGCTGTTGGCTTCTTAGAATACATTGGAGTATGTATGTGACTCCACATGTGTACACTTTCAGTACAGACATTGGACAAGTGCCTTATGTATCTTACATATAAAATGAGGGGAAAATGATCCAATGTACCCCAGAAGATAAGGGCCAGATGACCAGTATCTTAGAGGTTACTAAAACTCCAAAGGAGGATAAGAACTAGCCAAACCAGATGGAGAAAAGCTTTATAGGCATAAATGAGAGCTTTACTAGCAGGCCAGAGGGACAGCCTGGGGAAAGTGGGAATAGTTCCGTAAAGCTGGGTGACATCTTAAAGTATAGAGGAAGAGGTTATCCTTGAGACCTTGGCTCATCCGGGCAAATTCTCAAAGCCCTGCCCACCTATGCGTATCTGTACGAGCCTTTCCTTCAATGCTCATGCCTCCAGGCCTGCCTTTTGGGCTGTCATGGGCCAATGTGTGCTTTAATACTGTATTTGTTTGCATCCCTGTCTCCTTCTTCCACCAGACAGATTGCCCGCCCTTGACCTCTCCTCAACTTATGCCTGTCCCCCACATGTAGCATGGAGGATTTCTGGTTGATGAATGTTCAGCAAGGTAAGAAGAAGGCCAAACCTGCTTCTAACAGGCCTCATTCCTCAGAATGCTCCCAGGAAATGGGGTGCCCCTCAGTCAGCAGGAGGGAGGGATAGGCTTAGTATTTTCCTTTCCAATGATCCAGATACATCCTTGGAACCCGCTTAAGAGAAGGCATGGAGAAGACGTGGCAGACCATGTCCAGCAGGGGCCTCAGGGTGAAAGTCCAATGCCAGCTCTCCTCACACTTCTGTCTTCTCACTGTTCCTTTCTTTTCTGAGACCGGAGCCATGGATGCTAATTTCTCCCTATGGAATGTTCATGCTGTGGGAGTCAGAAAAGCTAGAAAATGAATGGCAATCTTTCTGTTGCTGAGGCCAATCTGAACTTGCCCTTTGGGTAAGAGTTTAAGGACAAGAATGAGTTGCTGGACCATAGACCATTTTGTCAGTGGAGCTCTTGGGTTTTATCTGGGTAGTTATCAATTGCTTTATAACCAAACACCTTCAATTTTTCTGACTGTAAATAATACAATCATTGATTTTGTTCATGAAATTCTGATCACAGGGTAGTTGATTTCTGTAAACAAGAGCACATACCAGAGAAGCTTCACTGGAGTGAGGTTTTTTTTTTTTTTTTTTTTTTTTTGCCAGTCCTGGGATTGAGCCCAGGGTCTGAGCATCGTGGACTTTCTTAAGGCTAGAGCTCTACCACTTGAGCTTTTGGCTTTTTTCTATGTAAGTGGTACCAAGGAATTGAACCCGAGTCTTCATGCATGCTAGGCAAGCACTCTACCATTAGGACAAACTCCTGGACCAATGAGTGAGTCTTTTTGTTTGTCTTTTTTTCTCTTCTCTTCTTTTTCTTTTATTCCTCCCTCCCTCCCTCCTTCCCTCCCTCTCTCCCTCCCTCCCTTTCTTTTCTCCTTCTCTCCCTTCCTCCCTCTCTTCCTTTCTTCCTTCCTTTCTATCTTTCTGAAGTCCTAGGGCTTGAATTCAAAGCCTGGTCACTATCCCTGAGCTTTTGTGCTCATGGTTAGCACTTTATCATGTAAACCATAGCTCCACTTCCAGCTGTTGTTGTTACTTGGAGATAGGAGTCTCTTGTGTTTTCCTGCCTGAGCTGGATTTGAGCTATGTTTCTCAGATTTCAGCATACTGAGTAGTACTCAAGATTGTAATTGTGAGCCATTAGTGTCTGGCTAAGTCTTTAAGATCTTTAGATGATCTCTGTCTGACTAAGGCATGCTGGAGGTGGCACTGTAGATCTTCTTGCCATCTTACATCCCATCTCAGAGTCTCTTTCATAATTTAAGAATGATTTTCTCTTCAGGAAGATTAGGAATAAAAAGCAGCGTCATTTCTGGACTTAGAATGTTCTGTCTTCTTGAACTGGTCTCCTCCCACATTTTATTATAGCTGGCAAGAAGTCAAGTGACACCTTCAGTATACTACCTTAGATAGATCTTTTAGTATGCAATCTTAGCTAGATCAAGCTCTTCATGCAATTGCAGGCTACAATATCTCCAGGCTTTTTGTCATCACCAAAGACCCCCCTCCCCCGCCATGGATTCTCATATCTGGGAAGACTGACATTCACAAGAAGCCTTCCTGAGCACCGTCATCAGTGGCCAAATCCCTAAGGCTTTTCTCATATTCTTCTGGAGGACTTTTAGGGTACTTTCCCCCAAACCAAGGTCATGTGTTTTGGTATTTCATTATGATAGTACCTGGATTCCAGGTGTTGTGACACCTATTGATTGCTGTATAGCGACCACTCCAACTTCAGGGGCTTGAAACAACATTTGTTTCACTTACCTGCCTATGTTTTGGGCAGGACTCAGAGGGTTCAGTTATCATCCACTGACATGACATGTCAGTCATGTCTTGACTGGCGCTGGGGAGTCTATCTCAAGCTCGTTCCTGTGCTGGCTGGTTGGGGCTGATGGCTGCTTCTTCTGTCCATGAGGCAGTTCAGGCTTCTTTGACTATTGGGTTTCAAGACCATACTTCCCCAGAGACTGCAAGTGGAAGCTGGCAACTGCTGTTGATAGCAGTCATAGAGGAAGACTCAAGAGAACATTTTTCTGAAAGTGAGGAAGGTCACCTGGGCTAGAATATACTGCCATGATCCACGTGGAATAATACAATCTGTCACAGAGTTCTGATGTTCTTATAGGTTTTGATTGTGGATTGTTGTGAGGCACTGAGGAACTACCAATTCCCAAGATGAACATTGGATTTATAATTTTTTTGTTTATTTGAGACAATTTCTTTTTTTTTTTTTTTTGCCAGTCCTGGGCTTGAGCTCAGGGCCTGAGCACTGTCCTTGGACTTTCTCAAGGCTAGAGCTCTACCACTTGAGCCTCAGCACCACTTTCTATGTATGTGGTACCGAGGAATCGAACCCGGGTCTTCATGCATGCTAGGCAAGCACTTTAACCACTAGGCCAAACTCCCGGCCCCTTGAGACAATTTCTTGTTTGGAGTCCAGGCTGGTCTAAAACTTGCAATCCCCTTCCCCTTTCATCCATTCAAGTGCATGGATTACAGGTTTGTGCTGAAATGTATGGCTTGGTGCATGACTCTTGAATATTATCGTCATCTAGAAATGAAGCGGGCTTAACTCAGTATTAGTTTCAGATGGTTTTTTTCTGGCCACAGAGCTGATTAGTAAGTTACAAAAAAAGTAAGATTATAAAATAAAATTCCAGACAGGCTGAGCTAGATTCTCCTCACCATATGATTGTACTATTACCTTCCAGCCCTTCTACAGACACGAGGCTGAGCATTTCAGATGGTTCCCACCTCCTCCTACCTCCCATTCATCATTTTGTCCTGTCTCCCTCCCTCCCACTCAGTTCCTTGTGTGCTTGTAGCTATGTCTCACCCCAGCTCTTCCAGCCCTCTCGGTGATTCATCTTTCCTTCTGCAAGAGACAGTTTCATAATAGCAGTTAGGACAACTCTGTCACTAAAGGCTTTAACTGTACTAATTAAGTGTGTGTGTGTGTGTGTGTGTGTGTGTGTGTGTGTGTGTGTGTGTCTACTGGTCCTGGGACTTGAACTCAGGGCCTTTCACCTTGATTGGCTTTTTTGCTCAAGTTTGCTGCTCTACCATTTGAGCCACACCTCCACTTCTGGCTTTTTGCTGATTATTTGGAAATAAAAGTCTCTTGGATTTCTTTCTATTCAGAGGCTGGTAGAACTCTTCAAACCATCATCCTCAGTTCTCAGCCTCCTGGGTAGCTAGGAGATTATAGGCAAGTGTAACCAGTATCTTGCTGGTGGGCAGGATTCTAAGATGCTCTGCCAAATTGCTATTCTTCTGATACTATCAAAATGATGCATTTGAATCCCATGCTTTGGTTAAGTTATGAGACGCTGTTGAGAGAGATTATCTGGGCAGGACCTATCCATCATATGAGCTCTTTCCACTGGGGACTAGAGGTCAGAGAAAGGTTAGGCAGAGATCTGAAATGTGACTGAGATGTGCCATTGCTGGTTGGGGAGATGGAGCAAACCATGTGAAATGAAATGCAAAGGGCATTTGGGAACTGAGCGTGGCTCCTGGCTAAAAGGTGGCAAGGAAACAGACCTCAGACCTGACAGCCACAGGGACGTGAGTTCTGAGCAAGTAGTGGATCCTGAGCTGCAGGTGAGTGAGCAGCTGGGTGACATCTTGAGTTCAGCTTAGTAAAACTCTAGGAATAGAATCCAGCCATGCTGTGTCTACGCTTCCCACCTACAAAATGATATGACTGCCGATGGGTTTTGTTTCTAGTTATTGAATGTGTGGGAACATGTTGCATAGCAATATGTAACTGTATTAGCTTCCTATGGCTGCCCTAGCAAATTATCACAAGTTTGGTGGCTTTTAAGCAAAAGGAATGTATTCTTTCACACTCTTAGAAGCCCAAAGTCTAAAATGAAGGCATGCACACTGTCCTGTTTCCTCTGCAGGATTCAGGGAAAAGCCCTTCTCTTCTGTCTAGGCCCTGGAGGTCTTGGTGTGTCTCCTGGCTTTATATCTTGGCTTTCTCTCAGATGAGGACACCGGTCATTGGAAGTAGGTTCCACCTGGATAATTCAGGGTTATGTCCTTATCTGAAGTTCATTAATTTGCTGGGTGCTGGTGGCTCATGCTTGTAATCCTAGCTATTCAGAAGGCTGAGATCAGAGGACTGATGTTAGAAGCCAAATCCAAGAGACTCATCTCAAATTAACCAGAAAACAAGCCAGAAGTGGTAGGGTGGCTCACGTGGTACAGAAGAGCTAATCAAGATCATGAGGCATGACCTCCAGCCTGTACTAGCAAAGATTGTTAATTTACATTTGCAAAGACCTCCCTTTCTTCAAGTAAGTTCATATTCTCAGGGTGTGAGTATTAGGGTGGAGAGACATATAGATCCATCAATCAGATCTCTATCTATCTATCTACCTACCTATTTATCTATCTATCAATCGGTATATATGTATGCATGTATGTATATATATATTTTTTCCAGATTATGAGATTGCATATGATAGACAAATGCTGTACCACTGAGCTACATCTGTAGTTCTTACTTTTTGTTTTTTGAGACAGTGGCTTGTTATATAGCTCAGATTGGACTTGAACTCACTATGTAGCCTCAAATGTACAATTCTTCTGCATCGGCCTTCAAAGTACTCTGATTAAAGGTGTGTACCTACATGCCTCAATGGATATATCATTTTGGAGACATCATCCAATCCATGACAATAACTAATACAGACCTCATTACTTTTCTCTGCAAAGAAGAAACTGTAGGCAAGTATAGCTTTCAAAGTAAAATTTACTAGATTCTGTCTGCTTCACAAGGCCTATTTCTCTTGTAGCATTTACACCAACACTGGTAGAGACTACTGCTGAGTAAATACTTGTCAATTAATTGAAATTCAAAATTAGTTAAGAGTAAGGATGTACTATGTTCAGAAAAAAATTCTGAGTTGAAGGGAAACGATCATTTCTGCAAGTTCTCTCAATTGTCTAAAGAGGCCTCAATTGATGAATATTTCCATTCTTGATTAAAATGATTAAGGGTCATTATGAAACGAGAGGCTTGGATGCTTTCCAAAGACACACTTTCCTGAAGGGATTAGAAATACAGAAAGGAAAGGGGAACCTTCTTATGCTGAATATAGTTTGGAAGCAAACTGACCTAGGATAAAGCTCTATTGTCTATTGTCGGCTGAGGGCCACTTAACCTTTCCAAATCTTCTTCCACGCATGTAGGTATCTTACTGCGAATGTAAAGGAAAGGTAAGATAATAGTGCTCACAGAGGTAAATCCTCTCACAGTTGCTTGTGTGTGTATCATTTATGTGCTTACCTGGGAGATGATATCATCAACCTTACTTTCAGATGAAGGGATTGAGACAATAATGGTGGGATCAAACGTCAAACACTACTAACAAAGGATCAGCAATCAGGATTTGAAACAAAGCAGAACTCATGTCTCTTGGAGCCACCATCCTTCTTGACCTTGATACCTACTAGGAATTCCTGGAGAAAACAATTCAAAGGCAGGAAGAGTGGTAGCTCAACCTATAATGTGAAGATCCAGGGAGTTACCATTCTAGCTCAGAAGTTGATGAGATTCTATCTCAACAAATGGCTGGATGTTGTGGCATATACCTGTTTTCTTAGCTATGAGTGAAGCCCAGTGGCTATGAGGCACATTGGAAAACACAAGTAGAAGGATAAAATTCCAGGGTGAAATGGCATAAAGTAAGACCCTACCATGAAACTAACCAGTGTAAATGGAGGCTGGAAGCATGGCTCAAGCAGTAGCGTGCATGCCTAGCAAAGGCTCTGAGTTCAATCCTCAGTGCTACCAAGCAGCAGCAACTACAATGATGATGACGATAACAAGAAGAAGAAGAAGAAGGAGGAGGAGGAGAAGGAGTAGGAGTAGGAGGAGGGGGGAGAGGGAGGAGGAGGAAGAAGGAAGAAAGGCATCTGGAGAAAATCAGAACAAGAGCTATAGAAAGCAGGTGACATAGATCAAGGACTTAAAAAGAGGGATTATGATCTCTGTAACCTGATGCTGAAAGCTATCTACAGAAAGCTGTGAATGTCTGGACTGGAGCTCAGCAGGCCCAGGAAGACTGGAGTGGAAGCAGGAAGAACAGGACAATGTTGGCATGGGAAGCAATACAGTGTGGTGAGTTGAACTCAGGGCCTTCCTGCCTCCAGCCTTGGGATGTGAGTGGCCTTCAGGGTGACTTCACCTCAGAGCAATACCTGTATTAGAGCTGCACCTGTACCAGGTTCTGGAGAGAGGGAATCCTAGGAAACAAAGTCCAGTTCAGCTGGGCAGGCACAGTATGCATAATCTTTTGATGTTCATACACAGAAGTATGCAGAGGAGTAACTGGACTCGTTATTTCTGTGAAGACTGGGGTTTCCTTTCTTGCCATTCTGGGTGAGGGAGCAATGGATGAGTATGTCCACTTAGAAGTCAGCCTGTGTACAGGATTCTGATCAGGGCAGAGAGTGGTCAATGACCGTGGACAGATTACAGGTGGGGGAGCCAGTCTCCTGTAACTTTTCCACCTTTCCCCACAACTCCTCAAATAAGCCTACCACAAATTTGCAAATGGTGCATCAAGACAAATCTTTATGTGTCACACCTTTCTCTGTCCCCATCACATCTCCATCTCTTACCCCTTCTAGAAGCAATTCAAAAGATGTTGCCAGCAGATTAGGACTATAGTACAAAGCTATAATGTGACTTCAAAGGCTTAGTTGGGACAGGAGGCTCCTCACTGGAGCAGCTGAGAAAGCTGCCATGTGATAGTGGGTGGGTGTGGGCGTGGGTGTGATGCATAGGATGAGTGGAGTGGAGATGGTGGGCTTTAGGGTGAGGACCTTGAAAGTGAGACTCCAGACTAGGTAATGCGAGTGCAGAGAGGAGAGAGACACCAAGTGTCCTATGAGAGGAACCAGAAGCTAGGTTGGCTTAGGAGAAGCTGATGTAGTATGCACTTGGGTCAGGCCTGAGTATAGAGACAGTGGACATGAACATTGAATATCTCTACAACTTGACATCCCCAGCAGCTGCTGGTGATACCTCTTCCAGAAAGAAACAATACCAATCACCATTCTAAAGGTTTTCAAAGATCACCTAGGTGAATCCTTTTCCTACCTCTGCAAAGTGGGGGTTTTACATGGAAATGCTTTCAGAGGTTCAGAGCAGGTTCAGGTGACTTGCTTGAGGTTGTCCTTATCCCTTGAAGATGGTAAAACTGAGATTTGAACTTCAACCTTTCCAGATCCAAAGGTGCCACTTTGTTTAACTTGAAAAGGAATAGAGAACGGGCTGGAGATCTAGGCTTTAAGACCTGGGAGGCTTTGTTTTTGTTCTTTCAAAAGACTTAGACTCTGGGGCAATATGAGATGGTGCCTTAAAAAAGTGCATTTCCTGCCAGAAGTTTGGTCTAGTGGAAGAGTGCTTGCTTAGCATGCATGAAGACCCAGGTCCAAGTCCTAGGTACCATATACGTAGAGAAAATCAGAAGTAGTGCTGTGGTTCAAGTGGCTGAGCTCCAGCCTTGAGGAAAGCCCAAGGATAGTGCTCAGGCCTTGAGCTCAAGCCCAGGACTGGCAAAAAAAAAGTACATTTTCAAATATTTAACTGTGTTTCTTAGGATCTTAGGAAATTGAGCTGTTGCTGTTTCTTCATTTTTCATTCTTTAAGATAAATCCTTTAAAAGCTATATTCATTATAGTTTTCTCTTGAAGTTTTTCTATTTCAAATTCAAAGCAAAACGTTAACAATAAACTGACTTTCTAGAAATCAATTGCAATCCCCTTTTTGTGACTTTCATTGAGCCACTTTATAATAATTCAGATGATTCTTTTAATGAACATGTCTTACTTCTCTCACACAATGATTCTGATTTTTCTTTGGAGAAGAAAAATGGATTCTCAGTAGATGCTTTGGGCCAAAATCACAATGAGTGAAGAAGGGAACAGGTTGTGGTAAGTGGAGCTCCGGCAGATAACACAGAGAGACAACTGTCCCCAAGTCAGGATCCATCTTCAGGGTGCTAGGTGGAGGCTCCAGAAACCAGTTGCTGGGGAGCCCAAAATTGTCTGGCTTTGTCTCTTTAACCTCTTTGGTTCTCATTTATTCTATTCACTTACACAATTGTGCATTCAGATGTGAGGATGTTGGACTATAACTCACCTTTGACAAAAATGTATCATGTAAGTAGAAACTTTGAATACACAGTAGTGATGGTGAACCAGGGTGTGTGTCACTGTTGGGGGTGTTGGGGTGACATGTACTCTTTCTACAAATTCATATTTGATGTCATTTGCCCCAGTCTTCTTCTTGGAGCTCAGGACCCAGCTGTGAACAGCTGGACACATGCTACCAGAACAGAGAAAACTACCATGTCTTGATGATGGCACTCCATCCTTGAGTCACCTGCTGCATGGTTATCTCAGTCCACAAGTGAGGATGCCAGCAAGACTTTTCATCTCCCCACCCCAGCCTGTGAGAGATCAGACCCCCTGAGGGTTCCATCATGAAGCTCACAGCAGACAGAACCAGGAGCAAGAGAAAAGGAAGGACTGCAGCGGGAGGGGACTTAGGAGAGTAGGATTTTTTCTCCTTTTTGAGGACAAATATGCCAGGGAGAAATGAAGGACAAGTTTGATTCTAGCAAGATTGGCACAATTGCAAGAGTGCCATCAGCCAGCCTGAGGTGCTAACTGCCCCTCCACTTCCCTATCCACTGCCTCTGGGCATGCGCTACCCAGGATTGACAGGCAAGGTTCTCTGACCCAGCCTCTGACAAGAAAGTCTTGACTGTTGGCAGGAAAGGTTTTCTAAAGCAGCTTCCATAGCAACCCGAGAGAACTGGAAGAAGCAGCTGAAGAGCTCTGGTTGCTTAGCAAACACTGGCTGCTTGGGAGGTGGCGGCTGCCTGGCGTCTGGCCCCAGGGGGGAAAGGAGACTGAGGATGGGGCCCATTGTCCCTCTTGTATTTGGGGAACTTGAGGTTTCCCAAATGAGGCCAGGTGGCTTGGGGCCAGCAGTCTGTCCCTCCTCTGCACAGTCCTGGCTCTGTTTCACATGAGCATGCAACTTCATTGAACCTTTCCATCTTTTGCATGCAAGTTCATGATGATCTTGGCACATTCAGCACTCCCGCAGGCTCATTGACCACTAGGAAGATGGGGGTGCTGGGTGGAAGCGTCTTCTGGAGTCCTGCCTTCGAGAAGAGTGGCCTAGGGAGAGAGAGCAAGGTGGAAGAAGGCTCAGGTTGGGCGCTTTCCTTTGCATTCAGTACACAGGGGGAAAGGCTGAGCCTGGAAGTCCCGCTCAGAGGTTTGTCTTTGTGATTGGGAGGCTACATCTTTGTCGAGAAGTAGCTTGTGGCTGATGTTTAGAGTCTCAGAACATCCACCCCAGGATGTTGTAGGCAAGGGTGCTTTGCAGAGGTGGATAGCGTAGGCCAGGGTGGGAGGTGTTCCTGAGCCTGGCTGATTACCACTAAGAAGCAGTCATGAAGACAGCAATTACTGCCCACGATTTCCTAGCCCTCCTATCTGGGAAGGTTCCATGCACCTTGAACAGGTGATGGAGCTTCTCTCAGCCTCAGTTTCCTAAGTTTCCAGTGCCAGTGCCAAGCCTGGCATGATCTTCTTTCTGCCTTCATTCTTATCCAGCCTAGTCTCTAAAACTTACTTTTTAAACTTCCTACTGAGAAGGCAGCAGAGACCAGGACAGAAAGCTGGTCACCCATCAGATTGGCCCATGTATGATAGTCCTTGATCTTGACCTGCCTTGTTAGAAATCATGTTTGACCACTCTGTACCCATGATACCTCTGTACTTCAGTGAGGAAGTGCTGGTGAAGCCTTGTCACTTGAGAGTTCAGAAGAGAAGAGAGCTCTCTAGGTGGAGCCCAGTGCGAGCATCAGTTTGCAGGTCAAGGAAAGGACAGAGATACAGTAGTGATGGGGGGGGGCGGTTGGGGAGCTATGTAGACCACAGACTCATTACAAAGACACAGAGGAAATGGAAATGCACGTTACTAAGCACAGAAGCCAGAGCAAGAAGCCTAGTGGTTTTGACTCTAACACTACGACCCTCTTGAAAAGAGGCTGCCATGGGCAGTGCACAGGTCACCAGGGGTTGAGGGAGAAGCAGCAGAGCACAGAACGTCTTTAGGACAGTAAATGATTCTGTGGACACCTGCCTTTTTCAGCGGATCTCGTTGATGTTAAAACAGTGGGTGACAAGGTGAGTGGGAAGAAGAGCCTCTGGGAGCTTTTCTTCTTTTCCAACTTGCTAGGCACTTAACTGTGGCTGCTGTAAAAACATGGAAAGCCAGCTATGTATGCATATTATATATATGTGTGTGTACATATGCATACACACATATACATATGCATTTGTATACACACAGGTGAGTATACATACACATGTACATATACGTGTATATATACCTATTTTTTCCAGGCTTTAATTCAGAAGAGTCTTCCTAAACCACAGTCCTGTTGGTTTTGCCACACAGCGAAGTGTCTTTGAGTAGCCATGGCCCCCAGCCCCTAGGTACCCCAGGCTGTCACCCACAAGCCCTATGGAAGGATGCCCTTTCCCCCTTCCCAGTGATTTTTGTTATTTAAAAGCACTGGGAGTGAATTCAGTAGTTGTGAAATTTCAAGAGGCAAGCACAGAGCTGGGAGGCGTTTCTTGAAGCATGAAGTAAGGAAGTGGCTTACTGCCTGCCCAGCTCGGCACATGTTTAGCACTAGTAGCAGCTGAACTGTCCTACCCAAACCCTCGAGAAGGGGCCCTTCTCATTGGAGAAGACCATCACAGGGCACAGCAGCCCCTTGCTGAGATTGATGACCCGTTCTGTCGATCATTCTGTTACACTCTCATGCGCTAACTGGTATACCTGTGCTCCATTTCTCAGGTATGCATGAAGTCAGGCACCTGGGGAAAAGACCAGACATAGAACTAGGGCATTGAAGTGAATACAGTATAATTGCTTGGTGGAGCACGCACATGCATGTGTCCTATAAATAAGCCATCACTGTTCAGAAATGGACAAAAATACAGTGTTTGCTGCAGAGGCCTGAGCAGCACTGCTGGGGAGATGCAGGTTGGCTTCTAACAGGAAGGGACCAAGGAGGAGGAGGAGGAGGCACAGTGCTACTTACACCTGAGGAGGAGTGGAGCTTGAGTGCAGATGGACAGACACCCGTTTTGACCCCAGGGTGGGGGAGCTGAATTTGAAATACTCCTCAAATGAATGAGGGACAACTCTGCAGACCAGATTTAGGGGTTTGGACTGCGCTCTGCTGCACACAGGCACACCAGCAAGTCTCACATTTCCTTTCTCTAAGTCATGGAAGAGTGCTTTTGTTGGCCATTTGGGTGGGTTTTGTCTGCTCGTCCGTCACTCTAGACTTGCAGGGTCCTTCACTGAGGCCTAGGCACCTTCTTGAGGTAGAAGGATGGCACTGCTGCTTCTGGGATGTCATCTGAATCCTCTGGTGCCCTTAGATCCCCCACTCCCCACACATACACAGCAGTTCCAAACCGAGGACTCCATCAGAGAGTTGATTCTAGGCTCTGGCCCTTTCCCCAGCAGGGGATCGCCAGAAACATCTGCTCAGGCCAGAGAGCAAGACCTCTTGCTGCCACTTGTCGTCTTTCTCCCCCTTGCTTTCCTTTAAAACAATAATTGTTGTTTTTCAAGGAAGATACTCTGGCCCATGGGGGCTGCGGAAACTTTGGCAGGCCTAAGTCATGAAGGCCTGACTCTAAAGTTTCCATGTCCCATGAGGCCTAGCACATCAGCCACGGGTGATGACAGCCTCAGAGGCCTGGTGTTCCAACCCCAGACACAGGCGGGGGTGGGGTGGGGTTGGGGGGTGGAGAAAGAGAGATTGAATGGTTTCCAGGCCTTCTCTATTGCAAGCGAGGGGCCCTTCTATAGCCTTCACTGTGCACCGAGATCTGCTCTTCCCTAGGGACTGGTGGAGATTGAGCCCTGGGGTGGGAGAGGGAGAATCCACTTTTTCCCTCCTTTCCCAGCCTTCAAAACCAGAGACACTGTGACCGTCAGCTACCACAGGTACAGTGACTGCTGCGGAGAAGGTTTTCAAGAGCCTGTAAAGATACTTGCAGCCCAGAAAGAATATTTTCTTTAAAATACAAGTTTAAACAGCAGACAGATGTAAAACACATTTACTTGGAAGTTTTCAATATTTACCTGCAAAGTCAGTAGCACCTGTTGTGTGTAATTAGGGTAGAGAGAGCCAATGGGATGGTACCTGAGCCCAGGAGGCCCCTCCCCCAAACAAGGCTTCAGGGCAATGGACGTGGCTTCTCACAACAGAGGCTCCAATTTGTGGAGGTGTTAGGAGGCCATGCATGTTTATGAGTCTCTTTAGAAGAGAACCGTGATTTGTCTAAAAATCATCCCATTCTATTTGTCTAGTCAGAAATTGTTTTAAATAAAGAAATGACTATGTGATGACATTTTGGCAAATTAGAATTATAGGAATTCTGCTAAGGCTTCTGAGAAAGATTTTCAGGAAAAGTTTTTCATTCCAAAACCAGATATACCAGAATAAGTGGACATGCTTCTAGTTACTGAAATGGTCGTGTAAAGCTGTGGTGTTCAGAGCTAGTGCAGCCATATTGTGATCATGAGGGGACAAGTCTGAGAATAAAAGTCTCTCCCCAAGGATAGCAGAAAGAAAGAAAAAAGGAATACAGGTTCATGATGATGTCATTAAACTATTGAAATACATTAGCTTGGAACTGTTCTACCTCTGGGCTTACTGTGTGAGGTAACTTTAGTTTCATCTTTGGTTTTTAGTTGCAGTAAAAAAATGTTTAAGACCCACTTAATCTTTTACCCGTAGCTGAGAACAATCAAGATGACTCAATGACAAATATGCTATTTTGTTCTAAGCCTTTGTCCAGGTTATTCTCATCCACAACAGCAACAACAACAAAATGGAATATTTTCTTATCCATCTGGTGAACTTGTCCCTAAAAATCAGAACAGCTGTTGCTTCCTGTAGGAACCATTCCCTGGTTCTTATTGTCTAAAGATTTTTTTTATCATTTCCCGTGTAGCGTGTTCAGGATCCTCAGCCCATATTTACAAGTCTTGCACATGACATTTTAATGCCCTGTCATTCCTTTCACCGCCATTGTATCTTTGGAACAGATGGAGCATTTTATTCATCATTTCTGCGGCTCATGAAACAGAGCCTGGCACTGATTAAACCTCACTAAGGATTTGTTCGATTGAATCCAACCAAGGAGCACAATGCGTGAGAAGTTCATTGAACTATAAAGCGAAAGACACCAGGAAATATCAGGAAGTGGATACATGTGGTCACTGAAGTGTTAATTGCTTTTTAATGGATGTGGTTCAATTAAACAGATAGTTATTTAGCCATCGATGTGGTTATCTGTGCAACCCCAGGAAAACAGATGTTTTCTGACTATAGCTTTCTCTCCTTCCAAAACCAAGGTAAGAAGGATGAACTCATGGTCTATCCCTCACTTCTCTCAACCACAGAGGATGGACTGACACAAGCAGGAAGGCCCGTGGCAAGGCCTAGCTGTGTACTCGTGACCACGACCTGCTCTAATCACCCTAAGATGAAGCTCTGACACCCCAGTCATCTCAGAGCCCACTGAGGCCATTCAGACTGTCAGCCCTGAGCCTGTTTCCCTGCCTGCACCATTCCTTCCTTGAGAAACCCCAACCTAAAAACCCTGCCACCCCTTGCCTCCTGACCAACCCCATGCTTCCTTGTGTGGCATGAATGGCATAGTGTATGCCCTTCTCTTGGGAAGTGTAACAAGCTGGCATTTCCATGAAGATCCTCTTCTGATCTCTTGGCCTCACCCTGGAATGATAATTAACCTACATTTCCAGGCTGTTTAAGGACTTTAAGGTCTTTAAGGACCTTGGGCACTGAGACATCCACGGATCCTTTAGCAGCCTAACCTAGCAGTGTGGCAAGAATGAAATTAACACTCCCTTGCTCAAGGGGTGGGGCCTGTTTCTTTGGGGGAAAACTGGGGGAGCAGCCTACCTGCTCCGGGTGCTTGCTTGTTTATAGATTTCTACACAACTTTTGGAAGAAGCAAATTTTGCCTTGGGGGGCGAGGGGGAGAAGACTCTCCTCCAGTAAGCTACTTAATGATCTTGGGCTGCTGAGAAAGAAGGGAGTTGTGGTTGTGAGTTGGATCTTTCAGATGTATTGCACCAAACCCAAGAGTCTCGATAGAGAGCAGAGGCCTTGGGAACCAGAAGGAAAGTGAGGACCAGAGTTTCCAAGCCAGGCCCTAGTGCCTCGGACTCACACTTTCCCAGGAGGCCTGACTTGCAAGGCCATTAAATCAAATTGAAAGGGAAGGATGGAGCTTAGGAGTTCCTGTTGTGGTCTCCCAGGAAGAGCCTGTCAGTGGTCACCCTTGGCAATGGCATAGCAGGCCCTCCATGGAGAAAAGCCTGTGGGCTGAAGCTTAAAGGAAGCTTCTGGGAAGCTCTGCTGGGGCCAAGGCGAAATGGATTGGGCAGAAGAGTCTGGAAGCTGCTGGTGGCCTCCGGATCTTGTCAGCTTAGCCAGGGCAGCGGGGTCAGGAGTGGTGAGGACCGGGGCCTTTGGTCTTGCAGTCTGGATCCTCTCTTGCACCAGGGCAGGGCCTTTCCTGGTGCCCGGAGACTGAGGTGGAGCTGATTTGGGAAGAGCTTGTGCCTGAGCTTCCTAAACAAAGGCCTCCTGCTGACTCATCTTCTCCTGGAAGGCTGCTGCTGTCTGCTTAGGCCCAGGAGGATCCAGAGCTGGGGACCAGGAACTGACTCTATGGGTCTTCCCAAATCCCCACCAGAACCTCAAAGCCTTAGCTGTTTCTCAAAGTGGCTTCTCTGCTTCCTAAAACTCCCCTTCCCTCCCTTCTAAATCCCCTGCTCTGGGGGCTTCCAAGACCTGGGCCTCATCCCATCCAACAGATCCCACAGCCCCTGGTCTTCGTAGCTTCCTGGATCCGTCGTGGCCATGCTGCCATCCTGGGAGGTGACGGCTGTCCTCCTCCTGGGTCCGCTATCAGCCACAGCCCCAGTTTCAAAGTGCATCCTTAGAGGGGAATAAACATGTTCTAATCAAAACAAAACACTTCCAAATGGGAGTTTCCTGTTGGAACTTCCTGGCAGCTCCCAAGGCAGTAGTGATTATGGAAACACTCACTGATTTCCCCTCACCCCTTGGGGAGCACTGAGGGCTTAGGACAGTGCTAGTCTTCACTTAGTAATCAGGCCCAGAATTAGCAGGTCAAACCCTAGTTTGGTTAATTCAGAACTGCAGGGAAGCCTGGCAACAGGAGGAAGTAACAGTTGGGCCAACTCCTGTTTGGTAGAGTTGCCTTTTCTCCTTTGAAAAGTCTTGGACTCTTGAGTAGAAGAATCTATAAGCAGAAGCCTGAGAGTCATCTTAACTGTCCCCTTCCTCATCCCACACCATTAGTGACTGGGTCGGATGCTTTTGCCTTCTTTCAATTTCTCAGTGTGGCATCTGTTTGTTCTCTGCTCCAGATCAAAGCCTTGCCTTCACTGCCTGATAATCCCAACAATCTTACATTATGCCTTCTCGCTTCGCCCCCAGCACTCCTTCCACACAGGCTGCAGGATAATCCAGTCAAGTGCTCAAAATCCCTCCAAGAGGTGGATCTCCAAGGCTCAGTAAGCAGAAGCCCACCCTTCTCTGCATCTCAGCTCCCGCTTCTCTGTCCCGGCCTCGTGTCCCAAGCTTGATGTCACAATATACCCCACTGTGGACTAGGCTGGAATAGGCTCTCCCTGTGATTTAACTAGACTAATTTACTAGTACTTCAACAGCAGTAATGCATTGTCTTACACTATCATAAATCCGAGGCTGTTGGGGACTGACTGTGGGGTCAGTGACCGTGACTGTGGGGTCAGTGACCTTGGACCCGCACAATTGAGTACACAAGGAAGTAAGCTCTTATCATGATTTTGGGCTGTGTCAATAGCTTCTCATTTAACCTGTTTGGGACTTGATAGCTTCTCATTCAACCTATTTCAGACTTGATACTGTTTGTACGAATGTAGCCCCTGGCAGTTCCCTAGTTTAAAGATGTGTATTTAAGATTGAGAACTGGAAATAAACTGGGCTACGGTCTTGGGCTACAGGCTTCTTAAGCTGTGGCTCCTGATTTGGGCTGTAGCCCTCCTGAACCCCATCTGTTTGTCTCTCTTCTATTTTTTCCTAGTCCTTGCCCCCTATTTCAGGAATCCCAATCTGCGAACCCTGGTTTGCTGCCGGTTGGCCCCGGCACGAGGCCAAATATCAGCAGGGCCAAGTTATTTCTGAATGGGGAGACCTGTCGTAAACCTCACTCCTCAACTTCTGACAGGTATTGGAAAGCTGGTTTCTTGCCTCTGACTGTTGCTTGAATTTTTGTTTTTGTTGTTAATTGTGAAGCTTGAACTCAGGGCCTGAGAACTCTGGATGGACTTTCTTTTCTCAAGGCTAGTGTTCTCCCACTTCTGGCTATTCAAGTGGTTAATTGGAGATAAGATTCTGGGGGACTTCCCTGCCTGGGCTTGCTTCAAACCATGTTCCTCGGATCTCAGCCTCCTGAGTAGCTAGGATTGTAGGCATGAGCCACCAGCACCCAGCTGCTACCTGAACGTTGACAGAACATTCTGGTCTTCCTGTCTATGCACAAATATCCTGGTCTCATTCTAACTGAATTATCTCCAAAAGGCCCTATCTCTAAACAAAGTTACATTTGGGAGTCATGGAGGATCTAACTTTAATACTTGAAAGGGAAAGGACGTAACACTTTCCATTCAAGTCCTCTCTGTTCTAACCTCAGCCTATCTGTCTGCTGCCCTGGAAACAATCAGCCACCTCCCCTCTGTGTGCTCTGAATTCTGTATAAAAGACCACAGAGGATGTAGAAGTAGATCCTGGCTTATGACAGGGGAGCACTTTCTTTGTCTGTATCTCCAGGGCACAGAATAGGTGTTAGGTATCCAGTAGGTGCTCAGTATTTGTCTGCTAGATCAATGAAAGATGGAACATATGTGAAAGTTCTCAGGAAAAATGGGATCTGGTTAACATTTCTCCAACCTGGATTCTCTCTAGCACCATATAAATCTCTCTTAGTTGCTGCCTCGTCTCTCTTCCACTAGCCCTCTCTGTTCAGGTAGAGCAATCTTATGAATCCAAAGCTGATTGCATCATTTCCCAGAGTCAACAAGTATATCAGAGATTTGCTTGCTGGATAAATGAGAGACTAAATGAATGGATTCTATAGACTTGTGAGCACATAGAGCCTCACAGGATTGGCTGCCATGATTATGAAAGCAAAGGAGTTCTGCCATCTGCAGTCGGCAAACTGTAGAACTAGACTGTCCCTGAACCTCTGTGTTCAAGGCTATTGCTCTACCACTTGAGCTACAGCACCGCTTTCAGTTTCTGAGTGGTTAATTGGAGGTAAGAGTCTTACTGGGGCTTTTCTGTCCAGGCTGGCTTCAAACTGAGATCCTCATATCTCAGCTGACTGAGAAGCAGGGATTATAGGTGTGAGCCACTGGCACCCAGCTTCTCTATCTTTTTATCTACCCAGGCTCTCAATGGATTGAGTAGTAAGTACCCCCATTGATGAGGGAACATTGTCTATCCAGTCTGTTAATGCAAATGCTAATCTATTCTAGAAGTAATTTCATAGATTGGCCCACAAATAATGTTTCTCCAGCTTTATGGGCCTGTGTTAGCCGAGGTAAGATGACTCACAAGATGAACCATCATAATTAAAGAGAAAATTCATATATTCCAAATAGTTAACAATTGACTAATCAGAACTAGCCAATCAAAATAGGGCATGACCCTAACAGCTGCCAACAATAAATGGGCAGTAATAATTATCATACTTTCCCCCAACTCCTCTGGTCATGAGTCTTGAACTCTGGGCCTGGGCACTGTCCCTGAGCTCTTCGGCTCAAGGGTATTGCCCTATCTCTTGAGCCACAGCACCAGTTCTGGTTTTCTAGTGGTTAATTGGAGATAAGAGTCTCAGGTCTTTAGTGCCAGGTCTGGCTTTGAACCTCAGTCCTCAGATCTCAGCCTCCTGAGTAGCTAGAATTACAGGTATGAGCCATCACACCTGGTACTATCATACTTTTTAATCACCCTGGTGTTAAAGATGCAAGAACCTTGGATAGTACTTGAAAGAAACTTCTAAAAGCTGTGAGAAATCAGCAAGAAATCAGAGACATCAATTTTATAGCCACAAGGAGCAGAACTCAGCCAATCACCCGAGTAAGACTGGAAGGAAATTCTCCCTCAGCCTCTAAAGAAATCAGGCAGAGGATGACAGATACCTTGTCTATGGTCTATACAACTCTTAAGCAGAGACCCACTATGTCCCCACTGAATTTTGTACCTGACAGATAATATATGGGTATTATTTTAAGCCACTACCTTTTGGGAAAATTGTTATGCAGCATTACAAAACTAACACCAAGTATGATAAACACTTTAAAAATTAATTTGAACATTAGAAGAAAATACTGACTTGTTAACGGTGCTTCCCTTGAGCGATAGTGTTTCCTGCCTATTCATTCTTCAGTGTATTTTTCTAAGTGCTTTACAATGTATGCGTCCTACTCTTACAATGAGGGAAAAAAACTATCATATTTGTCTCAACATTTTTAAAAATTAAGACCTAGGGATCAAGACTGTTTGATTTTCTTGTCTTGGTCAATATAGACAGATATTTCACTAAACGAATTCAGCTTTCCAACCTAACACGGGTTTGCATTTCTAGACACAATCTCCAGTCTCTTAAAACTTAGATATTATGTCCACGTTACAATGGAGATAGAGAACTTATGTGGTGACTCGATCCAAGTCACCGTATTCCATCCACAAAGACTCGCATCCAGGTCTGCCTTTTCTACTGAACCTCCTGCCTGTGTCCCTCCCTCCAATTCATGCACACCTTTCCTCTTCACATCCTATTGGAGGCTTTTTGACCTGAGGAGGGACAGGAGCTTTTTCTGGATATAACAAGGCATGGAATGCCTAGGAATCCTTCCCAGCAATCACTGCTGCTTCCTGATTCACTATGTAGACAACAGGGGTCAAGAAAGACTGCTGTTTGACTTCCTACTCTGCCTAACAGCTTTATTGATGACACCCTGTGTTCAACCTAGAGCCATAAACTGGAGATCCTGGGATAAATAACCAGTCCTCATTCCTGAGGACCCCACGCAGACCAGTGCATATTACTTCATCTCCTAATTCCTCCTCCCTGCGTCCTCTCCAAGTACTTGACCACAGGCATGGAACAAATTTCGTGACTGGGTACCACTGTTTCATACCAGTTAGCTATGTCCTCTAGAAGCCAGTGTTTTCTTGATATCTTCCGACTCATGGAAGGAATAGGCAGCTGTATGAGCAGGGCCCAGATGGCCCTGAGAGGCCCCGTGCAGTCTTGACGAGGGCTAGCCCCTCTCCCTGACTCACCATAATTCTATGCCTGTGTTTATAACAGATTTTAAACAATTCTTATGCTGTCGACAGCCCCTACAAAAAGGCAGCTGCACAACCCCTCCTTCCTGCACTAACATCCCTGTTTAGAGAGGGACATCCGGGTTTTTCCTTTTCTTCTCTCTCCTTTAAAGTGAGAGTTGGAAATAGCATATAGCTCTCTCAGCTCAGGGCCAAAGCAGGCCTTTTATCACCCGAGACCCTGCAAGAAACATTTGGAGAGCCCACTTCCTGTCCAGAAAGGAAGTGGCTAGGTCTTGACCTCGGACATACTCTCATTTCCAATCATTTTCCATTCTGGAATGCAGTGATTCCGTTTCCATTTATAAAGTGAAATCTGTGCCTGTTGAATACTCTGTATTGGGGTGGGGGTAGGGTAGAAAGGAGGAAATGAGAGCCCCTACCAAACAATTCTCCCCTGTTTAGCTTGGAGCTGGCTCTACTGGGAAAGGATTTCCTTATGTTCAAGGTGTTAGCAGCTTCTCTCAGGAGAAGTCCTGCTCCATTCTCTTCTGCCATTAAAGAATAATACTGCAGAGGCCACGTGACTAGGCATAGGCTTGACTATAATTGAATCTCGTGTTTCTGCAGTGCTTTATGCTTTTCAAAGAGCTGTCACCTATTATCTTAGCAGATCCTCAGAACACCTCTGGGAGAGAGGCAGGGAAGACATTAGTGTCCTCACTTAACTTTCTGGGAAGACAAGTGTGCTCATTCTGAAAGGTTCTCTGGAAATGGTTCTGTGCAGACAGGGAGTCAAGACACCAGCTTCGGCCGCTACTGCCTTGTGTAGCTTCTGGATTTTGACTCTTCACTTAGAACATAGGATGATGGGAAAGAGTCCTTGGAAGTGGTGCAGAGCACACATTTGAGTTGGTAGGATTTTTGGTTTGGTGGTGAGCATTTTGTCACAAGAGAAATTCCAGGGGAATGCTGCGCTCTTGCAGAAGCCTTTAGAGAACTGGGAAACAGGACCATTGTGGTCACTCATTCCTAAGAACTGATGACCAAGAAACTGATAATCCAATGTACCCCTCAGATAAGGTGGGAATGGGTAGGCATAGGCTAACAGGTCATTGAACTCTGAAGCAAGGAGCCAGGAGAAATCCCTGCCTTGCCTGCAAGAGTGCATCCTCTGAAGAACTAGGATAGTGCCAGTTGGGAGGGCTCTTGGGAACTGGGAGGGAGCCAGGTACTAAAAAGTGGCTCAGATATTCAGGTGGGAAGAGATTTCCAGGAAGCCCACCTGTGAGCACCCTTGAGAGGACGGGTAATGGCAGAGGAGGATTGAGGAAGGTAGTTTGCCAGATCTCCCTGATATTTTTCCAGAGGCAGGTGAGGATTTAGGGTTTGGAAGCCTTCTGAATCTCTGTGCTTTCCTTTCTTGAGACTTGATAAAGCCGTGCCTGGTGTTTCTCAGGTGTGTATCTATTCCTGCAGAAATGAGGGTGGACTCTTTTAAGGCCTCAAATCATGCCAGTGTCAGTGTTTCAAAAGCTAAGCCCCTCAAGAGCCCAGGTCTTTTAGCCCCAGGTCTGTTAGTCAAGGTTCTCCAGAGAAACTGAAGCAATAGGTAGCTGGATATTTTTTTAGATGAGAATCTGTACAGGTTTTCATTAAATTCCTACAGGATTCTGGTTGAGAATCTTTGTTCTGGGCTCGTCTAAGCCATTTCCTTTGACCTGGGTCTTTGTTTCCCTCCCATCTGTTCATCACAGTTCCTGTGTTGGGACTGATGGTTTCTTTGTTCTTCGTGCATGATAAGTCCTGCTGAATGTAGAAGGAATAATTAGCCATTGAGAAAAGTCCTGTCAAAGTTACTTCTAGAGCTTCTAGAATATATCCAAGAAGCATTTCCCAAGCCCTGCAATTAATGCTTAGGATTAAGAGAAAAACGGAGGTGAGACAAGCTCTAGAGTGGCAGTGTGGTCTAGAGTGTAAGCTACACGGTGAGGACAGCTGGACTCAGGAAGGCATCACAGAGAAAATACAACCCGGGCCTTTTGGGAGAGCATGTAGGACTACAGATCAATTCTAGCAGAGGAACAGCATTGCAAGTGTATCGGCATATGCAAAGCTTTATAGGTAGAGAAAAACATGCAGAATTCTAGAAGTTCTCACTGGCTCAGTATTGAACAGGATGTGGAAGGGAATTGTAGGAAATGAGTTTAGGGATGGAGGGTTGTGGCAGATCATTGGGGCCACTTAAGACTATGCAGTTTTTCAGCAGTGATACTCACTAGACACTATGTTGAAAATTAACTGTACAACTTGAGGGGGGAGGGTCTGGAGAAAATGAGAGGAAGAAGTGAAATTGATCAAAAAGAAATGTACTCATTACCCTGACTTATGTAACCTTAACCCCCCTGTACATCACCTTTAACAACAACAACCTAAGAAAGAGTATGCGGTTTTTTTCCTATGCATTTTCTTCCTAGATGTGTTAGGTGCCTACTTGCAAAGCCTAGGATGGATTCAGTGAGGAGAAGAGAGTTCACTGGGATGAAGTGTGGCCATAACGTGACAGTGACAGATGTCAGGCCAAAGGAGGGGACCAGCATTCATGATGTTAAGCATGCATGATTAGCAAGTGGCAGGTGTCTCAGCGGGTGAAGGGAAAAGTGGAGTTTAAGATGTCTTGTTATTAGAAGGAACCTAGAGCCATTTTCCAAAGATGGGAAACCTAATGAGAACGGTAAGTTTGGGTGGAGCAAGGGACAGATTCTTTAAGTACCTATTGTGAGGGTTCAGCTCTTTTGGAAGGAGAATTTATCCTGATTGAATACACAGGAACTTCTCTATAGCATACACATGGCTCACACTAATAGTGTCTACTATCTATGCCAGAATCAACCGATCCATCTATTGTTCCCCCGGACATCTTAGAGGATGAACCTCTCACTGAAGTCCTTGGAAATGATCCTTATATAATACCATCACCGTGTCAGCATCTAATGTTCACTTCCTGTAGTGTGGATACAATTCATTCCAACTAAGTGAATCAACGAGTGCATTGTGAATCACTATGCATGTGGCCAGATTCTAAAGACTTAACAAGTTTTGACGGGAAGCACTGACCAAGAGACTGGATTTAGGTAGGAGAAAAGGTTGAAAAGATGTGAAAATGATCGAGTAGCAAGATTTTTAAATCCTTTCCTTCTATGCTCATTGGAGGGAGCTAGGATATGCAATCTAGGAGTATTCTGATCACAATAACTGACACGATCTCCCAGCATTCAAAATGGCATTTTCCAGTAGAAATCATCTCATCATCTGGGCTTTTATTATGTCCTTGGCTTTAGGACTTAGCTATAATTGCAAAACCTAATCATATTTACCGATGGTGTTTGTCTCTGAGTTGTAAACAGAGAATTTATCAAGTTATTAGAGAAGGCTAGGAGCATTTTCTAACTTCATGTAAAATTTGAAAGATGATATACTCCATTCTTTAAAAAATAGAAAATAAATAACTGTATGCATGTGGTTCTTTCTGCAAGTACTTGCCTTTTTCAGGAGGAACCTACAAGAATGCACTATATATTTAATTTGCTTATAAGAGTCATTCTACTCATCTAGGGACATTGGTATATTTATTAGATCTTCCTGTAATAAATCTATTAGAAGTTATTCACTCATATTCAGGTTGATGTGGATTTTTCCTCTTAGGAACAAGGGGATCCAAATACTTGTAAATGTTGGGAGTCATTGTGAATGTCTATTTATAAATTTTACCTTTGAGTATATGTATATATTCTACATGTATACATGTACTGCGTATGTAAGTATTTGTGATATGTGTGTGTATGTATGTATGTATGTGTATGTATACATACATGCAATCTGGAGTGGTATTGATGAACTGTTCTCCCAAGTGATTGCATGTATTTCTGAAAATTTAATGAATTCTTGCTCCTTATCTTTTTTTTTTTTTTTGCCAGTTCTGGGGCTTGAACTCAGGGCATGAACACTGTCCTTGGGCTTTCTCAAGACTAGAGCTCCACCACTTGAGCCAGAGCACCACTTCCAACTTTATCTGTGTATGTGGTACTGAGGAATCATGCATGCTAGGCAAGCACTCTACCACTAGGTCAGACTCCCGGTCCCCTTACTCCATATCTTTACCAACATTTGATGTTGTCAGTTTTTAATCCTTGCTGGACTGACAGATGTGTTCTGGGTTAGTTAAGAAGCATCATCTGAACGGGCACCAAGACATGTGAAAGGGTATCGTATGTGAATTAATGCACCTTCTATCTGGCAAATATCATGTAACCCTTTTACTAATTACAATAAAAAATTATTAAAAAAAAGAAAGAAAAGAAAAGGAAAAGGTTTCATATACTTAAAAAAAAAGAAGCATCATTTGATAGGCCTTTTCTTTGTAACTTTCCTTTTCACCACGAATACGTAGCATACCAACACTGCTCTACAGAGCAATGGTGAATGACTAGCACTTATTGAACGTTTGCTTATGTTGGACTCCTCCATAAGTTATTTTACAATATAAGTTAAAATAGAGATAAATCTACTATTAATGTAATACAGGCTTTTTTCTGTATATGCTCACATATAGTTCAACAAATTTTAAGTGACTATTCTGGGATAGCCACCAAAGGTTAGAAACTCAAATTTCCTAAAAGTGGCAGCATCTAATGGTCATTTGGTAGCTTTGACTGCCAGAGCCAGCCCCCGTTCCTGATTAACTACATTACTTCCCATTGGACAGTTTCCTTCCCCAGAATGTGTGGTCTTGCTAGAAATTCAGGTAAAATCTAATGGATGTTGTGAGCCAGCCATTGCCTGCTGAGCTCAGCAGCACAAGTAGCTTCCGGGGAGGTGCTGTCTCCCAGGCCTCTGGATACAACGAGCTCCTGAGTGTATGGCATTTGCACATTTGGGTGTGAAGTGCTTGGTAGGTGAGCCTTGGCTGGACTGCCAGGTGGAGCTGGAGCGGGGGTTATTGTGTGCCTTGCGTCCTTCCTACTTTCTGAGCCTAAAAACTCCCCTGGCTCATTCCCAGCCACCTGTCCTTTATGCGACAAGCCTAACCTTCCTAACAACCAAGTCCTTCTGGTTTAAGTGACTCTAGTTAGCGTGAAAGGCTTGGATGCCGTTCTACCATGTGGAGTGCACAGATAACTGGTGCCCTTTACCCCGGACCTTCCACCATCCTAGAACTCTAAGCCATTCTGAGTAGCAGAGGCTCCTTTCCTGCCATCTCTTTCCAAGGATGCAATTGTTTGGGAAGATGAGCAATCCACCCCCCCCCTCCGTGGTTTCTTCTCCACCCCCAGCGCCCAGTGGAGCTGGCAGCAGGACATTTGAGGGACACCATCTGACTCAAGGAAGGAGGTAAGCCCCATCCTCATGGCTCTTCTCGGACTCAAGGTCAGGTCTTTGGGCCATGAACTTCAAAGTGATGAAGACATCATCCTGTCGTGGATTATTGCTAATGACATCCTAAACTCAGATATTTTTTTTCTTTTAGGCACACAACTTTGTCTGGAATCCCAATGGCACAATCACTTTTCCTCAGGATATCAGATCACTTGTGGGCTGCGGCCTTGAGTAGGCTTCCTTCCTTCCTCCGGTTCTGTGCTCAGTACCCAGCATCCTCTTCCATCCTGGTACAAGCTTCATTCTCAGCCACACTGGTCCATCTATCTTCCAGTGCCTGCTGCAGGACCTGCTGTGGAGCTTTTCAGTTCAGTATTTGTATGCCGCTTCCTCTTCATGTAACACAGAAAGTAGAATTGGACCTGTAGGTGCTTCATCTCTAAAGCAGGAGGTAGTTGGGAGATCTCAGTCCTGAGAACATTTGGCTAGAGAGATGGATAACTCTAAACATCATATGACCGTTGGCTTTCTAAAGCTCATTATCTACAGGGAGAGACACATGGATAAACAAATAATTTTGATGAAGTGAGAGTTGCCATGGAGACAATAAGGAATAGATTTTTTTCAGAGATAACATGAAGAAATTGAGGCTTAAAGAGTATGAGGACCATAGCTCAAGGCCAGTTATCTCTTCTCATCAGGAAAGGCTTCTCACCAATGTTTGTTCTTCCTAGCCATCAATTGATTAAGTCATGACTTCAAATACAAATTGAGCTCTGTCTCTAACTGGGCGCTGGGGGTGGAGAAGAAACTAGAATCCTGGATCTCGCTGTAAAAGGTCCTTGGGGATCTGATGAGAACGTAGGCCCCACAGCACTTCAGGAGCATAACTGAAACGCTGAGCAGAGTGCGATGTGTGCAACCCTGAGGTCAGAGAAGGTTTCCCAGAGTACAGGGGAATTTACAAGATGAATAAGTGGCAGGTACACAGAAGGCCACGAGGCTCTCAGAGCCAAAGGGATTAGGAAGAGGGAGGAATTGTGGAAGCCGAGGCTGCTCAAAAGATGCATTGGAACCTCTGACTTTAGGCCACTATCTCCTGTGAGCCCTCCTTCCATATACCATCTTCCATCTTGCCTCCTAACTCAGACTGATTGCCTTCTCTCCCTCCCTGTGTAGTCTTGCCCTTCTATTCATCCATCTTTGTCCTCCCACCCTCTAGGGCCTCACAGCCCAGCAAGAGAGACAATGCTTCTAGGAAACCCATGGTGAAAAATCTATGAAATGGATGAGAAAATCCAGAGAAAGTAACTCTACCCTGGAAGGAGGGAGGGAGGGAAGGAGGGAAGGAAGGAGGGAGGGAAGGAGAGAGAGCACGTGTGCACAGGCTGGCCTTAATAGAGAGCAGGATGTCAGGGTAGGAATGTGTTAGGAAGAATAAGTTCAGAAATAAGCTATCACATAAGTTGGGAGCAGGGCACTTTCTATCCATGCTCCCTTCACTCACTCTTCAACCTAGAGTTGACAAGTTTAGTCTTTCTTCTGAAACTTCTAAAGTAGAGCTTTGTGGCCTGTGTTTACTCAGTCCAGTTATCCTAGTCTGTAATGCTAACTCCAGAACCCTGAGTAGAACCTCTTATAGATTCACATATTTTCTCCTCTCCCCTGCTGGGTTCACCACCCTCAGATACCTCCTCTGTCTGCTCTTGGCCAGCGCTTGTTCCCGCTATAGGCTGTAACAGAGGCTCCCGTGTCTCTGCTCTGCATGTGTGTACTTACATCCTATCCAGCCATCCCGATACTCGTCCCCGCCCAGGCTCCCAGAGCATTTATCAGGCCTTGTGTATGTTTTTCTTGTGTGGGATTGAAATGATTTCTTTAAACAAGGTCTAAACTGGGATTGATTTCCTCTCTTTATTTAGAGTGGTTTGTTTTGTAATATGGTTCTTTTAACAGTCTAAATTGTGGGAACTTGGGAGGGGGAAAGAGAGAGAAATTTCTGACTTCACATAAATACAAATTACTTTATCTGCCTTTGAAGACTTCCATGTCTTTTTCCTTGAAAAGGCTGGAGCCAAATTCTTTGGGGGGTCCTTTTCTTGTCAGAACTGTTATGACGAGAATGATACACTCACCCCGAGACTCCCATGCCCAGGAAGGGGGTTCAAAACAAGCTCAGCCTCTTCATGGAGCTCGGTAGTTTCCTTTCAAGGCACAGCCATATCCATTCATCTGATTTTCACAGCATTAAATTTCCTCTCATTGGATCTTCACAACAGCCACAGAGATGACAAAAAAAGGAAAATGCATTCCCACTGATAGAAGAAGGAGCTGTCTGCTAGCAGGTGTGGGTGTGGCTGGGACTTGCTGAGTGACTAAAGTAGCTCAGTGGAATCATTAATGAGTTCTGAGTATCCATGAAGCTGGGTACTGGTGAGTTACACTTGTAATCCCAGCTTCTCAGGAGGCTGAGATCTGAGGATCATGGTTTGAACTTAGCCTGGGCAGAAAGGCTCATAAGACTCTTATCTCAAATTATCTAACAAAAGAGCTGGGAGTGGAGATGTGGCTCAAATGCTGGAGTACCAGCCTTGAATGAGAATGCTAAAGAATAATGCCCGGGCCCCGAGTTCAAGTGCTAATACACACACACACACACACACACACACACACACACACACACACACACACACACACACACACACCATGCCACACATCATGAAATAAAATGTTGGACTTTCCCATTCACTGTTGGAACTTTCAGCCTTCAGCACGTTGTAAGTTGTAGGTGGGCTCTGTTTATACTTGCATGCCTCGGTGATGGGTGACTCACCAGCTATGGGGAAGGTGTTACTGTAGTCCCATTGTGGAATTCCAATGTGGATGGCTCACACTGTGAGAATCCTCTGGAAGAGACCATCTGCCTTCCTGCTTTACCTATGCTACCCTCTAGAGGTTCTGCATTCTGACAGCAGAGAAGTTTCCCTTCTGACCCCTCTATCCAATCTCCTTCTCTGACAGAAGCAGTCTGGGCTCTGCGTGTGAGCCAGGATGTATCGTAGATGAGCTCCAGCTGGATGGTGACCCTAGCTCTTATCACAGACTTGACATGACCAGCAGTCTTGGGGAGGGTCCCTCTCATCTCTTACTCTGGGTCTTATAATGAACTTGATCCACATGCCGTTTAGTTGGCTCGGCCTGTTGGGATGATCTCATTCCTGCTGACCCACATGGAGCTTTTGCTGACAAACCCCTCTCTGTTCTGCCCCGAACTTCCTCTGTGGGCTGTGAGCCTGGACTGAGGAGCTGGCATTCATATGTAGAGATGTTCTGTTGCAACCTCTCAGGGAAGGCCTTTGCGGATTCTGTGCACCCTAAAACCATAGTTATTCAAAGTTGTGTCTCTCCAACTGTGCCTCTCAACAGTGTGTCTCTCAACAGTGACTGGCTCACTTCCTCATCCGAGCACTAACATTCTTGCAGAGGCTAGTCAAAGGTGAGGCCCTCTAGCTGACTTTCTTTAGCTCCTTCGCAAATTATCCTGGTGTGGCCACACTCTTCTAACAAGTCCGTCAGGAGAACATGACCTACTTTTTCAGATGGCTAGTTTGCAGATGAGTCTATTTCTTCTACTGAGTCTCGCTGATAGCCCAGGTTAGGGAAATGAAATGAAAATAACTTATTCTGAATGCTCACATGATGGTTCCTGGGGTACAGCTCTCCTTGCTTCCTCTCCAGGTGTTCTCCAATCATCTGTTTACTTATCTATTCCAAAGAGGGAGAAGGTGATACTTTTTTGGTATATGATTGCATGAGTTTAGGAGAAAGGAGGGTCACCTGAGATACTGGGAAACTGGGTCACAGCCAGAAACTGGAGCAGGCAAATGCTACGGGATCAATGTATATTAATGCCTCAATGCTCTCTCTGTCTCTATATCTGTTTCTCTGTATGTGTCTCTACCTTCTCTCTTCTTCTCTCTCTTCCCCACCTCTCCCTCTCCCTCTCTCTCTCTCTCTCTCTCTCTCTCTCTCTCTCTCTCTCTCTCACACACACACACACACACACACACACATTCATGTAAGATTTCTAAGTTACAATGTTTGAGGCAGGACAAATCAAGACATTGATAGCTTTGGTTTTCAGGTTGCATATTTGGTAGCATCAACCTCTTCTGGATAGGGTGACTATATAATCTGCCTTTCAAACTGCCTCTTAAGGGTTGAGTAGGGGTTCTATTAACAACTGTGCTGGGGCACTGAAATCACTTAAGGATTCCCTAGACCAATGTGACACCAAGCCATACCAAGCATCCCAGGATTGCTGCAGGTTAGACAGAGGCCCTGTCTCACTCCAAGAGTAGAGTTGCGGTTGACAGTTTGGCTAAAAGATTGAAGAGTTTGGTCCTAAAGCCTTAACCATGCTTTCCCAGAGTCCTGCCTGTCACTGGCAAAGCTGTGTAGTTAAAGGCACAATCATCTCACCTGGCTTTCATGCCTCTCACTCTACTATTGAGCCCAGCCTTAAACCATCTTCTCCCTGTGGAGAAAGCTCTCTCTGTAACAAGCAGCTCTCTTTGAACACAAATGCCTGTTTATTTTGAGGTCAGAAACTAGAAACTTAGATTTCCCTAAAGCCACGGGCTCAGATCCTTCTTTTCGATGACACCTGTGGAACTTCCAAAATGGAAGATTTGGGCAGTGTTCCTGAGGAGAACACTTGACAGCTTATTTCATCCAGCCCACTCCCATTACTTGATGGGCGACCCTGGTTGAAAGAAAAGACAGAGATTTAGCAGAGGTCACCCACTGTTTTCATTGCCGTATTCATTCTCAAGAACATTCCCACGTGTAGCATTTTGTAGGAAATGAAGCCATGTATGACAATTAGAAGAACATTTTATTAGATGCTGCTCCAAGTCGCTCATGATTCCAAGAAATGCAGAGGTTACCTAGAGACCTCTGCAGCCTTCAGAAATCCCATCTCTATGAACAAGGGCAGAGCTGAATTAAAGATGCTTCATTGCAAACTGGAGTGAGGAAAAGAATCCATACCCTTGGCCAACATTGAGGTTGGAGAAAGTTCTACAGACATCCCAGAGGTCAAACAGTGTGACCCCCTGCAGAGATGGCCCCAGCCAAGATTCCCAAGCCAGTCTAAGAAAGAGAGTCCTTGAGATTCAGAGCTCCAATTGATCAGCAAAAAGCTAGGTGTGAACTCTGTGTGCACTGTTCTGTTTTCCAGGCTGCTGACAGGCAATGGCCAGTATTGGTTTGCATCCCAGGAATGGCTGTTCCATCTCCAAGACCTGCTAGCCTTATTTTAGATGGGATGGCTGAGCACCACCCCCAAGACCTACACATCTGCAGGGGTCTGCAGGTGACCATCCAAGAAGATCAGCAGAGACCATCCCTTCCAGCCCAAGAGCCAGGCTGGAGACTGGACAGAGCCCTACCCATTTCCCATCTTGAATTAGGATCCATAGGCAGATGTCACAATGCTCCGGCCATTTCTGAGTGTCTGTCTCCACTGTGGATGCCAACAAAGCCACCGGTGATGTCTGGAGACTGCCAAGGAAGGCTGGCGAGTGAGTGCTGAGTCCCTCAGGGCCTCTGTAGTTTGGAGTTCTGGAGAGAGTGTCAGCAGTTCCTTCTAACTCCAGTACTAAAACCTTTATCTTCTTAATAGTGTCATTTGCTGTGTGCTTTAATTTGCATGCTTTAGTTTATGAAGCCCTTTTAGACACCTAATCTTATTTAATCCTCTCATTATCCTCATGGGGTCAGTAGACAGGTGTAATTTTTGGTTTCACTTGATATAATGCCTGTGGCTCACCACTGAGCAGGTCAAAGTGTTGAGATTAAACTCTGGCATGACTTAATCCAATGTCTCAGTGTCCCCAAATATTTCCATATTAATTGGCTCTTTGGACACTCATAAGCCAAGTGTCTGCTATTAGCCAGGTACTATTCTTAGCACAACGTGGATGGATGGAGGGGTTCTGAAGTTAGCACAGTGACAGAGTCTATGCTCTTTTGGAATTTACATCAAAAGAGAAATCAACAATAATCAGACAGATGGTGCATCAACTCAGAGAAAGAGGCAGGGTAAGAGGGAAGGGACTATCTCAGAGCTATGAGGTAAGCAGAGATGCTCTCTCTACTGAATAGAAACCCAAGGATCTTGGGGACATAAGTTATGTGGTTGTACAGAGACAAAGAATTGCAGGACCTTGACACCTATTGCCTTATCCTGTGGGATACAGGTTGATTAGAAAACAAAAAGAGGGGGTGGGGAGAGGGCAAGTGGGAGAAAAACAAGGGAATGGGTAACAATGTTCAAGGAGGAAGGTACTCACTACCTGACGAATGTAACTGTAACCCCTCTATATATCACCCCAACAATAAAAATTAAAAAAAAAACATAAGAAAACAAAAGGAAGAGCTACATCCTTATGTTATAAGAAAGGCTTCTGTTGTTGACTTACTAAGCTAGCTGGGAGCCATGCATTAGGTCTCCTGCCTTGAGTGTGTTTGTGAGTGTGAGTGTGAGTAGGACGGTGACAGAAAGAAGACTTCTGACTGCATGTCTGGGAGGGTGAGAGGGGTCACAGGTGCTCTCTCCAGATCCGGAGTTCTTGTCTATGAGCTAGCTGTCTCTTCTGGCTGTGACTTTCAGGGTTGCCTGAAAATAAGCATACCACAGGCAGCAATAGTGAAGGATGACATTTTTAGCTCTTGATGCTTTTTACCTTACCCAACTCCCTTTTCTTAGGCAGACACCATTATCACTCCCGTTTGACGGGTGGGAAAACGGAGGCACTGAGGTCTAGTAACTTTCTCAAGATCCCAGGAGGATTTTTCCCTTGGGGCTCCAGGGTCTGAGAAGGAACTTCCCCAGCTCTAGGTCCCCTGGGCTTCTGGGACCTCCCGGCTGGAACTGTTCCTGAGTTAATTTACTTCCGCGTGGCCTTCAGGTCACACAAGGAGACAAGACAGTGCTGAGTCCCTCCCCCCACCATACTGTGCAAGCAGGGCACAGAGCCAGGCCATTCATCCAGCCCCCATGACAGGTGCGGCTGCCTCAATTTGGCAGTGGTTAGCCCGTGGATGAGCCACAGAAGCTGCCCTGTGGCTGGCATGGTGAAGCCACAGATGTCCCTGCTCTGGCACCTTTTGCACCGTGCATTTGGGGAGAGGGAAGAAATGCAACCGGAGTGGCAAGATGGCTACACAATCTGCTCAGTGCCAGAGGCAGAGGTGTCAAAGGGAGGGGGGGAGGCTTCTCTTTGGGAAGGAAAAAAGGAGCTGCCAACAAGTGCCCTTCCAACCACCACTGAACCCAAACTCTCTCTAAGAAAGTACCCTGGCCCAGAAGTAGTCCAGTCCTCTGCTCCATCCATTTGGGGTATTGAGGATGGAAGTGGGGTGGAGGTTGGGAATGACAGAGACAGGACTATCTCAGTCCAGGGCTCCCTCCTCAAGATCTTCTGTGGGGTGCAAGCTAATAGCAACTGCAGGAAGGACAACCCAGACCCTACCAGCTGTCCTAAGGGATGAAGGAGTCTATTTGGTGACACATGGGTGTCACATGGGCGCTAGGGGAGCTCTGCTCCGACTGATAGAAATGACCTAGAAGTGACCTTGTCCCTTGTGAACATTCAGGGCTCACTTCAGGGCTAAATTTCTGGCTCTTCATATGGCACACCTCTCAGAGTCCCACTCTCTGCCAGTGTTCCTCTAGTCCCTCTGCAGCTGGACCCTCTGCGCCAGCCACTGAAAGCTGCCAGGTTAGTCTCTTCCTGACACGTGATCCATCCCTTAGGGCTCCCCTCCTAACTCCTGCAGGACTCTGGAGGCTCCGCCCGGATATGAGGTCTCCCGTGAGCCTCTCATCCCACCAGAGCACTAACCATGGAGTCCCTGTCTTTCTTTATGGACGGTGCTGTTCTCCTCTTAGGGACCCTGGTTTAGCATAGATAGATCATGGAAAAGGAGGGTGTGGAAGTCCAGCAGAGGGTTACACATGCAAACTAATCAGCCTTCATGAGCAGAGATGCTAGTGACACCTCTTGCATGGTTTTGTTTTTTTTTTTTCCGGACAATCCTGGGGTTTGAACTCAGGGTCAGGGCATTGTCCCTGAACTATTCTTTTGTTCAAGGATACCACTTGAGCCACAGCACCACCACTTCTGGCTTTTTCTGAGTAGTTTATTGGAGATAAGAGTCTCTTGGGCTTTCCTGCCCAGGCTGGCTTTGAACTATAATCCTCAGATCTCAGCCTCCGGAAGGATGGTCTCTGCTGGAAGGATTATAGATATGAGCCACCAACACCTGGCTGACACTTAGATCCTGAACATGACCCATTCTTTTAGAAGCTAGCATTCTAGAGAATACCTCCAAAAGATGAAATATTTCTACCTTCAATTTTAATGTTGTTTATTTTTTTAAAAAAATACTTTCATCACATATATGACAAGCCAGACGTTATGCTCTGTAAATATTTGCTCATTTAATCTTCATGGCACCGGGCAGGGGTCCAGTGAGGTTTAGTCACGTGTTCAAGGTCAAGCAGTGAGAAGCCATGGAGCCAGGGCTCAGACTCAGGCCGTCTGCACCAGTGTGTTTGATGTAAACCACTAAGCTATATGTGTTTTTTAAAAAATCTCTTTCACTTGGCTGAAGAGCAAACCCTCTCTTTGCAATCATGGTAAAGTAAACGATCAAACAGCCTCGTCTGAGTGATTTCAAATACTTTTTTTTCACTGGTGGAGTCCAAATAAGTGAGCCTGTGATTGTGCATGGAGCCTGCTCTGATTTTTTTCTTTTGATGAAACATGCCTATTGTTATACCAATCCCAAATGCTTGGGGGGAGGGGGTTGAAAGAACAGATTCATATTCCTTTGTTTCTTAACCCTGCACGTGGAGAATATGGAAACAAACCTAAGAGCTCTGCTGATTCCTGACAGATTAGAGTCTCTGCTTTTCAAATATTTCAGACCAGCTTGGGAGCAAAATGCATGCTATTCTTCTTTCTCTTGCATGGTTTATTTTTAAAGCATGCATCTGGCTGCTTTTTCGTTTCCCAGAAGGTGGAGGGAAATTGCTCTAAAGCAACTGCTTAGATGTAGTATTGGAACCCTCCGACCCAAGGCAGAAGGCAGCCCTTTGGGACCTGAGCCTCTTCCCTGTCTGAGATTTTGGAGTGTCTTCCACACCCTGGGCTCCTAGGCTGTGAATGGGAAAGGAGACTTAGTGACCAAACCTTTTCTTCCCTGAGCAGCCATCAGTCTCTCTCTGGCCACCCCTCAGCTTAGGAAGCCTCCCTGTCAAAAGGGCAGTCGGCGTTACTACAAGCAGTTGCTATGAATAAGATTGGGCTTCACATGACTAAATAATGCTACAAAGTAGAAACTATCATTCTTCATTTTTCCAAATTGGACACTGAAGCTCAGTGGCCCTACCTATGCCCCACACCCAAGGCCAGGCACTTCATGGCAGCAGATTTGATGCTCTACCACAATGGTGTGGCAAATCATCCCTTTCCACCATGCCCCATGCAGCTGCCAGTACAGGAATGAATGAACCTCTAATTCACATGCACAGAGCAGCTGGGAAAGACTGGGTAGTCTGGGAACTTGTGGTTCCATCATATGGGGAACTTGGTCATTTTCATGGGGGAGTTCTAAGTCCAGCAAGAAGAGCAAGGTGTGAAATTCGAAGAGTCTTGGAACAGTACAATGCACCGGTCCTACTGGCCTTCATCTACAAGAAAGAGCACAAGAGGTTGATGCTGATCTTGTGACATCCCATGTTTTCTACTCTTGGTGGTGCCCTACTCCCCCAGGAGCTATAGCTCAGACTTTTATGAGCTCCAATAAATAAGACAGCATTGCTTCACGCTGTCCCCATTTCTTCATCCCTGTCACTATTTCTCCTAGTTGCTGAAAAGTCCTCCAATCACATCATCTTATCCTTGGGCTCACTCAGCAAGAGTGTTCTCTCCAGCTGCCAAATGACCTTTCTGAGAAATGAATCTGACCGTGACCCTCCCCTGCCTCGTATCTTCTGATGATGCCTGGCTGCCTTCGGGGTCAAGTTCAATCTCTTTAGCATGGAGCTTGTGGTCCACACTGATTTGCTGCTTGAAAGTCCCAGTGCTTTACCTTGTCCCCAGTTTGTTCTCTATACTCTCTGTCCTTGAGGAACTTCCTGGCTATTCTGATACAACATGCTAAGGAACATGCAATGCTCCTTAATGTTTCATATATTCAACTCTTCCCACCAGGAATGCCTTGCTATCCAGCTTGTCTCCTAGGAAGTCATGCTTACAGATACCCCAAAGGCTACTCTCTTGTGTCCAGAGGTTTTAGTCTCTCGCCTGGGTATCCCAGGTGCTCAGGCAGGACTGTTATACACTACGACTCTGTGTTGTATTGATTGCTTGGGGGTGAGTCCCCTGTAAGGCTGGAATGAATCATTACTATGCGGCTCACAGCCAAGCCAGAGCCCTGGACTCTTGAAGTCTTCATCGAGAAATTTGTCAATGAACCAGTGAGTACATGAAGGAATGAAGGCTGGAATAAGCAGGGCAGAGAGGCACCTGAGTGGTGCAATAACCCTGGAAGATAGGTGTTCGCCCATGTATAGATAGAGAAAATGAGGTTTACATATGTAGGTTAATTGTTCAGGATTTTACCTAGTAAGAGATGGAATTGGGAGCAGCCAAGACTTATAACCACCTCTTCTCAGTTGCCTGCCTGGCCTGACTCAGTCCCACATTCTTGCCTCTGGGTGAATTAAGAGGAGACCAGGTCCCCTCCAGGGCTGAGTGTACAGGGCACAAGTGCCTCCTTCCCACAGTGGACTCAGCAATGTCCCTTCCTGGACCTGGGTCCTTTGGACTTGCCTGGAGCAGAGGTGGTGGGGTGTGGAGAGGCCCCTCACCGACTGGCAGCTGAGCAGTTCATTTCTGGCTATTGGGAGGCGAAGGGGTAGCAGAGAAGCCTGACCTGATCAAACACTCTGGTCAGTGAATACTTTTCTGGCTAAGGGAAATGTATTTGCCAACTTGGCTTTTCTTTTGGCTTTCTTGGGCTTTGGCTTTACCCCATCAGTCATCTTAAGATCAGGGCTGTCAGGATACTTGCCAAGTATACAGGTAGGGTTGTATAGGAGGAGGTCACTGGATGGACCCCAGAGGGGACCAGTAGAAATGGACATGTCTCTAGCAGTTAATGAATTAGCAGGGTTTAACAGTCTGTGGTGGGGCTCTAGACCAGGGTGGGAAACAGTGGACCAAGTTGGACCAATTCCTTTCTTCTCTTCTCTTTTAAATGTCCAGTTTCTTAATATTTTATCTCATCTTAACATTATTATACAAAGTTAGCTTTTGTGGGTGCACAAAATGAAATATAGTGTGTAGATAGACTTAGCTGACAGGACACAAGACAGTCCCTAGCCCTAAAACTCTCTTGTGTCACCCCTTTAGTGTTATTCTTTCTCATCTCCTCTCATCACCACTTTTGGAGGCCACAGGTCAATTCTGTCTTTAGTTCTATCTTCTCAAGAATGTCATAAGTAGAATCATTGAATCACAACCTATGGAAAGTGGCTTTTTGAAAGAAAAAATGATTTGCAGTACTGGGGATTGCACTGGAGTCCTTGTGCTTGCTAGGTTTTCTACACTTGAGCCATATCCCCAGACCAAGACTGGATTCTTTCGATCAACACAGTGTTGAGGAGAATCATCCGAGTTACAGGGTCCCTCCATAGTTCCTTTATCTTTACGGAATTTTGCCAGTTGCATTTGCATATTGGTTTTTGTGTGAGCAGAAGTTTTTATTTCTCTTAGGTAAATACCCGAAAGAGACTATCTAGTGAATGTGTTTGTCATGTCGTAGAAACTGTCAAACCCATTCTCCACAGTGGATGGCCCACTGTACCTTCCTACCAGCAGCATATGTGAATTCCAGTTGTTCTGCCTCTTTTCACTTTTGTCGTTCTACTCTGCACAGAAATAAAACCATACTGCCAGGGATGCAAGTTGATGAGACTCTCACCTACACTTAACCACTAACAAGCTGGAAGTGGAGCTATGACTCAAGTGGTAGAGTATTGGCCTTGAGCAAAAAGCTCAGGGATAGCGCCCCGGCCCTGAATTCAAGCCCCAGGACTGGCAAAAAGAAAAAGAAAAAGAACCTACGAAAACCATTCTTTTTTTGTATTTTTTAAAATTTATCTTATTGTCAGGATAATGTATAGAGGGGTTACAGTTATATTCGTCAAGTAGTAGGTACATTACTTCTCGCATGTTTTTCCCTTCTCAATATTTTTGTCCCCATTTCCCTCTCCCACCCACTCTCAAACATCTTGCTTACCCCCTTCCCTTCCCTATTTCAAATAAACAAATCATCGTGGGTTTTTTTGTTTTGATTTTTCTTTTTGACGATGGTGTTGCTTTTTTTATAGCTATTTAAATTCGGGATCTAGAACTTGCTAGGCAGATACTCTACTACTTGAATTATGCCCCCAGATCTTTTATTTTAAATTTTAGTTTGAGATGCTATGGATTCACAAGAATTTCCAGATAATATCAATATATACTTTTCATCTCTCAGTGCTGAGTTCCTCATGCCTATAAATGATAAACTACAGTATAATACGTAAAATTTCAAACATTTTTTTATCTTCTCAGGTACTTTGTCTTCACTGTAAGATTATTTATAAGTGTATTGTTTAAGGTCTACATAATCAAAGATTTCTATATTATCTTCATGTCCATGGCTTCTCATCCAATTCCATTATGATCCTCAGAGAATATATTTTGTAAGACTTCAATTCTCTTAACTTTGTTAAGATTTTATTTTAGTGACCTAATGGATGGCATATCTTCATGATGTTCAATATGTCCTTGAAAAGAATGCGGATCCTGGCATTGATGGATGAAGTGCTCTATGAATAGTATTTAGCTCTATTGGCTGTATCAGTTAATGTTTTATTCCGTTCTTCAATATGATTGCGCCCACGCTCGCGCTCTCTCCCTCTCTCTCTCTCTCTCTCTCTCTCTCTCTCTCTCTCTCTCTCTCTCTCTCTCTCTCTCTCTCTTTCAATCTCTCTCTGTCCACTAGTTCTGTCTACAGCTGAGAGATTCATATTGATGCTTCCTATTGCAACAGTTCCATTCATTCTGTTATTCTGCGTAGACTTTTCAGCTACATTCAGTGAGGAGAGCGGGGGCAGGGCAGAGTGAAGCTTGTTTAGCCTGTATTATTCTGAACTTGAATCTCATTTGAAATGCCATGGAGATCACTGTGGGTTATCTGAGCATGTCTCTGGAGCAGGGCTGTACCCACCAGAGACGAGGGACAACATGGGGGTGGAGGGACACCTGTGTGCGCTGGAGTCTGTTTGATAATCCAGAAGGAGGCTGGCTGGAGGAGCAGGTCTGAAAAGTGGGGGGAACACAGGACAAGGTCAGGCATGGATGTTTCTAGTCACTCTGCTGCTCTTCTCTGGGACCATAGGACTCAACCCTCTCACTTGTGCAGCACCTGAGTGGGCAAAGCCCTACCCCAAGACACTCTCTCAGTGTGTGGGAGTGTAACTTGCTCCCTCTTGCTAAAGGGTAAGAGTACTATAGGGTCAGAAGTTTGGCCTAGTGGTAAGAGTGCTTGCCTAGCATACACGAAGACCTGGGTTCAATTCCTTGGTACCACATACATAGAAAAAGCAGGAAGTGGGCTGTCGCTCAAGTGGCAGAGTGCTAGCCTTGAGAAAAGCCTAGTAAAAGAGAGAGGGTGGGGGGGAGAACACTGTGGCTTTGTGGACAGCCCTGTCTGCAGATACCTTATGAAGATGGCATCAAACTCAGGTCTCTCACTATGGCCAATCCTTTTTCCAAAAAGAACTTTGTCCAAAGAGCTCTTCCAGATGGCATGCAGATTCCCAAGACCTTTATTGTTGTTCTTTCCAGACTGTTTCCCTATGCCATGCCCCTCCTGCTGAGCTGCTCTGGGCAGAACCAGCGAGCTTTTCCTGAAGACGCCCATCCCTTCTGGGGACCTTAACATCTCCCAGGAAGACCAGAACTGCATAGACTGAAAAATTGTTCTCTACTCTGAATGGTCTGCCCTTGCATCTGGAGATGGATTGTGATTTTGGTCTGAAATCTTTCCTGTTAAAGATAGTAAGCTCTGGACTTAGCTGGGAAGAGACTGGGCAGAGGAACAAGAAATGAGGCTAGAGGTTGACAGGTAAGCCCATGATTTGGTGGCTTTTGAAATAAACAGAGTGCAGCGAACATTTTATTAGGTTTTCACTCTATGCCAGGCATTGTGCACAGCCCTCTGCCCAGAGAGCACCTTCCTTCTTCATCCTCACCCTGGAATTGACCTGCTACTGGTGATCTCAGTAAATGGGGAAGAAAGGCACAGTAGCTTTGTGTTATCCTAGGTCTACAAGCATTGAAACTCTGAAGTCATCCTAGCTACATGCCTGGCTTTTTTGTTTTTATGTTTAGGTAGCTATGCAAAGGATGTACCAATTAACAAAGCAGTTTGTGGCCACAGCGTATCTTAACCGGTGTCACCCCTTTCCAACATTCTCCCCTCTACACACCCCTTCTCTCATTCTTCTTCATTTTGCAGGCTATACATTGGATTCTTCATTCATTCTTTTCTCCATCTAATCGGGTCATCAGACCCCCTCTGGCATCTTGGGTCTGTTTTGCTGGTTTTCCTTCATGTCAGCAGGTGCATCTCCTCAGAGTTGGAGACCTCACGGAGGTGCCAAGCCTCCGATCAGAGCATCCTGCCCGCATGGAGGGAGGGCCTTGCCTCCTATCCTGCTGCCTTGGCCTCTTTCCAAAGCCCACATCCTCTAGAGGTCTCAGACCAGAAGCCCTTCCCGGCTCAAGCAGGGCTGCCTGAGGGGTGGCGCAGGGCACTGTGACAATGAAGTCTAAAATTACCCAGCTCTAAACTGGGCTCCCTCCACCCTTCCTGCATTCCTCCCCAGGCCGGACCGCCCGGAGGCCTTTGTGGATCTCAGTGATTTGTGCCCAGGGTGTTGCCCTAGCCATGAGGCTATGTAGGAGCCTGAAGCCCAGGAGAGCTCCAGAGAAACACAGTGTGTCTAAACAGGATTTTGCAGGCTCCCATGTGCCCTCTCCTTCCATCACCTTTGCCTGGCTCACTCCTATTTATCCCACCAGTCTTTGCCAAATGCCACATTCTCCAAGAAGCCTTTCTAACTAGTCTGCTTCCTGTATCTGTCTAGCGGGTGGGCCTGTTCCAATCTAATACCAGTACAGACTTGTCACACAGTTCAGTATCTGACTGTCCACAAGGTTATCTCCTCAAGAAAACGGCCTGTGTCTTGTTTTCTGCCCCATTCTTAGTTCTTAGCACATTATCTAGAAATAAGCAAAGAATAAGGCTTTGCTAGGCTTTTGCTATCCATACACATAAGGAAATAAAATAGCCTACTTCTCAACCTGTCTTCTAACCCATGCTGCTTCGACTGCTATCTCAGCTTTCTGAATGGGGAGGTTGAGATGAACCTTGAGGCCCTCATGACTATCCTCTCTTTGAGAAATCCTTTATCCCAAAGAGAGAAGAGAGGCTCAGAGGGATTCCGGAAGTGGCTAAGGTCACATCACCAGGAAATGGCAGAGTTGAGGCTGTCTCACTGTCAAAAGGAGCACGTGAGTGTCACCTTCACGGGGCTTTTGTGCAGCACAGGAGACGTGGACACTTTAGACAGTACGTGTCACAGGGATAAGTATCCTGAGAGAAGGAAGGGAGAAGCTTGCAGAGATGGAACAGGGAGTGGACAGCCTGTAGGAAGCAGGGAAGCGTGCATTGCATGTGGACCAGGGCAGAGAAGACCCTGGGAACAGCGTGTGCAAGACACAGTCGCCTGAAACTTTAGGAATTCTCAGGGAACCATGGCAACCACTGAAATGGAATGACACACGTACTTGGAAAGACTTAACATTGGTTTTGTCATCTTATTTTAAATGTTTATTTTTAATTGACATGTAATATCTGTACTTACCAAATTAGAGTAAGTTGCATTTCTACCTTCTGAGAACTTACATTTTTAGGGGGCTACGGTCTCCAGCTTACACAGTGAAGTCTGCATCAGGGTCTTCAATCTCACCGTCAGTAAAATACCATTGCCTCTGTTCCCCGCTGTACCATCCAAACAACAGATTTCATTCCCGAAGGTCAGGATTTCTAGAAGTACAACAGCCTTGCCAAGTGCTAGAGAATGGCTCTCTGGCACTCTTTGCTGGTATGTCCCGCTTGGCCACTTTCCTGGCCCTCTAGGCTGTCCTCCCAGCCATCTGTCCAGCCCTTGGCAGGTTGAGGCAGGGCCTTCTCTGGCCTGCCGTAGGGGCTCTCTTGGGAGGAGTGATGAATGTGCCCAGGGATTAGCCTGAGACTTTTCCGGGCGCTGGTGGTGCCAGGAGCAAGCGCATTCCAGAAAGGCCTGAGCTGATGGATGCCTGGGAGGGCGGGCAGGTTCTGGGGAGAGAAGCGGCCATGGAGTTTGGGAGGGGGATTCCTGACATTCCTATGGCTGGGGGCCAGGGCCTTCCAGTGATGGACAGACAGCTGAGAGAGCAAGCCCCGGCCAGGCTGGGTGCGGGTGGGCACGTGTGCACCCCAGCCCCTCGGAATGCTGTCTCCTCTCTAATCACTTGCAAGCTGGGAGAGGGAGGGTGGACCTGTGCAAGGAGCCTTCTTGGTGCCTCGGGGTAGGGTGCAGGGTGAGGGGTGTGGTACGGAGGAAAGCTATGCTTGTGGGGGCTCCCTGCACCTCACCCACACTCATTATAGATGAGCCCGGGGAATGGGGAAGTGAGGGGCGTGAGGGGGAGATCTCACATCCTCCAAGTTGTAGAGGCATGTGGGAGCCACCCCCACCCCTGGCCAGCCCCCCCCTCCCAACTCCCTGCCTTCGCTGTACGACTGAGGAGTCTGGGCCAAGCCATGCATTGTATTTCAGGGTCAAAGTTCTAACTCAGGTACCTTTCATTCTAGGCTGCTGTTTCCCAGGGCATAACAGTGAACAATGGTCTGATTCTGTAAGTTCCATTAGCCACCATCCCAGGTGAGCCGGGCAGGTGTGGGAAGAAGTCAGCAGGAAGTGATTAGGAGGCGCATGGATTCTCCAGAGAGGTCTCTGAGAGGCTGGGAAGGGAAGGGAGACCTTGATGTTTACTTCATAGAAATTCCAGCTTCCAAGACCATGTGGTAAAAGTCAAGGTGATTTCTAGTTCTGCTCCTCATCAGGCAACTGTGTGACCTCGAGCCTGTGACTCAGGCTCTTATCAGGGTCTTCAAGTGACCTCTGTAGGTTGGACAGGCTGAAGGAACTTCTACTGCATATTTCTTTCTGGCTGCACACCATGTTTTTGTGCTTTGGGGATGTTTTATACTTTTTTTTGTTGGGGGGTGGTGGCAGTCCTAAATCTTGAACTCAGAGCCTGGGTGCTGCCCTGAGCCTTTTTGCTCAAGCCTCCTGCTCTTCCACTTGTGTCACAGCTCCACTTCTGGCTTTTTTTTTTCCCTTTCAGGTGGAGATAAGAGTCTCATGGATTTTCTTGCCTGAGCTGGTTTTGAACTGCGATCCTCAGATCTCAACCTTTTGAGAAGCTAGGATTGCAAGGGTGAGCCACCACACCTGGCTTCTATATTTTTGTTGTGTTTTGTTTTGTTTGGAGACATTGTCTTGTTGTGATGATTATATGGCTTTCCAAACAATTCCTGGGACTTGCTATGCGTTTGAGGATGGTCTTGAGAGCTGGGATTACAAGTGTACATCACCTTCTCTCCGATCTTTCTCCAGTCTGACGATAAGCTTGACCATTATAACAGTTTCTAAAAGGTTTGGATAAGGCAACTGAGGGTCAGGAACTCCCCAAACCACACAAATTATTTTTCCAAAAGGCACCATGTTTAAAATAAAAATGTGATTTTGTTGTCGTCTGTTTTCATGAAAAAAGTATTGATTCCCTTTAGGTAACTGACCTGGTAATGTGAGTTGCTTGTTTTACTGTTTGTATGTATGTATGTATGTATGTATGTATGTATGTATGTATGTGTGCATGTGTATATGTATGTATACATGTATGTATGTATGTATGCATGTATGCATGTATGTATGTCGATTGTGGCCCCACAATGGACAAACTCAGCGCCTAGTTCTTTCCCTGAGCTCTTTTGCTCAAGGCTCCTCATCCTTCCCCCGCCCCCTCTCTTTCTCTTCTTTTTTTTTGCAGTTTATGGGATATAGGAGCCTCACTGCTTGCCCAGGCTGGCTGTGAGCCAAGATCCTTACATCTCAGCCTCCTGAGTAGGTAGGATTACAGGCATGAGCTGCTGTCACCTAGCTGTTAATTGCTTTTAAAATCTCGACAATCTGGCGAATGCTGCAAAAATCATTCTAATATACTGTGTGTACAGAGTGTGGAAAAACTGAATACTACACACTTTGGTCATTGTAGAGCTTTTAGGCCAGTGCCTTGCAGGGCTCCCAGAGGAGAACACCCTGATTTCATTGGTGTCATGTCTGGGAGTTCAAAGAGGAGAGTCATATGCATGTAGCTGTGTTGGATTGTTTTGTGCCCATCTCTGATTTGCCAACTTGCACGCACACACACACACACACACACACATACACACACACACACAGAGGCTAACACACACACACACATACACACACACACACACACACACACACTGCCCAGGGCTAGCTGGCCACAGGACCTTGTGTACTTTGCTTTCCTGCAAACATTTATTATGCTTCAAAGATGCCAAGGGATCTAAGTCAGGATAATTCTGTTTTGCTCCAACCAGGAAGCCCAGCCTGCATCTACAGGGGTGGAGGTGGAAGAAAGACCCTTGACAATTAGCTGGAAAAACCCGTGGAGATTCCTGGCGTGGTCCCTGTCCAAGCTTCCTGAAGCCCTGCGCAGCGGCCGTGTGCCAGGGACAGCACTATCCCCCATGACCTCATCTCCTTTTTCTTCTGGTCAAGTCAAACAAAAACAAAACATAAGCCAACACCATCCTTAGAGGCTGTTCTATATTGGGAAGAGCAATTGTGAGGAAAGCTAAAATTAGCCTAGAGCTCCTCAGCACCCGTCGCCAATACAGATGACTCAGTTTCCAATTCCATTTGTCATGCTCAGGCCTTCTCTGGCTTCAGATCCAAGTATCCCATTTCTAGCCTCAGTGTCTCCACATGAAAAGAGGGACTGAGAACCCATTTCATAATGAACGTACGCATTATCAACATGCATACATATTATCAGCAAGAGAACATGTATAAAGGTTAACCAAGCATCATTCCTGATGTTATGGTTTTTTATGAACACTATCTGCCTTTCCCCCATGCCAGCTCAGAATAACAGTCTGGTGGCTCTGATGACAATGGTCTCAGGCCAAGTACCAGAGGTCACCTGACTGGTCAAAGTGCAAAAATCCAGGAGAAGGTCGAGGCCATAGATGCCGTGTGTTCCGACTTCAGTGCTCAGATACCTCCCACTGTGTTTTGCTCACATGCCTCTACTTCGCTGTTTCTTGCTAGCTCCATTTTCTAATGCTTATTATATTCTTTGTCTTGGAACAATAGACACCTCTTTGAGCTTTTCCCCTTGAGTGTGCTCATGAATATAGGACCTACTGTCTTCCAGCTTAGTGTTCTTTTCACTCCATCACTGGGAACATATACTATCTGGCTCACGCCAGACCCAGCATCAGTGAACGATGGTGAGGCAAGTAGTTCCAGTATAACCTTGTTGCCAGCTCTTGAGTTTCCTTAGTCTTAAGACTCAGGGTTATGCCTTTCCCAGCTCATTCAATCCACCCTGAACTCACCTCCTCTGCACCTGGCATAGGGAAAGCAGGTTGTCCTAGTATTCTGCCATGTCTGTCTGTGTCCCCAGACCTGCCAGAAATGCCTCAGGACAGGAGCAGCTGGCAAACAGACAGACTTGGGCTCAAATGACAGCACTGGAACTTGCTGGGTATGACCTTGAATGATTTGCTTGGAGATTTTTGTGCCTTCTGTGCTTTAGTCCTTTATCAGATTAAGTAATTTTAAGGTGCTTATTCATTTAAAACACTTGAGAACATATTCTAGCCACAAGGATGCACATCGATCTATGCATTTGGGTACATACATGTCACTGAGTTGTCACCTTTGAGAGGCCTCTGGACCCTATGTGGACATAAGAGCAGGATGGAGTGTAGAAGAGCTCGACAGTTGCCCAGAGTGCCAAGCTGAACAATGGTAAATGACATGAAATGGAGGCACTAAAATTTATCAGGATTCTATTTGGGAATTGTGTAGAATGAAAGGGCAATGCAACAAGCCATTTAGGGTGAAGGTGGCAAGTAAGAAGTCTAAGAGCCATGCTCAAGTGTCATTCAGGATTGTGGGGGGCTCTTGTTCATTATAAGACATTCGTTTTTTCTGAGTAGGGCAGCCAGAATTGTTAGGCATAGATGGCAAAGCTCCAGGGAAATGCCCCCCCTCCCTGCCCCGGCCTGCCCCGGGTCACTTTCTCTGCTCTTCCTGCATTCATTGCTCAGCAATTTCCTCTTCAAGTAAATATTAGACCTGGTTGTGAGGACTGTTGGTTGGAAGAGACACCATATTGCAGGTTCATCTGAATGAGCCTTGCCCACGTGACTTCCATCATTTGATACTTTTTGCTACAATAGATGGAGTGGTTCCTGTGGGGATGAGCCCCACAAGGAGAATCTAGATGTGCATTATATTGCTTCTGTCTCCTCCAGGGAGATTCAAAGTTCTACTTGTCCTGATCCAAAGTTTCCTTCTAATGCGGGTATCCTGAGTGTTGAGTATCTATGCAGGCTTCCCCGCTCACAACACTGCTAATGCCCCACCCTGCCTTTCTGATCTGAGTTCAAGTTCCCACTTTCCTCTTGCACATACCCGTGGCAAAAAAAAAAACAAACTGTCTACCAAGCCAGTATGGTAGTTTGTACGGCTGGGGATTTTTTCCCAGTGCTCTCACACACCTGGACAGAGCCATTGGCCTGGAAAGTAGCAGAGAATAGTCACAGGTAATAACCAAAATAGCTCCCACAAGCTCCCATTGGTTTTCTGTGGAATAGACATCTGCCAAACCCAGCTTCATGCTTTCTTGTGAGTCGAGGCCAGAGAATTTTAGATGTAGTGAGACCTAGTGACTTCATTTGGTTTCCTCAGGAAAACGTAAACCTCTTCCTCAGGTGGATGGGAAGAGCAGGGTCAAAAACAGCCAGCTGTGCACAGATTGATGTGAGAAGGAAGCAGTAGTGTGGGGAGATAGCTGACCCTGACTTGGGCAATGCATGTGGGGCCCTCGTGGGCAGTGTTTCAGGTGTGGAGGTGTGGTCAGTGAGCACTGAAATCCATTTAGAGTTCCTCAGGCTTCAGAGAAGAAAAAAAAAAGTCCAGAAGGCTTATGATCCTTTTGATATCACCAAAGCAAAAGTTCATTGCTTCAGATGGAGAGCACGGGGGTGTGAAAAGTTAGCTTTCATGAGGAAATCTGCTCAGCTTACTCCCCTGGCGTCAAAAAAAGGCCAGAGCGTGAGGAGGGGGGAGAGGCGGGGGAGGGGAGTGGGGAGTATTTCTGTGACATTTTGCTGTTGAGTTAGATCTGCTCTAAGAAAAGTAGGGCATCCTCATGGCCCACCATAAGTACTGCTTCCCATAGTGCCTCAGGCTTCTGCTCAAGCTTCCTTTGAAGCTGAGGATGCTCAACCAATCAAAAGACCTGGGAGGGGGAAGGGGGAAGGACAGCACATGCAGAAGGCATTGGGTGATCAGCACAACACCCAAGGCAGGAGAAATGGGAGGAGCACACACTATAATAACAGCCCTCTGAAGCTGGGCACACGCCTGTCATCCTAGTCACTCAGGAGGCTGAGTTCATAGCCTAGGCAGGAAAGGCTGTGAGATGCTTATCTCCAGTTAACCGCACAAAGCACTGGAAGTGGAGCTGTGGCTCCAGTACTGGAGGGCTAGCCTTAAGTGAAAAAGCTAAGGGACAGAACCCAGGCTCTGACTTCAAGCCCCAGTGCAAGCACACACACACATACACACACACTCTGAGAAGACGCCATTCGACTCCACTTTGAGGACCCTCTCTGAAGGGTCTTCTGTTACTCTCCCTGCTTTCCTTTTGCTTTCAAATAGATTTGCTCAGAAAAAATAAAAGAGACATGGGGTGAACTTTTTTTTCTTATTAGTGTCATTCAGCCTAAAGGTAAATGAAGATGCAGGCTATACTTCTGCCTAAACCTCCAGCTCCTATTCTATGCAATGAGAACAAAACTGCTACCTGCTTCCTGGACTTTTGGTGTGATTAGATAAGATGTCCTGGACACAGTACCTGTCACAGAGTGAGTGCTCAGAGCTGTCAAGCTATCATTCTCGACGGTTTTGTGATTTGAAGAGGGGGGCAAAAGCAATCCTAAGTAACCCTTACTGTTGTTCCTTAACACTAAGGAGCTTGAAGTTGATTTGGGTCAGAATCATCCACTTTCCCCCCCTCAGCAGGAGGGAGCTGGCTACTTTTAGGTCTGTAATCATGGACGACATCAAGGATGAAGGCTCTGGATCCTTTTGCCCAGTGAACCGCCTTGTATGCTCTGAAGGTCTGTGAACACCTGATGTTTGGGAGTTTTCACATGGGCAGGCCATGAGAGCTGGGCTTGTCATGTGCAGTGACATGGTAAGTACCGAGCAGTGGCCCTTCTGTCACCCCAAGGGTGACAGACAACAGTGAGGGCAGCGGATAATAGTCTGAGCACTGGGGACCAGGGTTCATTGCTTCTTCCTTTGTGTCCTGAAAGGTGAGTAGGAGAGATCAGGGGAGGATGGGAGACATTAAACCTGGCTTTATTGGGCCTTGTTTTCCCAACAGGAAAAGCTGTATCTATTGTCTGTGCCCAACAGTCTCCGGGAGCCACTGCCAACCTTTGGTGAAATCCTGGTTCACAGTGAGAGAGAGACTGTTAGGAATGTAAGTGCTATCCCCAGGGCAGAGTGTCAATGTGGGCTTCTCTTTCCTCAGATAGATGTGGAGCTTTCAGAGCTCTTGTCCACAGGATTGGTCCTTGCGTCTTTGCTCGGTTCAGCTTGTCTAGATGGCTGTCACAGGAGAGGAGAGACATGGTAGGAGGACTTCTAGCTTTGCCTGGTCAGTTATCACTAAGGAACTTGCAAGTGACAGAGGGAAGTGATGTGGATGGGCCCATGTGGCTAGTGAGTGGCTGAAATGGACAAGCCTGGGCCCTGGGTCTCCCGGCTCCCACCTGTCCCATCACTCCAAAGCTAGTTCTTCTCTCAGTACCAAGAGCACATTTTATCATAGGACACCATCCAAAAAAAATATTTTTCCTCTCCTGCAGCAAAATACACACAATATCCATTCTTGTCATTTTTTAAATCTCTGGCTATAACTCAACAACATTCTTATTTAGAACAATATAACAATTTAACTTCTGTTCTGGGGGGCCCCTACATTCTTTTGTCCCCTCCAGCAAAGTGTGAAATATGTATTTCCTGGCCATAGGACAACAGCTCCTGAGCTGGTGGAAATAAAAACAAGCAGGAGCCAGGGCAGGTGGAGGCATGCACATCAGAACTCCAGCCCCTTTGACTTCTGAGTCTTGCTGAGGAGGAAGATCAAAAATAAGTAGCTGTCAACAACTGCCGAGCTACAATGAGCTGGCAGCACTTTGGGATGGTTGCTTACCATCAAGAATGGTGTGGTTCCCAAAACCACCCCACCCAAGCCCTACGGACCTCACTCCCTCTGATTTGGTTATGTCACGTTGGCTTAAATCCACGGCCCTCTCTAGACCGCAGTTTCCTTAGATGTAAAATGAAGGAACACAGCAAGGGAAAAGCCTGGAGTGGTGAGGTCAACCTATCTGAGCTGTGGTGATCACCACGTAGAAAATGCTGCTGGCCTCCTGTACCTTTCCACAAGCAGCTGTTGAAGAGATGAGCGAGGCAGGGAAGTCTTCAAAGAGCAGATGGCACACAACCCGTGACTGAAGTCAAAGGGCGGCAGGTATGCAGGAAGAAGAACGAATCTGTGCAGAGCCTGGGGATGGGTGACGAAGTGTCTGCGGTGCCACAGGGCTCGAGGGTGGGGTGTGAGGTAGGGGTCGTGAAAGGTGAAGCTGGAGATCTCCCCTGGGGCTGGGCATAGAGCTTTGAGAAGCTGGGCCTTGGCCACTGAAAGTCCTCCCAAAACCTCATTTTACTCAGCAATGACAATAATGTCAACAACAACCACAGCCCACTTAGCATTTATCTGACATTCAAGTGCCAGGCTTTGTACTGTGACGTTTACAAGTGTTAATCCGTATCTAATTCTCCCAATAAGATGAGCTAGGCCCATGACTTTTAAATTCTTCTGTCTCCATGGCTTGTTCTCAGGCAGTTGCAAAATCACCATCCTTGATCCACGAAAAGCTCCAGATTGCGTTGGTAGTCTTCTTCCACTACTCAGGAGGCTGAGATCTGACGATGGTAGTTTGAAGCGAGCCGGGGAAGTCCATGAGACCTTTATCTCCAGTTACTAGCGAAAAAAGAAAAGAAAAACTGCAAGTGGAAGTGTAGCACAAGTTCTAGAGTGCCAGCCTTGAGCAAAAATGCCAAGTGAGTGCAGAAGACTCACTACTGGCACCGAAGAGAAAGAGAGAAAAGGAAGGGAGGAAGCAAGGAAGGAAGGAAGGAAGGAAGGAAAAAGGAGAGTTGGAGGGAGGGAGGGAGGGAGGGAGGGAGGAAGGATGGAAAGAATAGAGAGAGAAAGGAAGGAAAAAAGAAAAAAAGGAAGTGCGTGCTCCCTAGACCTTCCTCCGCAGCATAACCCTTCTACCTGTCCTGAGCTCCTTGACTTTGGGTGTTCATTTCTCAGGGCTGTTATAACAACCGGCCACACACTGGATGGATGAAGAAAAACTTCTTCAAGTCCTTGAAGCTTGAAGGTGTTAGTCACCTTTGTTCCTGCAGGTGCTCTAAGGGGAACTGCATTCCATGCTTCTTTTTGTGTTTCCGGTAGTTGCAAGCAACCTTTGAAGTTTCAGGGCTCACAGTGTGTCATTTCTCTGCCCCTGTTATAATATGGTTTTCTCTCTGTACGCCTGGATGTTGGTGTCCAAATTTTCTTCTTTTTATTTCTTCTTTTGTGCCAGTAGTGGGGCTGAAACTCAGAGCCTCATCTTCTTGCTTGGCTTTTTCACTCACGGTTGGCATCCTAACACTTAAGCCTCTCCTCCGCATCTGACTTCCTTTTCTTTCAAATCTCAGCCTCCTGAGTAGCTAGGATTATAGGAATGAGCCACCTGCACTTCCTTCTTTTCTTTTTTTTTTGCCAGTCCTGGGCTTGGGCTCAGGGCTCGAGCACTGTCCTTGAGTTTTCTCAAAGCTAGAGCTCTTCCACTTGAGCCACAGCACCACTTCTGGCTTTTTCTATGTATGTGGTACAGAGGAATTGAACCTGGGTCTTTGTGCATGCTAGGCAAACACTCTACTACTAGGCCAAACTCCCAGCCCTGGGTTTCCTTCTTATAAGAATATCAGCCACATTGCATTTGGGGTCCAACCACCCCATCATTAGTTGATTCAGTCTGCAATGATTTTTCTTTCAAATAGTTTTTCACAAGTTGTACCTCAATATGAATTGAGGGGAGACACCACTCAGTGTAGTTTATTGTTTCTTAGCAATAAACACCAGCCAACATGTTATATATTTAAATTTTGGGTAGAATTCATTTCACTTACTAGAAGTGAAATAAATTTCACCTTTTACAGATACTTTGTTCTATTTACTTTCACTCCTCAGGGCCTGATACAGTGCTTGGTATACAGAAGTTATACAATAAATGTTGGATGACTGATGATACAGTGCTTGGTATATAGAAGTTATACAATAAATGTTGGATGACTGAATGATTGCATGTTTTTAAAATGAAGGAACTGACAGAGAAGTTAATGACTGACTCAAGGTCAGAGACTCCAGACCTGGCTTCCCAGGAACATTCCAGTAGTCTAACACTATCATGTCTCTATTAGCACCGGACCCCCTAGCCTTGCCCCTTTCACATGATGCTTCTGGGATGGAACCCAGAATCTCCTAGGTCAGTGTAGTTTGGGGTGGACCTCCCGTTCACCTCTAGAGAAGTCATCCTCTCTGGAGGGCTCCCATCCTTCCCTTGATAGCCACGTCTTCTTCATGGAGCCACTGACACAGCCCATTGTCAACCACCAGATTTCCGAAGTTACAAGCTGGGCAATTTGTCTTGGTCCAATGTAATTCTCCAAGAAACATGAGTATTATGGGGTGAGCACTAGCAACGACGCTCCAAGGGACCTCTTCTTATAGAAAGCCTCAGGGAAGAAAACACTGAATGAAGATGGCTTCACCCACAGCCAGGGAAGAATTGAGCCCTCAGCCAGCCCTGAAGTATAGTGTTGAGTCTCGTCAATAATCATGAGAAGCACTCAAACACCAAACTTTATTACCTGTTTTAAAATAAAATGATTGAGAAAAACATTACGTGTGATGGGAAATATTTTGTAGTGGGAAAGAAGGGGGTGATGAAGGAAAGATAAAATCTAGATGATAATTCCACTAGACAAGCCGCTGAGAAAGAATACCCTTCAAATACAAGTCTAACCCTGCATGTACTTAAGGCTTTAGGTTCTAACCTTGCTGTGGTGCTGAGCATCAATGACTCACCAAGCATGTCACTAGCTACTCAGGAGGTTGAGATGTGGAGGATTATGGTTTGAAGCCAGCTTGGGGAGAAGAGCCTGAGAGATTCCATATTCAATATAACCTGCAAAAAGTCAAGGTGGAGGCCATGGCATAGGTGGTAGAGCTCCCGTGGGAGCAAGAAAACTGAATGAGTATGAGGCCCTGAGTTCAAATCCTAGTACCAGCTCCTCCCTTCAGAACCCTCTGCTACGGGAAGGGAGGGAAGGTGGGAGAGAGGAGATGTGCTTCCTGGGTCAGCTATCAGGGGAAGCATCAGGGGTTGGAGTCACAGCTGGGTCCATGTGCTAGTTGTAGGTCACCTCCAGTTGAGAGTTTCATCTCTGAAAAGAAGCTCCATCCCAGTGACAGGATGCTTTGTGAGGTGCTGCTCAAATGGAGATGCTAACAGACATTTCTGTGAGGAGTACGTGCCTGGCCCTTGATGATACTGAATGATGTGGAGGAGCAGAGTGGTTGCGAACCCACTTCCATCCTGCCTCGGGTCCATTGACCTACAGGGTGGTCACTGGGAGGGACAGAGAGGGTGATGAATATAAGACATAGCCAGGTGAGCAGAGATAGAATGCCCAGGCTGGGTTTTTTTCTCATCTGCTTCTCACTCATAGTAGAAGCCTTTCTCAGGCCTTGGCACCTCCCCCTTGATAAAATGAGAGTATTCCGAGATGATTTTAAGAGCTCTTCCATCTCTGATGTTTAACATTCTTTAAACATATTAATTTCAGAATTCCTGGCAATACTTCCAGGAGCCAGATCTCTTACCAGGTCAGTTTTGAAATAATGACTAGGGAATTCATTAGCAGTCTCTGCCCATACAGGAATGGGGTAGGGGGCGGGGCGAGGCTGGGAGGAAGGGAGCTATAGGGGAAACAGGACATAATTTTCTGCACTTGGGCAAATGCCAATTTTCCTACATCTCATGTTTTCAAATAATAATAACTGTTATTTTTTACTAGATGGTTTCACTCACAAAGGTCTCTCTGTGCCAACCTGCCTGGGGCTGGGGGCTGGCACACATAGTTTTGGCAATGTCCTCCCCTCTGAGAATGTGTCCACACCTGCAAGACAATTAACCAAATAATTTCAGTGAAAACTCTTACCAATTTACACCTGAAATATGCTAATAATTGGGGAAAAAAATCTGTGGGAGTATTTTTTTGCTATTAATTATCTGAATAATTGCCTCACATCTTCAATCAGCATATTTGGAAATGGTCTCACCAAAGTGAGGGGTTTCCCCCAAGTTTTGTGTGTGTTTCTAGACTTTTCTGTCCTTGGTTGGAAAGAGTTGATGTGGCTGCTTGGGCAGGCCTGGTACAGCCACATCTCCAGCCATGCTATTTGTTCTCCATTTTGTTCCTCTTCTCCCCTTTATCCTCATGTGTGAGACAGACTTTGAAGTTGCTTAGAGTTCCCACAGAGCTCCACACATTGGTCCCTTTACCCTCAGCCACCACAAAAAAAGCCCAGGAAGTCTAAGGGCGAGGACTGCTCATGGCTGAGAGGCATCTGCTATTTGCCCAGGGCTCCAGAGAGAGGCTCTGGGCTCTGCCTCACTTCCTCCCAAGCCCTTCGGAAATGTCCTGAATTGGGAGATTTGGTAAGGGATCCCCGACACCTGCTGATGTACCAGGTGCTGCTACCCTGTGAGATGCTTTGCGCTTGGCTCCCTTCAACCTCTGACCCCGAGATCCTGTGACAGTGCAGCCTGTGGGCCATCGAGAGGGGCAGAGAGGAGTTGCCTTTGATTCTTGGCAGGCGAAAGGAAGGTGGTAAGGCCAACTAACCTTCTGACGCAGACACCTCGCTAGAAGAGGCGGTGCCTGGGCCTGCTCCATTCAGTTCTCTAAGAGCAAAATAGGTAACACTGGGCAGATGGCAGAGTTTTTGAGGCCGGCCCCAGTGGGCCCTTTCTGCCTGTGAGCTGGCTCTCCAAACCTTACTTCCAATCTCAGCCATCTGGAGGTGCTAATACCTCCGGCAGAATGGTTGTCAGAGTTCAGGAAGGGCTGGGATCCGAACCTGGTACCCAGAAGGATCTCTGGGCAGGATGTCATCGCAATCCTCTTGAGTTCCAAGGAAGTGACACAGAGCTGAAGACAAACCCACCCCAGGTCTGTTTTCAGGTGACCTTCTGTAACCCTGTCCTCCTCGAGCAGGTCGGCTGACCTGTGACCTGAGGTGCTGACAGCGACCCTGCCCTCTGGAAAAGAGCAGGTCACTTCACTGAGTTTGTGCAAATAGATAAAGAACAAAGTGGCCCATAAATCAGGGTAACAGGAAAAACAAATACATCTCTCCCTATTGGGAAAGGAGCAGCAGAGGTGGGGGATGGGAGGGTATGCAGCCAGGGTTCCCTGGGGGTTTCTCCTGCTTCAGCTCACCTCAGTGTCCACCTGAGCAGAGGCCAGGAGACAAAGATCTAGGTGGAGGCCAGATTCTTCCTGTTGTGACAATGCCCCTGGTGAGTCCTTTTCCCCACTGTGTTTGAGAGGAGACATCAGGTGACCTCCAGAACCTGGTAGAGAAGAAGGGTAGCTGAGTGCTTGGTGACTCAGGCCTGTAATTCTAGCTAGTCGGGAGGCTGAGACCTGAGGATCACAGTTTGAAGTCAGCCTGAGCAGGAGTTTGTGAGTCTCTTATCTCTCCTATTTCCTACCCAAAAGCCAAAAGTAGAATTTTGGCTCGAGTGTTAAAATGTTGGCCATGAGTAGAAAAAAGAAAAGGATAAAAAAAGCTCAGGAACAATGCCTAGGCCCTGAATTCAAGCCCCAAGATCAGCACATATAGACACAAGCACAGACACAGACATAGACACACCCACAGGGTGATTTGGGGTTTTGGAAGAGAGCATCTCCTCTCTGTGGCTGTGGAAAAGCACAGCTAGGAAGGTCTTGATCATTTAGCTGCACTTGGGCAAATGTCAAGTTTCCTATATCACATGTTTTCAAACAATACAACTGCAATTATTTGAATTCTGTGAATGACCATTCAACCATCAGCACAGCTTGCAATACTCTGATCCTGTTTTCCCAGTTTAAAAAGGCAAGGCTGATCCATGACCTGCCTGCTTCCCTTCAGGTATGAAGATTGGTAGTGCCTGGGTGAGGACTGCATGCATGCTGGAGAGGACATGGTGTGGGGGGAGGGTGGGGAGGAGTTTGGCCAGAAGAATGTGGGCTAGTGATTGATCTCACCAGGATGCCATCCTTTTCTCTATAAACACCTGTGGCCCCTTGGAATTATTCTGAGGATTAGAAGGCATGTTACCTAAAATACTAGGTGTTCAGTAAATCCATGAAGACGGTTGGAACCACATCGTCCTTCCTTCCTTGACTACTTCCTGGTCCTCTTCCTGCAGGATGAGGATAATTACTGAAAGTAAGACTGTGACCCGTGCCACCCTGTCCAGTCCAGTTCAGTCCCTGTTCACTCTGTGGCCTTCCTGGAGAGCCACACCCACTCCCCCACTCCAGGCACTGTTCCTGGTCCCTAGGCTAACTCAGGGCTCCCTTTCCCCTGGAGCTGAAGGATACCCGGATGTTTGATGTCTGGTGCTTATGCCAGGACCCTCTCTGGCAGGCAAGTACTCTCCAAGTGTCTATCCACATGGCTACTTCCTCGCCTCTGCTCCGGCCTCCTCTGATCACCACATGTGAATATCCCCTCATGGCTCGCTTTCCTTTCCCTCCCAAGCTCTTATCAGCATCTGGCATGTTGTAAATGCATTTGTTTATTTATTTGTCTGTAGCTCCCCTCTGCAATGCACTCTCCATATGAGTGAGGAATTTGAGATTGTTTTCTTTCTCTCTTTCTTTTTTTTTTAAGATAAAGTGTCCTGGAGTCTTCCAAATCACCCTAGAGGGAATTCCATTACCAGGCTAGTTCTAAAAGAAGGAAACTGAGGCTTGAGAATTCCAATGACTTGGGGCAGGTTAAGCTGGGTGGCCCCAGCCCACTTCTGGTTTTATTTTTGTTTTTGTTTTTGTTTCCATCCATAAGCCCTGGAACCTAGAATAGAACTTGGCAGGTAAAATAAGCCCTTGATACATTTTTATTAAATGAATGAAAAAAAAAAAACCAGGAGTGAATCTATGGGTTTTGGACCTAGATGAAAGCCGATAAACAGCGAGATGGATAGCCTTTTAAAAACGAGGATTTAAAATAAACATTTATGGCTCTTCCATGTTGACGGATGAGGTGTGCTATGCATGGGCAAAGCAGGAAGCCAGGCTGGACCCTCAGACTGCAGAGAGACAGAGAAAGTGTAGTAAGACTTCAAAGCCGTAACAGCTTCGTGGAGGCTGTGTCTGAACAAGCGGGGGCAATTAATCAGGTGATTCCAGCCCCTTTCCCCAATGGCCTCAATTATATGGCTATTTGAAAACTGCCTGTTTTATGGGTAATGAGTGTTAATAGGCTATTGTCCGGAAACAGCTCTCCCCAAGTTTGTTCCCTGGCATTCAAGTGGGTCCAGGCAGCCAGGGAGGTTTGGCCAGCCCCTGGCCTCTTTTCCTACCTGCTTTCTGCACCTATGAACCCCACAGCCTGCCTTTTTTCTCTTTTTTAAGCTGACTGTTGCCAGGATGAAAGAGTTGGTAGAGTGCCTAGCTGTGGTATTTAGCTGATCTGAGCTTTGTTCTGGTCAGATTTGTCTCCTCTCACCAGAGTCAACCTGAACCATCCTGATCCCTGCGCGCCAGGCCCACCTTGTCTCGTCAGTTCTGCCAGCGTCTGGAGGGGGTAATTACCACCATCATCTTCCTACTGTGAAGTCCCCTTCTCCCCCAGTGGACTGGGCCCCCAGTGGGGACTGAAAAAAATCCCAGTCACAAAAGGCTTGTAAGATTTTAGGCCCCAACCCCTTGTTTGATTGACCAGTGGTACTGTGAGGCCCCATGAGAACAAAGCAGCAAGAGCCATCATCAGAGGTCTTGACTTCACCCTCTCTGTGCTGCCTGGGGGGTCCCAGCCTGAAGCTGCAGCCTGGCTCATGCAAGCTGCCAGGGGGAGCCCCGGAAAGTACGGGTTCGGGGAGACTGTAGTAGCCAGGCTTTGCATGCAGAGGCTGCTTCCTGTGGGTCTGAGGGTGGAGCTCTTCCTAAATCCTCCTCAGGGCCAGAAGGCGGCATCCTGTCCCCAGACGTCTATAGCCTTGCTTGTGTCCTGTTCAAGCCTTCAATGGACCTAGAGCCAGCACTCTGTGGGGTGCATGGAGCCAAGGGGTGCTAACATGATTGTGGGAGTTGGGGGATAATGTGGGAGTCAGGGAATAACTCTGGGCCTTGTTTTGTCCTTCAGAACATGGCCTTCTTCAAGGGGGCAGTAGGGGTCTCCACGAGAGAGCTGAGCTCACTACTGGAGGTACAATCCCTCTGTATCTATGATGGTCACTCCAAAAACTCAGCCCCTTCCTCCTTCCCTTCCCTGGCTCAAGAAGTGATTGGACCCCTGGACTATGAGATATGGTTATAACAGCTGTCTCTCAAAGTTTCTGTTGAAGACTTTCCGGTTTTCCAGAATGTTCTGTAAACCTTTTGCTTTGTTTTGCTTCACCAGTCCTAGTGCTTGAACTCAGGGCCTGGGCACTGTCGTTGGGCTTTCTCAAGGCTATAGCTCTACCACTTGAGCCACAGCACCACTTCCAGCCCTTTTCTGTGAATGTGGTACCGAGGAATCAAATCCAGGTCTTCATGCATGCTAGGCAACACTCTACCACTAGGCCACACTCCCGGCCCTCTGTGCACTCTTTCTAACGTCACAAGAGCCCCCAGTAGTATGGACAGAGCAGTAAGGAGGATGGAAGGGCCAGCAAGGAGAGGGAGGGAGTCTGTGGTCTACGCACTGTAGCCTAGGTAACTCAACAGATTGCTTTAGGAAATCTAGAACTGTGCTGGCCTCTGGTGAGGGTTTTCTTGCTACACCTGAAGGTATGGTCCCTCTTCCTCTTACAAAGTCACCAGTGCCATCATGGGATGACCCTCATGACCTCATACAGTCCTGTTACCTCCTCAAAGCTCCATCTCTGAGTATGACTAACACGTGGCCTTTGAGGAGACCTCCTTAGACCACCTCATGGGCTAGACCCGCAGGCCTCACCCACAGAGCCATGACTGGCAAAGCTCTGAAGTTGCCCCAGAGTGACCCTTCATTCTCAGCCCTTGGAAAGAGAAAGAAAGGCATCTTGGCCTCAGGACTTACCAGCTTTTTATCATAGTTCTGCTGTTTATAACCAGGCACTGGCCATGTCAGGTCAGCCTCTAAGCTTCAGGGACCCTGAAGCTGCCAGTCCCTTCCCCAAACCTAGCCTGAGCTCTGGCTTCTGGGACAGACCTGGGGCATATGAGCTGTCAGGGGATAGGGCTCTGGTTCTCACTTCTCCTACATCCTCACTTCGTCTGGAGGCGATGTTAGCTACCTCACATCATAGTGAAGAGGAGGAAGTACATCATGAATCCCTCCCTTGGGCGCTGAAGGTCGGGAGGGTACTTATGTCAAGGTCAGTTGCACTTTTTGTTACATGGCAGCCCAAACAGACTAAGACTATAACCAAACAAACACACTTCCACGGTGCTGGTAACAAGTTGTCCAGGTAGATGGTCCCATGTCAGACACAGGGAAGTCAGATTTTACCAGCAAAAAATAAAAAGTGAGTGGCAAACTGTGAAGTAATGATAATCCACACATTAACCAGAGTGGGTGAATATTCCCCTGAGGGGTATCTCAGAGAAAGAGATAGCGCAGTCTCCATTTCTATTCAGACAGAGAATCATGGGTGATAAGAGATGAGCGAAATTGTACTTCAGGTATGCACAGTCTAAGCCCTCCAGCCACACAGCTGAAAAGTCCAATATTTGAAAACATGATAGGAAGTGTCTGCAGAGGGTGGAGAGACAAAAACTTTTCTCAGAAGAATTGAATGCTGGATCGGGAGTTTGGCCTAGTGGTAGAGTGCTTGCCTAGCATGCCCAAGACCTAGGTTTGATTTCTCTGTATCGCATATATAGAACAAAAAAATGCTGGAAGTGGGGCTGTGGCTCAAGTGGCAGAGCTCTAACCTTGAGAAAGCCCAAGGACAGTGCTTGGGCCCCGACTTTATGACCCAAGACTGGTGAAAACAAAAAGAATTGAATGCAAACGTTTCATTAGCATCTGAGTTCTCCAGCACAACATTCAGGGAATTTTACAGGAATGGACATCCCCTTTCTGGGTGTGGATGTTACAGGTGAAATCATTTTCTCACCCAGGTAATGCTGTGGTCTTCCCGAGCTCCTGCCCTCCTCCTTCTCTCTGCTGAACATCTAGGACCACAGTGCTCCCATGGTGTTACCCAATCCTAGCAATCGATGATTTAATTTTCAATGCAGGGAAGAGAATAGCCCAGGCCCCAACGGTCATCTTTTTAACTCAAAAGATAACTGTACACTGCGGGGGAGGGGGCACAGGCAGATTTGCACGAGCAAGTTGTGTGTTTGCTGACAGCTTACCAAGCTACCAGGGTTCAGTACTATGTTATGTGTGTGTTGCTGGGGGGGCTGGGCGAGGGGAGAATAGGCTGAAATGCACATAACATAAAACTATTTTAACCAACCATTATTAGTATTCAAGCTGGTGTCACTGTTTGTCCACCTGGGTTTTGTAATTACCAACTCACCCATCTGCAGAGCCTTTCCATTCTGCCATTCATCATTAGCTCCCCATCCCTCGTCCAACCCATCCTGCTTGGGCTCCACGAATTTGAGGAGCCAAGGGTCTGTTTTAAGCGATTTGGGGCAATATCGGTCCTTCTGTGGCTTGTTCTGCTTAGCCTAGTAGCCTCCAAGTTCATCTTTTTATTCTGTTTGGAAGAAGAATATATTCTGTTGTGTATACAAGCAGAATATGTATACAGACCATACTTGTTCATTATTCAGCACATTTTAACCATCAGTGTGTGTCTGGTTCTGTTTTGGAGTTTTGGTACATGAGTGAGGAGACTAACAGTGTATGCAAATACAGAGAGAGAGAGAGAGAGAGAGAGAGAGAGAGAGAGAGAGAGAGAGAGAGAGAGAGAGAGAGAGAGAGAGAGGGAGGGAGGGAGAGAGAGAGAGAGAGGATAGAGATAGAGAGATAGATGATAAACAGACAGATTAGATAGAGAGATGTAGATCTTATACATATTATAAATAATTTATGAGTGAGGAGACTAATAGGACAGGACTGTTGGTAAACTGTCCACTTCTGGATGGGGAACTCCAACATGCGTGAAACAAATGAGTCATTATGCTACTGGATGATGATAGCACTGATTGGTGAAAAGGGACACTAACTTAAAAAAATTCTTGCTGGTCCTGGGGCATGAACTTTGGGCATGGGCACTGTCCCTGAGCTTTTGTTCTCAATGCTAGTGCTCTATCACTTGAGCCACAGCTCTATTTCTGGCTTGTGTGGTTAATTGGAGAAAGTCTGATGGCTTTCCTGCCCAACCTGGCTTCCAACTGGGAGCCATAGGTCTCAGCTTCCTGAATAGCTAAGATTACAGGTGTGAGCCACTGGCACCTGGCAGGGAAGGCGACACTTCTAAGAACTTGTCTCATCACAGGTTTTGGACACAATCTACTACGGATTCTGTCTTGTAAATTGGGTTTTTTGCCTGTTTGTGTACTTACACAGATGGAGATACAGGTGGGCCCACCGTGTGGTGTCTGTTTCCCCTCTGTTCCTTCCAAATGATTTTCTTCCCATTTTGTGCCTCATGCCTCAACATCACCAATATCTCATTATTTTATTATTACTATTGTTATTGTTATTATCTACATCATTTTTCTCATTACCACATTAAGCATCTTTCGGAATGAAGCAAAGTATTAAAGGAAAATTCAGAGCATTTATCCTTCTGTCATCTTGATTTCCTTTTGTTTGAAGCTATCAATTCATCTTGCCCAAACCTTCCTCTCTGTACAACATCGCAGCCCCCCCCCGCCCCCCATCATCCTCCCTTCCTCCTCTCCCCTTTCTTTGTCCCCTGGTGTCAGAGAGTGCAGCATCTCTTGCCATTGGTCAACACTGTGACCCCATAGAATATGTGCTGAATTTCTGGTGGTTTTCTTAATCTAGTTCACTTGTTATTCTTTGGATTTGGGTACAGTTTTGTTTATTTTAAATTAGTAAAGGCTTAGGCTCTAATATATGAGGGTCTGTGGTATTTATTGATATTAAGATAGTCTACCAATTATGATTTCTTTTGAAGCACCTCATCACGCTAGATGTTGACCTACTGGGAGTCTGGCAGGTCCTTATCTCTCCTAGAAACATTTGCACAGGACTCAGCTAACTACTGTGTTTCCTATTTCATTACCCATTGTTCCCTCTCCTCTCTGCCTAAGCCCATCTGGCTCTCAAGGCCTTGAACGCTTGAGCCAATGCACCAACATGTTTCTGCTCTGGGCCCTTTAATGCATTGCTGCACATTTTTGTTTAGGCGGCTGATTCCCCTCTTGCCTGAGTAGTTCCAGACCAGGGACAGAGGCTCAGCAATGAGAAAGCCACAATCCTATTGCTGAAACAGATACTGTGACACTGGAGAGCTCACAATGAAAGCAAGTAGCAAAGAATAAAAGGAGGACAAGATGTGTGCATGGGTGAGGTTGCATGTCACGGGGAATTTGCATGTGGAACTTGGAAAGCAGGGTCTGTTTAAAGTTCAGAAAAGCACCTGGGTGGTGGAGAGTTCTGGTCCTGAGCTCGCTGAGAGTGGACAAGAAAGCAGATATGGACAGCTACATTCAGGAGGAGCCTCAGGTAAGAGAGAATTGGACATTGAAGGCCTTGAATTCCTGAGCTCAAGCAAGGTGGAACCATAGAGGCCTGTGGGGCGGGGGTGACTGTGATCAGAGCTTGCAGATGCTAAGCTCAAGGAGATGGAGACAGATGAATGAGATGCTGAGTGAGGAGGGAACTGGGGAGGAAGAGGTACTAGACCCCCTGAGTAGGAGGCTTACCTCGTATCGGTGTGTCAGTGGGAGGAAGAGTGAGGACATATTTCTCCACTGGGGGGGGAAAGGCAGGCACTGGGGGGGGGGATGTCCCTCTTGTAGGCCCAGTGTTTATTGTTCTCTGTCACAGTCTATTTTCTGTTACATAATGCATCAGGCCGAGCAGTCCCACAGACTCTGCCCAAAGGTCTTTAGTGGGGGCTGCCAGGGCCAATGGGGTGACTTTCCTCAGTTCCCCAGCCAGGCAGGCCCTGCCAGCCAGCTCAGCAGAAGGAGCACATTGTAGGGAAATAAAGGCAGGTCAGGGAAGCGGGGGAAGTACAACCACATACTGCATTGATCTGTCTTACGCAGTTGAGTGTCCCTGGGCTTGGGATACTGATTCGCAAACCAAAGTTAACAAGAGCTAACAGAGAGCAAGATTCAGGCAGAATGGAAATCACAGGAAGGAGATTGCTCGAGGTTGAAGAAAATGATCAGGGAATGGGTTTACTGAGCCACCCCCTTTGGGGAGCAGGGTGAGAGCTCAAGAATCAGAGAACCGAGACCTAAGGGATGCTGGAGACCTGACATCTGTGCCCTGAGGCTAGGGAGGTTCCCGGACCCATATCCAGAAGTGCAAGCACCAATATGTGGGCATCTGTGGACTTCAGTGGTGGCCTGGAACTGCTGTGATGTGGAGGCCAAGGGTAAAATTGGCTCTCAGTGCTTAGAAGATCCAGCTCCCCTGATCTGGAGGCGTTGAATGGACCTAGTGTATGGAACAAGCCAGAACCAGGATCTAGCAAGGGGCTGCCAGAACTTTCCATCCATGGCCAGGCATGTCTGATGGTTATATGGGGACAGATGCCAGGTGCAGAACCACTTCTAGTTTTCTCCATTAGTGACCTGGTACCTGAAGGAAGCTGCAGACTCATCCACTGATAACTTGCGTTTTCAGCTAGGAAAATGTGGCATGCTCCCATTCTATCCTATTCCAGTGCTATGTACGACAGAGCAGAAGACATGTGAAGCCTGACTTCCCTGGACATTCATTGCCATACCTCCACAAATGAAACCATCTATCACACTCCAAGCTTTTCTTAGCATGCTGCTCCCCAGATGCTCCCCCCCAGCTGGGGAGAATCTTGGTTTTCCTGGTAAGGCAATGGAGGCTCAGGAGGCTATCAGACCAGATTCTAAGAGTGAATGAATGGCAGAGCCAGTGAGGTCATCCCAGAGCACTACTTCATATCTGTTTTCTCAAGAAGCAGTGATAGTCACATAAAATCAAGTAGAAGCACTTTGTAAACACAAATGCACTGGCTGAGACTTAGCTTTTATCATGGGTGGGAAAGAAACTGGAGAGGAGTTGGTCTCGCCAACTGGAGGTGAGTGGGCCAGCATAGAAAGTGCCCTAGGTGTCATCCTGTTTGGGTTTGCCAAGTGATGGCCTTTGCTCTCTCCCTCCCCCCTCCACTCCAGTGCCTGTCTCCACTGGCTTCCTCTGACCTCTCAGCATGGGTGAGCACTGTTTATTTTGGAAGTTGAAGTGCCAAACTTGTACCAGTGAAGACAAGCACACCTCTGGATGCAGGCAGGGCTCCCAGGCTCCTCTGGACACAGGAATTCATCCTGTCACCTCTTGTGTACCATCCATAACCCTAAAAGACTACCCTGTCATCTTATCTGGCAACTGGGATTTTAGCAGTCCCTTCATTAAGCCAGGAGAACAAAGGCAGCTGGGTGAGGGTCTCTGAAAGTCCAAACACCCTGTCACCCTGAGTGTGAGGCTGCAGCAGCCCCAGGGAGGGCCAGAGCACTGTTTATAGATGTGAGAAGATAACCACAAAGGAAGGTGGATGGAGTCTTCTTTCTACTCCTGCCCCCTCTGGGGGGCGGGGATGTTCCCTGATCACCCCAATGCTTCAGCTGTCCTGGAGGCCCTGCTCAAGCTCCTGACAGAGGAATGCATGTCAAGGACTGAGAAAGGAGCATGTGATGGGGGCAGGAGGGCCAGAGAAACCCAGAACTGGGTTTTGCTAGGTGCGTGTGTTGCTGCTAGGGGAAGGAGGCGGCCAGAATGAGGCATGGGGTTGGCTTGTTTTGCTTCCTCTGAGAAAGTTCTGGTTCATAATTTCCGAACTCCTTCCTGGGACCAGGAACCCTGTGGGTGGACTCAGAGGCTGCCAGGATGGGGCTCACTCCTGTGGTGTAATCTGTTCTTTGTAGGGTTGTATAGGAGCAAAATCTGTTCAGGGCTGAGCTAACCCTGAATCCTGTCTGACATCTCTCGTTCTCCTTGCGGCCGGAGCTCTGTGCCCATCTGCAGGGCTGCTGTGACCCTAGGACACATACCTTATTCCTTGGTCAAGTTGCCTGGTTCCCTCAAAAGGAGCAAGGTGCCGCTCCATCGAGGCTGGCCGTAGACTCAGCCCATGAGCTCTGTTTGAGGAACACTAATACATCCAGGGTTCAGATTCATTTTCCTCCATTGATTAAAGAAACCACAAGCTCCCAGCGATGCTCACACAGCCTGTCCAGGGGGAGAAGCTGCCCCCAGGCTCCACTGACGGTACCCACCCTTCTTCCTTCCAGCCCCAACCCTGCTGAGCAGCCAGCGGTGTTACCCTTCCTGCTAGTTCCCAGGGCACAAAGCTCCTCCGGTAGCTCTGAGTGGGATCGTTGATTGCAATGGCATTGCCAGTGTGCTTCTGGCTCCCCAGGAAAGGATGCTTTCTTACTCAGAGCAGTAGGACTGCATAAAGTAAGTAGAAAATATTCATCCGTAGGCCAATTTCTCTCACTTGCATGCCACTTCTCTACTTACCCTTAGCTTTCTTAGTACCAAGTAAAAGTATGCATGCACATATAACACACACATGCAAAACACACAGCCAATATACACAACATAAGCATAAGACAGCACACATACAGTATGTGTCACACAGAGTGTACTCGCCATACATACATTATCTATCATTTGATGCTTACAATGTATACTACATGCCTAATACATGTAACACGTACACATACAACACACGCATCACATATAAAAATACCATACACAACACTTAATATAACTCATTTATAATACACATAACAGCACATAACACAAATACAGATGCATTCCATATATACAAATACATTCTATATATACAGCACACATAAATAATGTATGCAATACATACATCACACATAACATGTATGATTATATAACATGATAGATTCACAATACAGCTCACGCTATATACATGATACACATATACCACACAATGCTCATAGTTGCTTCCTACTTCAAGTTCCAGTGGGCCTTATTTGCCAGGAAGGACAGCCATGCTGATCAGAGAAGAGTACACGGTCAGATCCTCTGGTTTCTAATTGCTGTGTGACCTGACCAAGTCCTCTGGCTTCTCTGGGTTTTGTCTGCACAATGAAGGATAATTCTGTGATCTGAAAGGTTCCCTTGTAGGTTGACTATTCTAAGAGCAAAGAAAACAACAAAGTGCTCTGCTGGGTCCTGTGCCTTGGAAAGCTGGGAGGAGTTTGGGGCCTGAAAGGAAGAGAGACATACTATGTGCACAGTGAAAGGAAGTCAGATACACTATGTGCATGGCGAAGAGAAGACAGGCACACTCTGTTCACAGGGTCCCCTAGCAGTGACACTGGCTATCTGAGAACCAGAGACTGGGGAAGGTTCAGAGATACCCTGAGGAAGGACACATTTGAGAGAAATCTCAGGGTCATCTTTTCTGGAAGGTGTCTGGGATATAGCATAAACTGAAGGTCAGCATGGCTCTACCCTGGGTTGAGATGCTTTATGAAGGCATTCACAGCCTCCCAGCTGCAAGACTTCCTCCCAGGCTGGCAGGTGCCCACTGGTAGCATTCCTCCTTATTCTGCCTAAGTGCCATATGTCTAGACAGACCAAGAGAGAAGACGGGCTCCTTCAGGACTAGCCTGGTTCTAGTCCAGGGCTCTTTATAGAACATCTGGTGCCAGCTACCTGCTCTCCCATCTAGATGTTTAAGGACTGGAGATGGAGTTTCCAGCACTTCAGGTGATACCTACCTGGGAAGGAGCCCAAAACAGCAAGGCAGATTTGGGTACACTGTGCTCCATGGTAGTTTCTAAGATGAAGACATCCATTTACCCTTCCTGTCTTCTGCTTAACCCCGTCAAGAGGGTTTCAAACTTAGAACTCTCTCTGTGTCTCTGACTCTCTCTCTATGTCTCTCTGTGTCTCTCTCTCTGTCTCTCTCTGTCTGTGTCTGTCTGTCTGTCTGTCTGTCTGTCTGTCTGTCTGTCTCTCTCTCTCTCTCTCTCTCTCTCTCTCTCTCTCTCTCTCTCTCTCTCTCTCTGCCATCCTGATAGCAGTGTATATCAGTACAGGAACACATGTCTCTCTCTGTCTCTCTCTGCCATCCTGGTAGCAGTGTATATCAGTACAGGAACACAGATGTCTCTGAAGGAGACATCTGTCTGGAGCCAGTAGAGCTTGCAGGCCACAGACAGAGAGGAGTTTGAGTGACTAAGGAAGTCTTCTAGGGCCTTGCATTCATCTGCATTGGTCTACATGTGTTACCTTGCTTAAGTCTCATCAAGAATAAGGCACCATCTTTATTCCCCCAGAATGTATAAAGTAACTTTCCTCACACCATCTCTAGCCAAGAGATAAAGTGAGAAAAGAATTAGGTGGGGTGGAATGACCTGGCTCTGCTGTTGACCGGCTGTGTGACTTGGGATATATTGCGTGGCCTTGATGAATTGGCTTCCTTATGTGTAAAGGGCATGGCACAGTCACATCTGACTATTGATGCCTGGTTGAAGACTGAATATGCCACGTGCTTAGAATGAGGTCAAGACCGCAGCAGGTACAGGGAACATTCCTACAGAGAGGTGGCCTCCCCAACCAAGACTATCCCTGAAGCTTCACTCTCAGTATCTCTTCATCTCCACCAAGAGATGGCCAAGACCAGGAAGCTTCCTCTACCTCCAACTATTTTATTTAACGAACAGAACTTCCCATGGATCAGAGTTCTAAGTTCTTCAAGAAATAAGTTCTTAATCCACTAGGATTCCCATTTTGTAGATTATGAAATTGGAAATGGAGAGGTTGAGCTGCACAACTAGTCAGTGGTTGAATCCAGATTTCCTGGCTTTGACACTCCACCCTTCCTGACCACACATGGTGCCACTGCTTATGTGGTTTATTGGGAATCCCTAGAGGGCAGAGACTTAGGTAATTCTAAACCTGGCCCACAGTGAAAGAATGTATTTGCTCAACAAATGAATCAGTGAACTCCGTCAGTGGAGACTTTTGCCCTCTTTGGGTTTTCAAACTCAATAGTCAGTGAGCAAAATCAGACATTTTTCATGTGCCGTTTGGGGAATGTCACGCTGTTGCTCTGTTTCCTTCAAATACAGACATCTGAGTCAAGGATTCAGAACTGATTTCTCCTTTTCTCAACATCAGAACTGATTTCTCCTTTTTCTCAACATCTATCATTTCCTTTCTCTTGGCAGGGGTGGAAGAGAGCAAGTCAGTACAGGCAAGTCCACAGAGGAAGTGGTATGTGTGCTGAGCTTTAATAAATGGCAAGGGCCAATAAGGAAGCCTCTGTCTGCCTTCTTTGCATGTGCAGATAACAATGTCTAAGATTCTAAGGAAACATGCCCTGGACATCTTTTCATCTTTTCTCTTTATTGTCTCTGTAGACACAGACTGTTCATTCACTTTCATCTCTATCCATTCATCTACCTGTCCATCAATCCATCTATTATCAATCCATCCATCTTCCAACTATCATTCCTCTGTCTGTCATCCACTCATCCATCCATTCATCCATTATTTATCAATTCATCTAGCATCCATTCAGCTAACCACCAACCCACCCATTCATCATCCATCTATTTATCCATCCATCTACCCTTTACCTTCATGCATTCCTATCTTCACCCACAAAATACTTACTAAGCACATCCTAGTCCCATGGCGCCCTCAGAGAGAGGGAAGGCCATGGAAAAAATATGTTACCTATATATACATTATAAATGTCAATGGACAGTCTGAACGACCCTGAGTTCCAAGCTTCTGTGGTATGTGAACCGCAATGGCTCACATGTGAGCAGAAGAAGTAATTTTCCTCATCACGGGGAGTGAAAGCACAATTTGACTTCAGGCTCTCAGATCAGTGCAGCTGCTTTGGAGTTCTGAGAGTTGGGATAAACCTCAACTTCCAGTGTCTCAATATCTTGTGCCCTCTGTCACTTGCAAAATAGCCCCCTCTTTAAAACACTAGCTTGGTCCTGGAATGGCTCTTCCTTTCGATTTAGGCTCTACATCTCCCACCCCCCTCCCTGCCCCAGCGACTCCTTCCTGGCCAGAGGCTGGGGCCCCTGTTCCTCTGCTCTGCCAGTCTGCGCCTAACTCACCACACACACAGCCTCCTTGTTCCGGGAATGCAGGCGGCTGCTTGGAGCCACTGCTGGAAATGGCCTTCCAACAGATGTGCCTTTAATTTGTTTCCGGGTCAGTGGCCCCTGTGCCCCAAGGAGGCCACCTCCCAGGCAGGAGGCCCCAAAATAGCCCAGTGTGTGCGTCCCTGGATGGGATTATCCATCACTGCCAGGCCTCTGCCCCCAGATGCCTCATGCTGGTAGCTGGCTCTAATCGGACCACTTGGCGTGGAGAGGGGAAGCTGACTCTGTCCCCTCGGGTGATGGCCCCTCAAAGGGCTGATTGTAACCACATGGAGGGGTTGGGGGGGTAAGGGTTCTGCCCTGGTCCTTGGGTCAACCAGAGAGCCTTTCCTGGAAGGAAACAGGAGAGGTCTGCATAGGGCCTGCTGTGGAGATGGAAGGCTGGGGTGGCAAGGCTCTTCTTCTGCTGTCTCCATTCACAAGGTGGGCATCATGTGAATCACTTCCTTCCAGGTGTGCCCCTACATTCCTCCAGAGCATCCATGCCAACTGCCTACCTCTCCAGGAAGTCCTGTAAGAGAGGACATAGCCTTCCATCTTACAGCTGGGGAGACAGCCCCAGAGTGCTTGTCTTCTCCAATCCGAAGATCTTGGAGCATTCCAGAAATAACCAGGTCTATGGGGCTGAAACACAGGGCTTCCAGAAACTGCATCGCCACCCGGATCCACAGCAGAACGTGCATACTTGGGCAGGCATTTCCTCAATCCAAGGTTTCCTCTCAGTCCCTTCATCTCTAAGTGGGCATAATACATTGTAACTATCAAACAGATTTGGTGTCGGTTAAATAAGGCAGTTCACATAGAGAGGATAATGCTTGCTGCTCAGTAGCTAAAAAGAGATGCTTAATAAATGGAGTGGGTAGCACATGCGCATTGCAGAGGCCCAGAGAAAGGTGGTCACCGGGTCTACCAATCTAAAAGATAGCGGGGCAGAAAGCCTGTCCTGTCCTGATACTCCAGCAAGCAGAAACAAGAATGATGAAGACAAAGAGTGCCAGGTATGTCCAGAAGATCAAAAGCCCAGCTGTAATCATGCCATCAACACTAACCTGCAGACAACTTCTTATAAATCAACAGTGGCTCCCCAGTTGCCTATCAGATAACCCCCAAACTCTTTATCCTGACCTTCAAGGTCTTGATAATCTGGCCCCAGTGAGATGTTAATCTCGTTTTCCTGCTTCACTGGGAGCTGGAATAGCCTGAGTGTTCTCAACATAGCTTTCAACTTCACATTGCTAGACATTTCCCCCAGGTTTTTTGGAGCCTTGGACTCCTCTTTCTTTGTTTCTGTTTCTCTGTGTCTCTGTCTCTGTCTGTCTGTCTCTCTCTCTCCAATTTCTGCTTCCCAGAAGGCTTCCCTCGTCTCCTCTCCTCACCAATCCAGTTATAATCTCTCCTTCCCCCCCCCTCCTCTCTCTTTTGTTGGTCATGGGGCTTTGAACTCTGGGCCTGGGTGCTGTCCCTGAGCTCTTCAGCTCAAGGCTAGCACTCTATCCCACTGAGATAGTACAATTTCCTCCTTCCATCTCTTCCATACAATTTATATCCTAAATCAGGGGCAGGGCCTACAGACCAAATCATGGCCCACTACCTATTTCTGTTAATACAGTTTTATTGGCTTACTTACTTACCCATGGGCTCGTTCTACACTACAGGCAGAATTGAGTCGTGGTTATGAGAACATATGGGCCCCAAACTTGAATTATCTATCTGTTCCTTTACTGAAAAGTTTGCCAATGGCCCTCCTTCTCTGCTCAATAGACCGCTATTATTTTTCTCTCATGCCAGCCCAACTGAATAAACCAGGAGAGTCTAGTGTGGACTTGGCTGGACTCTTGGTCAGCTGTCTAGTGGCTGTCTCTGTGATTCTGACAGAATGTGTTCTGAGCCAGCTAATCTCCCTGGGTCCAGAGTGTGACTGGATGTGCCAGACGAGAGCACTGAACATCCTTGGAAAGTCACGGCTGGGCCGTGCACCTGACTACGGGCAGTCATTTTCTCTGGGAGAGTTGGGGTGTCCACACATGGGTGGAAAGTTCAGGCTGAGGAGTGAGGATGCCTGTCGCAGGCTTGCCAGCCCACTCTCGTGCCTGTTCATCCCCACACGCCACCCTTGCTCTGCATCCCAGGGTGAGGTGACGTCCAAACCCAGGAAGGCTGGAAGCTCATCTGTGTCAGGGAATAAACAAGAGGCTCTCACTGGTCCAGAGAGCCTCGCACCCAGGGGAGCCTGCAGGGGTATTCAGTGAACACCAGGCAGGACCTCCGAGGACCCAGGAGGCCTGCTTGAAGAAGGCATTCCCTCCTCTGCCCTGCCGCTTGACTTAGTGTCCCATGGATACCTTCACTCCTCAGAGAGGTAGACAGGGTATTAGAAGCTCCATGGCTTTTCTTCCACCCTCTTTAACTCCTTTCCTTTCTGCCATGAGGTAAAGACTAATCTCCACTATAGATCCCTCCCTGCTCCATGTCAGAGTTCCATAAGAGGGATCATCCAGCTCTGTTATCTTGCTGTGGTAGGAGGGATTGGCAATGAGTATACAGATGCTGGGGGCTGAGGCCACAGTAACAAACTCTGTGTGTGTTCTAGGTCATAATCAGTTGAGAGGCAGATGAAGGAGTGGAGTGAGTTTGAGATCTGGTGCCTGAAGCTCCAGCTTTCACTGGGATTCCATCATGTACCACCCATGTGCATTTGTAAACAGCCAGACCTAGTTCTTTTTCTATCCTTTTCTTTCTTAGGAAATATGGACAATAATAATACTCATTTCTTGGATAGTCAAAAGAAAACGTCACATACCCAAGACCTCCCTGCCCCTGAGGGTCTCTTGGGCTCCCTGAGGTTCTGAGAGGGAATGGCTGGGCGGGGTGCCACAAGCAGGCAGAGAAGCTTTGAGCGCATGATGATTAGGATTCTTTGCAGCTGCACAGTGTGTGATCTCTGGCTTTTTCCCACATCACCTAATGTTGTGCTAACTGGCTGTTCATAGATATCTGTCAGGAGGTTGATAGCCGAATTCCATTGCTCCTTTTCCTATCCTTCCCTCCCTCCATCCCACGTCCCAGACCCCAGGCTATGAGGACAGAAAAGGAGGGTAGACAGGGATCTCTCCCAGAGTTTCTGGGCCAGGATTGTGTGGAAAGCATACTCACTAGCGTTGCCCATTCCCATCATTCGTGGGTTCTGCCAGTAGTCCAGAAAAGGCCCAGACAGAATGGCAAAATTTCTGTATCATCGAATGCATGGTTTTCCAGCTGAGGTCAGAAAACGTGAGCTCTGCCATCTTGATTCGACTTTCATACTGTAACTGGTGGTCCTTACCCAGGTCTGTGTAGAGAGCTGTTTTTGTTGGGATTTTTCTTGATAGTAATGGACTGCAGATGTCAAGCTGAAGTGCTATCGGCTCTTCCTAAGCGTGAGATGTGACAGGCCTTGCAGAGCCAATGAATGTGTTAGTTAGGCATCCTTCTGGAGGGAGCCATTGTGCTGATGGCTGGAGTTCATTGCTACAAGTCAAGAATATATATTAAATAGAGTGGGTTTTGCACAGAAACACACATCAGATAACGTACTCCTTGATTAGTGGACACAAAAGAGAGTACATCAGGAGCCAGGAGTTTGATCTCGTGGTAGAGTGCTTACCTAGCATGCAGGAAGGCCCAGGTTCGATTCCTCAGTACCCCATACATACAAAAAAGCTGGAAGTGGTGCTGTGGATCAAGTGGTAGAGCTCTAGCCTTGAGAAAGTCCAAGGACAGTGCTCAGGCCCTGAGTTCAAGCCCCATGACTGGCAAAAAAAAATAAAAATTAAAAAAAGAGTACATCAAACAATGAATACATGGATTGGTTGATCAAAATCTGATCAGAAGTACATAGAACTTGCAAGGGAAACTGAATATGTACCGGCTTTGTAGAACATAATGAGATAGGGCTGTTGCCAGGAGTGCCAGCAGAAAGGAAGGACCTAAGGAGACCCCTGAGTAGGACAGGAGCCAATCGGCCAGTTGTTTCAAGGCCTCATGTAGCGGGTACAACCCTTCTCTTCTTCAATAAAATAATGAAGCAGGTCCTAGCAATAGGAAGCTGTTAGTTGGTTGTCTAAGGCTTAAGTAAGTCTCTTCTGCCTGGATTGCCTGCAACTAGGATCAGATGATCTTTAAGATCTCTCAAGCTAACTGCCTGTGACCTTAGAGATTCAGAAAAGAAAAGATGGAAATCTGGGCATTCCTGGAATGGTATAATTTGCTGACCCGGATCTTTGATCTTTTACCCATACCCTGATTTTACATGTCATAAATAATTATTAAATAGCTATTATGTACCAAAAAATATTTGCTATGGCTCTTAATATATTATGTTCAAGGAAAACAAACATTGCCAAATCTTGTCCTAAGTATTTTGTCTCTGCTGGCTATTTATTTCCACAAGAACCTTATTATCTCAGTTTCATATGTGGGGAAACTGAAGTATATTCAGAGTTATTCCAGGATGGCATGCTGGCACTATTGTCTAGAATCAGAGTGCTTATGTACTGTGCTCCTGCTGCCAAGATCTACTCTTCGTTGATCAGCAGCCGGGTTTGGTTAGAAATGCCGAGTCACAGGCCCTGCGGTAGAACTGTGGAACTGGACGTGTACTGAGACAGGACCCCCAGGACACTTGTCAAAACCATGATGAAGAAACTGGCCTTTCTGGGTTCAAACTGGGGCTGCCTTCCTTGGCACTCACTGTCTTTGTACAATGCAAGGGCTTTAGGTGAGTTTCAGGACCACGTTCATAATCATGTGCTTGACACCCAAGCTTTCCCTCGGAGGTGTAGCTCCAATATGAAGGGGAGTGCATCCTGGGATGGGAAGTCAGGCCTGCCTTAGCCGGAGGAGGAGGCCATCTCCCCAGTGTTGCCTTATAACACCTGTCTACCCAGCTGGGCCACAGACGGGTACAAAGCAGGTGCTGGTATACTGGGGAGTTTTCAAAAGATGTGGAAAGTAGAAAAGAGATTGGAGTGTCATTGTGTGCTGTGCCCTGCACGCCAGGGCTTACGATGCTGCTCCAGCCCTTGGGATGAACATGTAAATAATGCAAGGTTTCTACTGGATGCCGCCCCTGTGAGCCTCCAGCTGCTGTGGCCTTCTTGCCAAGGGATCGTCTGGTTTCTGCTTGTACGCCTCCAGAAACAGGAGGCTCCTGTACTCTGGAGAGCTCGTCTCACATCTGACTCTGTGGCTCCCTCAAAAGCCCTCATGGAAGAACCTTCTCAGAGAAGCTTCAAGAGAGACCCAGAACAAACCCTTCCATCACAGGATGGCTCTTCACACATCCAGGACAGCTGTGGGAGTTGGGGATTTAGCATGTGGACCCACTGGTCTATGGGTGGGACTTGTGAAGAAGGGTCTTGGTGGTTGGTGGAAACAGATGCCATTCAAGACCACTTGAGGTGGCCTTGGTGGGGAGCACCTGGAGGAGCCTGTGAAAAGGAGAGGGGTAGGCCCAAGTGGGGGGATCAGAGCCTTTCTCTGTGGGGAATCATTTACCATGATGTTCTTTAGAGCCATGTAAGCCATCTAGGACTGGGAAAGCACTTCCACTTCTAGGAGATAAACTTGGAGCTGGAAGGGAGGCTAGCGGGAAGGTGCTCTGGTATTTAGCCCAGGCTCTGCCACCTCTCAGCCCTGTGGCCTTAAACAAACCATCAGTTTTTCTGAACCTCGATTTTCTCCGTAGGAAGAATTGTCTTTTTGTTGGGAGTTGATTATCAAGTGCTCAGATGCCCTGGATGTGGGTCAAATCATGTCTGCCACATGAAAGAGGTGGTAGCTTTTTAACATGGTTTTTTTTTTTTTTTTGGATGGGCAAAGATCAAACTTTACAGAATCATCTTTACAAATATTTCTATGGGCAGGAAAGTGAGAAAAAAAATAGCTTTTGTCTTAATGGTACTAGGGTTACATCTTGAGAAAAATGTGGCCTGGTTAAGCCCCTAGGAATTACTCACGGCTATTTCCCTTAACTGCTAGGACCCGGCTTGGATTCCATTGCTATCTGTTGGTCTCCACTGTGACCCTGGCCCTCAGGGCTCCCCCTGTAATTTCAGCCCTTCTGCTACTCTATCATTTGCGTGCTTTTTGTCTGAACCAAGGAGCTGGGGTGCAGAAAGGCCCAGAGACACTCAGTGATGTGTCTGAGGTCACACAGTTCCAGAGTGAGATTAGCTTTGCTTTGCTGGCTTGTCTGGTGGGCTTCCTCTAGGCTGGGTCAGGAAAGGCTTGCGTGATTGTCCCAACCTTAGATCATCCTGGGCAAGGAAGTTCAGGCATGCCTCTGGCTTGCGTCAGGCCCTAGGGCTGGTGGACTCTCCTGCTCTCACTGAGCCTCTATACCGTGTATATTTTGCCCCAGCGCCCCTGTCCTCCTCTCCTCACCCCACCCCCCGCCCCAACAGGCAGAAACCCTCCCTCTGGAAAGCATGATCAGTTCCAGCTAATCTAATCACCTCCTATGCCAGCTGAGTGCTCAGGTCCAAAATTCACCCTCCACACATTTCCCCTCCCCTCCCTGCCCCACCTCCCATTCCCTTTTCGGAAATCTATGATCTTCCTGCTTGAAATCACCTTTAATTTCCCTCAGGAATGAGCAAGCATTTAGAGGTTTGGTTTCAATTACACCTGGAAAAAAATATTTGACACAAATTTCAAGCCAAATAAATTAGAAACCTACAGACCCAAAGTACAAAGCCAGAGAGGACTGGGCAAAAATACCCCCTGGGAGTCCAAGCCTTGCACAAGCCAAAGGCCGCCCAGGTTGCCTTCTGATCTCAAGAATCTTCCTGGAAGCCTCTGTCCCCTTATCCCTGGCCTGGCCTTCTCCAGACAGCACTTCTTGACTGCTCTGCCAGGATGTGTCACTCCTGCAGACCCAATTCTGTGGGTTATTTCCTTAGACTGAGAGTGAACCTGTAGCCTCCTCTTCTCTTATTGGGTATCCTAGAAGTGGAAGCCATCATTCATATGATGCATTGAGTTTTCATTCTCTAAGCCTTTCATTCATTTTCTTTCCTTCAACCCTCTGGCATTAAACCCCAACCACTCCCCACGCTTTGCTTCAACAGCTCTTCCTTTTCCAGGAAGCCTTCTTTGATGGGTTTAGGACAGACAGAAGGTAAATAAATGCTGGAGGGAGCCTGAGTCTCCAGCATGAAGGAAGAAAAGAAGAACAGAGAGAGAGAGAAAGAAAAGAAGGAAGGGAGGGAGAGAAGGAAGGAAAAGATAGAGGAAGACAAAAGGATGGAAAGAGGGAAGGAGATGTCTTGGTTCTTAAGACAACTAAGACAAGTGATAGCAGAGATGAGATTGGTGCGTATCTGTGAAGGAAGCTGGCCTGGCTCAGAGGCTTGGCCCGCCCCTCACATGCTCACCTCCCAGAATCCTTTGCTTGCTTGCTCTTCGCCCGGTCGTCAGGGCCTGTCCTGGGAATCCAGGTGAGAGGTGCTCACCAGTGACAAGCCACAGGGGAAGGAGACGGTGATGTGGCTGGTGACCCCACAGGAGAAGGACTTCCTGGGCTGAAACAGTCTCTGAGGCTGCCCTGGGGGATCTTGGGCTCTTCCCCTGGAGACAGGTGGTGTGTGAGGGGCCCTCCTCTGCAGAGATGAAGACACTGGGTGACATCACCTGAACTCGGATGCAGCTGTGACTTCTGGGTACTGGTCTGGGCTCCAGTGGACAGAGATGAGTACCCACAAGTGGACTGGTGTGCAGGAAGCTGTTTCTACACAGGCAGCACTGTTTTGTGCTAAGTCTTGACGTGGGTCCTGTTAACTATCCATTCCCAGGTCCCGGAGACAGGGAAGAGACATGGCATCCCAAAGGCTCAGATCCCCAAAAGACAAAGCCAGGTCTCCTAGGCAGAGGGTTTCACAACTAAGTCAATGTTCTCCCACCGGGCCCCAATGCCTGCTTTGCTCCACAGGCTTTCTCAGGACAGGCTAAAGGCCTTGTGAAGCCATCCTAAAAGGTTTCAAAGGGCTCTGCTGAGAGGTGGTCCTCAGATCACAAGGCTCTAAGTCCCTCTGGGTTGCTTTGAGGAGGTGAAGGGGCAGGGCCTGGGGCCCATGGGTGACCTCACTACCCATGATGACAGGAACCACGGGCTGCGGGGAAGCCTGGGAAGTTCCCTGCAGAGGGAAGAGATGGTTTGGATGTTGGAGAGCAAAGTTAGACTGCTCGACGTTATCCAAGTTTTCTGGCACCAAAATTCCTGTGCTCCCTAGGCCGTGGTGGGTAGTCTAACCCGGGCATAGCGTTCCAGTGATGTCAGAGTGTGAAGGCACAATGAGAAGCACATGGAAAGAGAGGAGGGGGCCTAAGCCAGGCTGAGGAGCTGCACGATAAGGGGAGATCCTTAAGAGGGGACCGTCAGAATTCCTGAAGTCTGCTCTGGGAGTGTTTGGCATGATGACAGACCTAGCCCCAAGCCCCATCCCAAACACAGTGAATGTCCAGGGCTTTGAAATCACGTCAGTCGCTGCGCATATCCCCCCAAACAGAGCACAAGTCAGAGAAGGACTTGTCATGTAGAAAGAGGACTCAGATTTGTCCCTTCAGCTGAGCCTGTACTCGAGTTGGCAAGGATGGCATCCTCTCCCCAGTGGAAAGCAAGCCTAGAGGGCTGACATGCCTGGCTCCAAACCACACATTTGGTCAATTGCCCAATCAGTTACTGACACCTACTCCAGGCTAGCAGTGGTGACACTAGGCACAATTCATTCTCACAACCATCTAGAGAATCTGAAATGAACACCCACAGTTACAAAGAGAAAAATGGAGGCTCTGAGAGGCACAGGAATGTGACCTGTGTCTCCAAGTCCTGTTGTGGGGGGGAGGCTGATCTGGGACTCATCCCACCTGTCACATAAGTGTGTGTGTGTGTGTGTGTGTGTGTGTGTGTGTGTGTGTGAAAGAGAAAGAGAGAGAGAGACAGAAAGACAGAGACAGAGACAGAGAGACAGAGACAGAGACAGAGGGCATAGCTGACAGGAAGAGATTGGCCAGGGAAGCAAGGCTGAACTGGAAGCAGATCAGGAGAGCAGGAAATCCAGGCCTCCCATGTCTCTGCTCAATGGCACAGAGATTCTGTGGCAGCCCAGGAATCTGAGCAATGTTGGGTGACGTGTGACACAAGCCCTCAGCAGCCTCCAGGGTGAGATTGGCTGGGCTGGAGTGGGCCTGCCTGTCCATTGAGATGAATGAGCCCACAGTGGGAGCTCAGAACTCAGGCCGGATCATAGGGGGCAGAGACCTAGGCACAACCGCCTCATTGTATGGGCACCCGTCACAGGAACCCACTGCGGCCACATGCAAATAAGCCAGCACGTGGGGGCGGGTGGACACAGGCCAGATGTCAGCCACAAAGAGGGGCGGTGCAGCGGGGGGGGGGGGGGGGGGGGGGGGGGGGGGGAAGGCTGGGAGCCTAGGGATCACCGCTCAGTCTCTGGGCTGTGACAAGTTGGACCTGGGAAGGCCTCTCAGCCTGCCTCTTCCCTGTAGAGTACATTACGGCAAGACTAGAGATGGCTGCCTTCATATTCTTCCTTCCAGAAGGAAAACCTAGTGTGTACATCTCTGTGTGTGTACGTGAGTATGCACACACACACACACACACTCACAAGAACAGAGAGGGCAGCAATCAGCCCTGGACACAAATGCTTTATGACGTGAGAGAACCATGATAGAAAATGACTTTAGAATATGCATAGACCTGTGATTCACAGGGCTAGTCCCCTTCCATGATCTTCCTGATTCTTTCCGGAGCTTTTCGAGGTCAGTGAATCAGCCAATCTCTCCTCTAAAAGATGCCTTTCAGATAAGGTGTTTGTTAGTGGCAGAGGTAACACCTGGAATAGGTTTCCTGGTGTCTGCTGGGTTGCTTTGACCCCAGATTGTCCCTTCTGTGGCTCTGGTGGATTTCTGGCTCTCCATTTTTATCATTTTTGCTTCATTAGCTCTACTGTGGCCTACTTTTGCTCAGCCTCAGCACCTCAGTCTTCTGACTCATGGGTCCTATTTTTTATTTTATTTTATTACTTTTGTCAGTTGTAGGGTTTTTAACTCAGGGCCTAGGCTCTGTCCCTGAGCTTTATTGCTCAAGGCTAGCACTCTACCACGTTGAGCTACAACTCCACTTCTGGTTTTCTGATGGTTAATTAGAAATGGGTCTCACATACTGTTCCACAAGGCTGGCAGAACCAGGATCCCAGCCTCCTGAATAGCTAGGATTACAGATATGAGCCACCAGCACTCAGCTCACGGGACTTCTTCACATACATTTTGCCAAGGACAAAAGAATGGCTGACATTTTGCTTTTCAGGGCTTTCTTTAAAAACTCTTTTGTTTTACTTTGTTTTAAGACAAGATCTTGACTGGACTCAAACTTGAGATCTTCCAACCTTAGACTCCCAAGTGTTGGAATTATAGGCATGCAGTAGCATGTCTGAGTATGTGGAAGATTTCTAAATAGGCATGTCACATAGCCCAGGAGACAGTGTTTCCTTCTTATAGCAGAGCTTCCTTCCAGTTCCACAGACAAGCCCTGATCAGCTGCTCTAATTGGCATGGTAGAGGCGAGAAATGGGGAATGAGGATCATTATCTTGGCCACAATCAAGTTCCCCAAGGGCAATTCTGGTCTAGTATCTCTTCTGGGCATTGGAACCTTTGCAGCAACAGATCTGAGGAGTAGTCTTGGCATAAATATCCATCTAAAACTTCTCTGTTGAGTTTTTAAATTCAAAACTCTGTAAAAAATGGCAAAAAGAAAAAAATGGAGCTGTCTTAACCCTGGCTGTAAAAAGAGAGCTAGCTATGTGCAGCCATCAGTTATGCTTCCCACCCCAGACACTGCAACACATGGTACTCTAATCGAGGCAGTAGGAGGAGAAGCTCTGCGTGTGTGTGTGTGTGTGTGTGTGTGTGTGTGTGTGTGTGTGTGTCTGTCTGTCTGGCTGGCTTGCTCACCAGGGGGTTCTTAGCTATCAGCAAAGAGCTGGATACAGGCCCAGGTAGGCATAGGGTGCCGGGCACTGTGTGAATACCACTCCTGATAGTTTTGTTTCCTGTTGGGGTTGGAAGGAGGGCTTGTCCTCGGAATTCCTTTGTCCTCATCTGAATACAGGATGGAGTGAAGGGCCTGGCAAGTGTCTGTACTCTGGGTGAAAACATCTGTTTCCAGCCCCAAACCAAACACAGCAGCAGGAGCCAAGAACCTTCCGCAGAGTTTGCTACTGTCTGACTTCTTTTATTAATAACTTGGGAAGATAGCAGGCAAGGGCTCTGGCAGGAATGAAAGGAAATGATCCAAGAAAAAAAAAATCTAACCCATAAATAAGTTAAAGCCACTGAGGGAGGGTGTTTGATCTTTCTTTCTTTTTTTTTTTCTTTTGCAATGAAATATGGGCATTTCCCTTCAGAGCCCTGCAGGTAGAGAAAGAAGCAAGAAGGTTGTCATCATGGGTGCTGAAGGTGGGGGTGAGTGTGGGAGAACAGACTTTCAAACTATGACCCCTTCTCATTGGGTCTTCTGGCAGGTGAGAATTCTCTGCTGGGAGTAAAGAAGGTGACAGTGTGACAGAGAACAAACATAACCCCTGGAATCAGGTCAAGATGACATTTCACGGATATGGGATCTTGGACAAGTTTAGTATCTCAAACCTATTGTTCCTTTTGTGTTCGCTGTTACCCACACAACAGAATATTTGCAGAAGCTGGATTTGATGCCGTGAGTGCATTACCTGGAATAATTTTTCCTATGATTGGTGCACCTTGATGGTCTGATGATGTGAACTGTGACCTTCTTATAAGGAAAAACATGTTTGGAGAGACATACCCATCTCACAGGGGTGCAGAATAATGGAGCCTAGACTTGAACTCAGAGCTTCCATGTTGCTGTTCCTCTCTCCCCTCCCAGACTTTCAATTGCATGTGGTGGTGGTCACTGACACTCCCACAACGTTTTCCCAAGTACAGGACTGAGACTATGTGGTAAGGTCAGACTTGAGGGGTGAAGCACAGGTGAGGTGGAAGGGAAGAGCACCTTGACCAGCTTCTTTCTTTTTGTATGCAAATAAACAGACCCAGAAAAGAAGGGGTTATGTTAAACTCACACCATGACCTAGTACCAAAGACCAGCAGTTCTCCAGACTATTATTCCAGTTTTGTTTTGTTTTGCCTTCTCTCTTACCAAACTAAAAGAAAAAAAAAAACAATAAATGAAATGAAAAGATAGATGTGATTATTCTGAAAAGGAGAGACTCTAACAGAAGTACAGGAGAACATGTGACTTCTGCTATGTTGCCAGAAGAAAAAGAATCTTGAGATGCTGAAGAGGAGAGAGAATCATTCCGGACGGGTAAACGCTAGGAAGACCTCAGGTTGATAACCTTTGAGCCAGACTTTTGTGAGAAAGACTGCCCTGAGTAAGGCAGACTCCTGTATGTGCCTGAAGATACAGATGCTTGACTGCTTTGCATGTCCCAGTCTTCCTGGATATGGGATGCAGACACGTGACAGGTTTTGCTAGTAGCTTGTGAACAAAGGCTAGTTGCTACTTACAGACCTAACCTACAAAATTCCAATATGATTTTGCCCATTTATGCCCGTGAAATCACAGATGGCAAAAGACGAGGGCGAAAGATCAATCACTGACCACCTAAATACTGCACCTTCTCCAGTCGCTGCATTCAAAAGAAATCTCTCTCCTTCTCTCTCTTTTGGAAACCACAAGATTCCTGGGAGGTAGAAAAAAAAAGGAAATTACTCATTTTCTTGGAAATACCTCAACATCAAAACATGTGATTGTTATTCCTCTAGTCCTATTATTATTATCATTATCATTGCTTATTTGTCTAAGACAGAGTCTTGATATGGAATGGAGGCTGGCCTCATGTTGCCTCAGTTTCCCTAGACTTGTGATTACCACTGTGCATTCCTATGCCTAGATCATCTCATTTTTTTCCCACAACTATTTACTGAACATGTGAGTATGCTCCAATACCATGTTGATTACTTATACACCACGATGAATAATTCTCTTCCTGTCTTTGCAACACTCTCAGTCCAGTGGATGGGATGATAGCCCTTTAGGAGATAGCCTAAAGGACAACAAAAGTGAATTTGATTCCTGGAGAGGACAATATTTGAGCTGACACTTTTAGTTATAAGCTGGTCAGGAGAAAGGTTTGGATCCAGAAATAGAGAGAACTGATATCATTCAGGAAGACATAACAGAACCGGAATATAAATAGTCTCCATTTCAAAGAATTTTGGCCTCCATGTGTAGGCAGTAAGTGAAAGCCAATGAAGAATTTGGATCAGAAGTTGCAAAAAGAACAATGCTGGAGGTATCACAAATATCACACATCAAATGTACTTCAAAGCAATAGTAACAAAAGCAGCATGATGCTTATACAAAAAGACCAACAGAGCAGACTAGGAGACCCAGAAATAATTTCACATAGTTACAACCATCTAAATTTTTGTCAAAGGAGCTAAAAACATACACTGGGGGGAAAAAGACAACCTCTTGAAGAGATGGTGCTAGGGCAACTGGTTATCTACATGTGGGACAATGAAACTAGACCCCTAGCTCTGACTCCATGCAAAAGTCAACTCCAAATACATACACTGGGTGCAGTGACTCGTGCCTGTAATCCTGGCTGCTCAGGAGACTGAGATCTGTGAGACTATTATGTCCGATTAATTACCAGAAAACTGAAAGTGGTGCAATGGCTCCAGGAGCAGGGTGGTAATCCTTGAACCAAAGAGCTCAGGGACAGTGCCCAGACCCAGAGTTCAAGTCCCACAACCGACAAAAAAAAAAAGAAAAGAAAAGAAAAGATGGTACATATATACCCAGCCATGCATGATGTATGCACACATCCATACACACATCCATAGTTACATGCATATACATATTTGTGTATACATACTTACATACTCATGCATGGGCATAGGTGTACACATTTGCACATGCATGTCTGCATGTGTACACATGTGTATGTGTGTGCACTTACATGCATACAGATACTGTGGAGTATCACTCCAACGTAAAGGAAACATGAAATCTTGTTTGTTGAAAACAGATGGAAGTGGAGATCATCATTTGTGCGAGGTAAACCAAGTTTAAAAAGTCAAGTATTTTATATATATATATGTGTGTGTGTGTGTGTGTGTGTTTTGTGGAATTTAGATTTGAAATGATGATGGTTGTGATGATGATGATGATCATGATCATGATGATCATGATGGAACATGAGTGGAAGGGATTAGGAATGTAAAAGGTCAGTGAAAAAAGGGGAAAGGAGAGGGTACTGAGGACTGAAGAGGTTTTGAAAGTGGGGAGGGGAGAGGGAGCATGAGGGTAATACTATCGGGTGAACAGGTTCAAAGCATAGTGTACAAATGCATGGGATTATCATAATGAAAATCCTTGGTAGTATACATGTATGCTCATTAAAAGTAAAATTTACATGTAAAATCCAAAACATGAGTGACTTTCAAGAAACATTTTTCTGGCAGTTGCAGGGACTGAGGTAGAGTCTACACTTGTGTTTTCCTTTTCTAGTTCCTTCCTCAGCCGTTAGTCCAGGGTCTCCTTCTTGGATGACTGACACCATCTCTGTTTTTGTTTTTGTCCACTCCAGTTTATTCTAGAGTCCAATATTATTAACCTTGTGGATCACAAAAGAAGACCTTGCCTTCCCCTGCTTAAAGCATTCAGTACCTTCCTTGGCTGTTCAGACAGTCCCCACGAAGTCTGTCCACAGGTCACCTCTTAGCCTCAGACTTTGCCACTTCCCATCTCATTTCCTGTATGTAAACAAATTGTTTAAAATCCTCAAAAGTGCCTCAAATAGAACCATGTTCTCTCCTCTTGTGGGCCCACAGTTATGTAGCTTTCTCTCATCCCATTTGTCCCCTGAATTCTATTCTTCCTTCAAGTTTTAACCTAGATGTCACTTGCCGCCTGTTACTTCTAAAACCAAATGAGGTGCTCGTGCTCTAAGGTTCCTCTGCAGTTGTGCCTGGCTCCACAGTCATTGCCTGTTTCTAATGTGTCCACCCACGAGACACACTGTGAACGAACTAAGATAAAGCCGGACAAGCCGGGCTGTCGTGGTGATCGCCTGGGACAGTTCATGACACACATGCACAAGTCTTTGCTGAGTTCACGTCTTAGGCCAGGAGATCCATCTTGGTCATAGACACAAGGAGCCCTATACTGGGTCCAGGGCAGGGCCAGAGAGAAAAATGGTGGTGACAGGCCTCCATGGAATGTTTGGCCAGTGTTGTCAATCAGGCTTAACCGACCCCAGTATTTCCCCTGAGTCCAATCAGGGTGCCTCTGGGGACAACATAGGTTATTAAATCACCAAACCACACACGTGCCTGTCCCTTAGCATTTGTCATTCAAAATTCCACAGTTTCATTAATTTCCTGTCTCTCTCACTGAGCCTGGAAACTCTGATTGTGTAGAGGAAGCAAGAGCTGAAGCTTTGTAGATTTCCACCCCCTCCCCTTCCCCCTCTGGGCAGGGCGGACCATTGCCCCACCTGTAGAATCGCTGGGTGAATGCCTGGTGTTGAGTTGAGGCCCATACCCACTGCCAGAGCTGTGGACGGGAATGCAGCTTTGGGGATGTGCTTGATGATGAGAGGTGTCACTGCTTTTTCTGCACAGCAGCAAATATTGGAAAGGTCTGGATTGTGCCTTTGTGCAGACGCTGCTTTGGGTCATGGTCCCCGCTGGCCTTGAATAGAGGTGCCACCTGCTTCAGTGTACTGCATTTAGTGGGCTAACTCCTCTAACAGACTACTACTCCATTTCAGCAGCTTAGGGCACAAGTGGACAGGCTCTTCCATGAGGGTGCCATGTCATTTATTCTCATATCTGAAGATGACTCAAAATAAAGAAATAATGCATATATGATCTCACATACAAAATATATATATTTACACACATCTAAATATACACATAAATAATTATAAATATCTGATGTATTTAGATATTCTACATCTATATGTATTATTACTAAAATATGCTTTACATTTATAATATATAATATCAGACATGCTACATTCTAATTTATTGCATATGTATACATAAGTACATATAAATAATACACATGTATATAGAAATATGTTAATACAAATATACATGTAAATAATACACATATACATTATAAATATTATATATATGGATGCCTCACATCATCCCTTCCTTCTTGCCATGTTGGTGGATATGGACACAAGGTGTCGACTTTGTGACTCCTTCCAACACCACCTGACTCAGTGTCTTCCACATTAGTGGACGGAGGAGGAGAGGCCACAGGGCCCAGGTGAGCCGGGCTGCCTTTGAGAGGACTGCCCGCCTGTGGATGCCAGTCTGCGATGGAAACAATGGTGCTGAAAGGCAGATGCACACCAGGGGTGAGAGAGATGGCCCAGGAGGAGCTGTGGGAGAGACACAGCAGCGCTGGAGCCCGGATGACATTCCAGTTGGGGGAGGGGTGTGAATGCAGCAGTGAGCCTTGTGCACGTGGGAAACATCAAGGAGTGTTCAGACAGGGGCACAAACCATGTGCTTTTGAACCATACAAGGTCAGGGCCTTGGAGGTAACTTGGGGGTCAGAATGCCAGGGCAACACAAAGCCCTTATTTCACGTTGTGCAATGGAGAAAGGTTTGTTTCTCGGGCTGGATTAAGTTAGCACTCACCAAAAAGAATTCTTCTAGAATATTCTATGAGAAAATGGCCATTTCAGACTCCACAGGAATTCCTTTCTCCAGCAGTGTGTAAGTCCTGGAACTCCTCCACCACAAATGTTTCATGTGGTGTAGCCGAGAATTAATTAGAAAGAAAAAAAAAGTCTCTCAAGTCAAAACACATATCTCACAGCCTATTAGCATTAAGATTAGCATTAAAGATAGTTGGAAACTATAACATTTTAAACACAATTTATAAGTCTAATTTCCTGTGTGTCACTCTCAGATAATAAATGCTTTTCCTTCAAGTTGAAAAGTCTTAGTGGGAAATTGGGGAGGGGGAGGGAGGGCGTGCACGGGGAGAGAGGAGAGAAGGCGAGGGCAAGAGAAAGAAAAAGTTAATTTAAGGCCTATTCGTTTATTTTTAGTTGCCCAAGATCTGAGGGACCAAGAACATTTCCCTCTTCTAATAGAACACGTCTTCCTGTGCACAAGGAAGTCACTCGACCTCAGACCTTCTCCAAGGTGCTACTGATTTGTGACAGAATTCCTCAGGCAGGGGCTTTGAGAGAGGCTGGGCCAGCCCGCAAGGAGAAGGGTGATGGGGGCATGGAGGGACAAGGTCAATTGCTTGGAGCACTGGAGGATGGCGTAGCAGGCCAGGGTGCGGGTGCTGGAGGCCCGCTTCCTGTATTGCTCTGGAAAAAAGTTTGTCGCCCACAGCTTCCATAATAAGACATTCCTGCTAATTTGCCAAGAGCTGAAAGGGATTTCTGTTTTTAGCTTTGGGTCTGTGGCAACTGTTTTGTTTTCGATGAAAATTAAATGGGGACAAGGAGCTGGGGTGGGTGGGGGGATGGGAGGCAGAGCCATAATTGAAGTGCATTACTGGTAATTACCTCCTCCTTTCTTTCACTCATCATGTTGACAGAGAAATCTATTACCCAGCAGCTCCGTTTCCACAAATTGCCCTTCCCTGAGGACTTGAAGAGGGGGTGGGGGAAGGTGGCAGTGGTGCTGGAGGAAATCACTGCTTTGTTCTAGAAAGTAGGCCTCCAGCCATGCTCAAAACATGGCTCCAACCAGAGGAAGGGGACATGAATGAAGTGGAGACCCCCCTCACACACACACACACACACACACATACACACACACACACACACACACACACACACACACACACACACACACACACACGTAAGAGGTGTAGGGAATCACCTGAGGTCTAATCCGAACCTGAATTCTTACCAAAAGTCTCATTACAGAGATTCATCAGAAATATCAATAGATGGTACCAGATGGATGGGTGGATGGATGGATGGATGGATGGATGGATGGATGGATGGATGGATAAATGGATAATGGATAGACAGATGGACACAGCCTTGTTCTTGAGGCAAAGAAAGAAAGGATGTTGGACTATGGTACTAGCCCAGTGTATGGAGAGTGCTTGGATGTTTGTCTGATGAAATAGAAGGAATATCCTTCGTGGAAGACATGAGCTCTGGCTGTGCCACTTTCCCATCATTCTTCAGTGGTTACGGATGGGAGCTGCTCTCTTGCCTCCCTTCCTCTCATTTTTCCATCTTTTTCTGTGTGTGTGTGTGAGAGAGGGAGAGAGAGAGAGAGAGAGAGAGAGAGAGAGAGAGAGAGAGAGAGAGAGAGAGAGAGAGAGAGAGAGAGAGGCTTATCACTTCGAACCCATTGCCTTCCTTTGTCATCTTGTGTTTTGGCTTCTCTTGGCCTTGGCCTCTGATGGGCCAGTATGGAAGTCTCACAAAGATTCTGTGAGCACTCACTGCCATACTTCTTCCTTTAGGACTTCCAAATGATTTCTTAAGACCTTCAGCACTTTTTGGGATCTGGGTAAAACCTATTTACCACTGAAAGGGCAAAAATGATCGAGCACATTCCTGTGACCCTCCCCTCCTCTGCCATTACCCTCAAGCATCAACTCCTTCACAGATGGAGCCTCGGTGGGGTAGGGGAAGGATGAGGTATGGACACAAGAAATTCCCTCTTGGCCTTCAGAGGGTAGTGGCTGGGTGGGTGGTTATGGGAATCCAGTGCCCAAGGCTAAATACAACTAGGGCAAGGTGGCTGAGCCCCTGTCTCTGCTCCCTGGTTCATTCTACACATCTCAATTCTGTATCCTCACTAAATTCAAAGCACTAGAAATGTTGTCCCTTATTTTATTTATTTCTGTTAACCATGGGGCTTGAACTCAGGACCTGGGTGCTATCCTTGAACTCTTTTGCTCAAGGGTAGCACTCTATCACTTTGAGCCACCGTGCCACTTCCAGTTTGTGAGTGGTTGTTTGGAGATAAAACTTTTCTGCCCAGGCTGGCTTCGAACTGCGATCCTCACATCTCAGCCTCCTGAATAGCTAGGACTGCAGGCATGAGCCACTGGATTCTGACTTTCTGTTTTCATTTTTATTTTTTTTATTACCTTTAAGTAGTTGTACAAAGGAGTTGCCAAAACAGCTTATGAATAAAATGCTTCTTGATCCATATCACTCCTTTCAACATTTTTTTTTCCTTTCAACATTCTCAAACATCCTTCCCTAACTCCCTAACTACCTCTCCCTCACTACCCTTAACTATCCCTCCCTACCTCCCTTAATTTTGTAGGATATACATTAAATGCATATACATATGCATTCTTCACCTCTTAGAAATCTTTTTACATACTTAAAATGATGCCAATATTTTATTAGCAAAGAAATCTGAATAAACTTTTTATGCCCTCCAAAACTTGTTTTTCTCCCACGAGATAGACTATATGCAACACATGGAGACAATTCAGAAGTACAGTAAAAGAATCTTTTTTAATCTCCAAACAGCTGAGTGCTGGTGGCTCACATCTGTAATCCTAGCTACTCAGGAGACTAAGCTCTGAGGACTATGGTTTGCAGTTCAAGGCAAGCCTGGGCAAGAAAGCCTGTGAGACTTTTATCTCCAATTAGCCACTGGAAAACTGGAAGTGGCACTGTGGCTCATGAGCCAGCCTTGAACAGAATAGCTCAGGGACAATGCCCAGATCCTGAGTTCAAGCCCCATGACCCCCCCCCCAAAAAAAAAGATTCCCAAACTAACGAAGATTCATTTTTCAATAACCCATCCATCACACACAATCCATTTCTATCTTCCTATGGATCCAACATTTTTAAATAGAGAAAACTTTTATTAATTCACTTAAAATTTGCTGCCTATTAAACTGAAGCACTTTTGCTAAAGCTGTGGAAATCTTGCTTTCAGTACCTGAAGAGACATTCTAAGGCATAGCAAAGCAAAGTTTCTGGTAATCTTCCTCCTCCTCCTCCTCTCCTCCTCCTCCATCATCTTCTTCTTCTTTTTTCTTGTCAGTCCTAGGGCTTGAACTCAGGGCTTGTGCACTGTCCTTGGACTTTTCCTCAAGGCTAGAGCTCTACCACTTGAGCCACGGCACCACTTCTGGCTTTTCTGTGTGTGGTACTGAGGAATCAAACTCAGGGCTTTGTGCATGCCAGGCAAACACTCTACCAGTAGGCCAAACTTTTAGCTCCTCTTATTTTTTTAAATAAAGCAATTTCAGTCTATTTTTGCTCCTTTCATTTCCCTGTTTACAATTTCTGGTGAGGATGCCAGTCCACACTTAGCGAGGTGAGTCCTTCTCCTGTTCACTTTTTGGCAAACTGCAGTAGAAACTCCAGCTGACTCTTCTTAGGAGTGCGGAAACATCCTGATGTAGAGTCATTTTCCCTGTTTGTCTTCAGTCTGCACAACCATGACCCGATCAATGGTTGTAGAACTAGAAAGCCCTTGTTCTCTCCCACACTAATGTGGGTCATGTGGCAGCAAGGGAGGACTCTGCCTTTGAAGGAAGATGGGTAAAGAAGATCCAGACTCCTGAGGGCTGTTGGAACAGAAAGCTCTGCTTTTGCTCCTGGCTAAAACCAGACACGGGGAAAACCAAAAAGAATAATAATCTACCGAGGGAATTGAGCTGAGAATTGTCTCCTAAAGAACAGGGGAAGGATTGGAACACAAAGCCATAATCAGATTCAGTCTACATGATGCAGACTGGACTGGGGATTGCAACCCCTTAGGGTTGTCTACAGGGCTATGGTTCATTCTTTGTAGCTCACTCATTTTCACGGTTCCCACTTTCTCTCTGAAAGGAAGGACCTAGAGGACCAAGCACATCATACCGGCGCACTGACCTCTTCAGAGTGACATTTACCTGGGCTCTGTGTGGTAGAGCCATGTGATGTCCTGAGCCCCTGACTTAGCTCCTAAGTCCACTCTGCTCTCTTTAATTAGAATTATGTGGCTTCCAGGAGTCCCCCTAAAACAGCAACTAAAGTCAAAGCTGTAATCACTCATCACACACTGTTTGCCAGACCTTCTGGTAGGCATTTGCAGACTCTCATTGCTAAGCCCCTCAACCATACGAAGGGCAAGTATTATTGATACTCTTGCTTCAATTTTAAAGGTAAGACAATTGAAGTTGGGGGAGGTGAAGTCACAGATTTTTGAACCCAGATTGGTCTGATTTGAAGTCTAAACTCTCCGCACAGCCCCTGCTACCTCTCAAGGTTGTAGGTGTGTGGTGACTTCATTTTCCTAAGAAAAGACAGGTGGACTTCGTGGAAATTTTCTCATGCCATGGTTCATCCCATAGCCACTATGTCTTCTTACAGCATCTCAGTAGGAGGAGAGCCGACCGCTAACTAGGAACTGGTCTGAGTGTTGTCTCAAAGGCTTGGGTGAGAGGCCAACCTCAGCTGCCTCCGGAGGGAAAAGAGTCACTGTGTCACCCTGCTCAGGCGCATTTTGAGGACCTCAGAGGGTCCCCTTCTTTAATTTCCAGGGCTGGACACTCACACTGAATCTAAACACATGGGGCAGGAGCAGTTATTTTGGTCTCAAATCTTCCTTTCCTCTTTGATTTCATGTGAAAAGGTGAGATCATTTTATTGCCTGTAGTGGCTTCCTAAAGGCTGAATTAGTGCTGCCTCACCATAATCCTCCACCTTAATAGAACAAGCATCTAGAAGTCACCCTCTACGGGTCGAGAAACTGGACCATGTGCTTTCTCTATCCAGTTTAGATCCTTCAGAGGTCCTGCAATACACATCATTTTCCCTGCCATTCCAGGTAGCATGTCCTCCCAGATCACAAATCTCATGCCTTTCCCCTAAGCAAGGCGCTGTATTCCCCACACAGAACCATTTTGGGGGTGGGGGGGGAGGCTCTGGTTTGCATGCCCAAGCCCTTTCCATGAGCATCTGTGCTCTCGCTTCTGCCAACAGGTCACTGTCCTTCTGCTGAGCTCAGGGATCACACTCTCCACGGTGCAATTAACAAACCACCTGAAGCTTGTATTATTTATGTCACCCCCGCCCTGCTCCATGCGGAAGGCTCTTTGTGGGTGTGCAGTGGCTGCTGGTGTGGTCCAGAGTCCGAACAGTTATCCACTGGGCTGCTTGGAGCACAAGCTTCATCTCCGCAGCTGAGCTCAAGACTCAGTTTTCTAAAGGAAGAGAAGACCTCGGGGCAGATAGTGAACCGTGTCTCCAGTGAAGTGGTGTCAAACTGGAGGATTGTTCACACCATCCGGAGGTGGGAGCGGCCAGAGAAAGTCCCCAGGCCGACCTCTTCACAGCACTGGAAGAGAGACACGGGACGAGAAGAAGATTGTCCAGTCATACTGGAATGGGTGCTGATGCCTTATGCCCATCATCCTTCCTATTCAGAAGGCTACGAGCTGAGAGTTATGGAAGCCAGTCTGGGCAGAAAAGACTGGGAGACACTTATCTCCAACTAACCACCAAAAGTGGAGATATGGCTCCAGACATAGGACACCAGCCTTGAGTGAAAAAAAACAACAACTGTGTCCAAGCCCCGGTATTGACACAAAGAAATGGAAGCACCCCAAAAGTCATATAACAAGGTGGTCTTCACAGCTCACATTCACAGAAAGCACCGTGACTGGGAGAAACTCACTGAATAGAAAAGTTCCCCAATTGTCCCCGCTTGAGCTTTTTGATTTCATTTCTTAAAAGAAATTTGTGGATGTATATGTCCACTTCTTTTTTCTCTCAAAACAAATGTTTAAAATTCAAGCATCTTTTGTTCCACTCCATCCTGGAAGAATAGCAGGAGGGCCTGCGCAATCCCTCTTAACAAGCAGTACATTTTGATGAAATGCTGATTTTCATATTGTTCCCAAACAGCACACTTGGAGAAGCCAATGCCAAGTGAAAGAGGGATATTTTGAAGGGGAAGAGAGAGAAACTTAACAGTTAAATCCATGATTTCAAAAAAGAAAAAGAAAAATGGTGCCATGCACACAAACACTGCAGCGTCTCGGTTTGTCCGATAGGGCTTTGCCAGAAATGTTCGGGTTATTGTTGGCTCTCTGGCTCAGCTTTCTCTGCCCCCGAAGGCCATCTGACCCCCCCCCCCCCACCAAAAGACATCTCAGCTCATCTCTGAGCCTCAGGGTCTTTGTGTGAGAAATAAACCTGCTTGATCGCAAGGTCTAGGTGCTATCTCTTAGCCAGAGCTCATGCTTGTAAGCCTTGGGAGGCTGAGATCTGAGATCACTAACCTGGCAGCAAAGCCTGTGAGACCCTTATCCCCAATTAACTACGGTAAAGGCAGAAATGGAACTATGGTACAAGTGAGAGTGGGCCAACCTTGAATGAATAAAAACAAAGAGAATGTACCTAGGACCCGATTTCAAGCCCCAATCTCAGCAAAGAGAGAGAGAGAGAGAGAGAGAGAGAGAGAGAGAGAGAGAGAGAGAGAGAGAGAGAGAGAGAGAGAGAGAGAATTGGAATGAGAAGATGGACTCTGTTAACATCACATACAGACACTGAGCTAAGGCTAAGAATTAGATGAAACTACACGAAGCAGCGTTTGGACCAGAGCTGACATCTATGAAAGACATTTGTGCCCGGACAGGGGCTTGAACCCCTTGCTTGGCTTATTTCCTCAAGGCTGGTGGTCTGCTGCTTGAACCTCCATTCCAGGGAAGTGATGCATTTGAGTTCGAGCTGGCCCCCTGGATGGCCTTCCCTGGGCTTGGCAGGCATCTCTGTGCTGGTTCAGCAGCAGTGTTGGCGATGGGAAGATTTGAGTAGGGGGTGGTCATACCTGCACCACAGCGCTGAAAGCAGGCTATGAAATGGCGAGTCCCCTGCTACTAAAACTCTTCCAGCTGTTTTTCAGGCTGTGGTACAAAATTCTAGTTCTTGACTTCAAATGACCTCGAGAACCTGGCAGAACCAGAAGTCTCCAGAACCTGAAGAATGTGCATAGGGTTCTGCAAATCTTCCTTAGAAATAAAGGATGCCATCCATGGTTCTCAATGTTCTACAATCTAGCCTGGTATACAAAATGGGTACAGGCTAACCCACCAAGACTCTGACACCCCATCACCTTTCTATTTCCCCTTCCCTGGGTCCCTTCAATTGCTTTGTTGCTGGTGACAGATGCATGAGTACCTCTGATTCCTTGTCTGTTAACCAGCAATACAACCCCTCTTTTTCAGAAAGCCTGTATTGCCTTCTCTAAGCATTGGGCAGTGAGCCCTTGTGAGGCACCCGTTACAGTCTTGGGTTAGTTGCCCTCTCCATTCTTGCCCACTGGCCAGCTCCATCAAATTCTGTGTCTACACAGCATGGGAGATGAATCACTAAGCTCTAGCAGTACAGAAAGCTGGGCTCATATCTGTCTTCCATAACCACACAGGCTGAGCCCCGTATACCTTTAGGGGGTTATTCATGTTGAGCACAGTGTGGCAAAGTATACCTGAAAGAACACTCAGAGACTAAGTCTTGAGAGATCCGACTAAGAGCTGTCCATCTGGATCTGCCACCCAGCCCTCCAGGGGTCCTCTATAGAACCTCCTTCCCCTGTCTGAGCTTTGGTATCTACATCTGTCTTTGCACCATTGGCCTGAATGACCAGCATTCCAAGGACTTGTAAGCAATGAAGCTTCTGTTACCTTTGCCTAATAGCCAGGACCTTTACTGGGGCAGAGAGTTGGTATCTGGGCAGTTGTAAACCCGGTCAACCTGTCAGGCTCCAGTGGGCTCATGCTTGTCATCCTAGCTACCTGACAGGATAAGATCGGGAGATCACTGTTTCCAGGCTGCAAAGTCCATGAGACTATCACCAACTAACCACCAAAACCAAAACAAAACAAAACAAAAGCCAGAAGTGGAGTTGTGACTCAAATGGTAGAACATAAAAGCTCAGGGACAGCACCAAGGCCCTGAGTTCAAGCACCAGTACCGCCCCCCAACACACACACACACACACACACACACACACACACACAGGCCAACCCCTAGGGGTGGTGTTGGCAGGAGGTCAGGGCTCTGGGTAGCTCTAGGTTTTCTGCCTCACCTCCCTGGTCAGTCTCCAGGTGCTGCCCTGCAGAGTGGCCAGAACACTTATGTCACTTTGGGCACCAGATAGGGCAGCCCTCCTCTCCACACCTGGGTCCCAGCACCACCAGCGGTCTTCTGCCCCTGAGCCTCTCCACAAACCGGTCCTACTCTTTTCCTCAGATCCACCCTTCCAAGCCCCACCTGAGCGATCTACCTCCTGGAAACTTCCCCAGACTCCCTCCCTCCTACAGATAATTAATCATCCTGGTCTCCACAGTGCTGTTTCTATTTCAAGATTCTCCCACAGAGCACTTAACGCATCGCATTTTAATTGTCTCTTTCCATGTGCCTGGAGCTCTTTCTGAAAGGAAGGGGGCTGTATGGAAGGCTCTTAGGCCATTTTCATTTCTTGGACCAAGACATTTCCCAAGGTGGGGCTGCCTCTAACTTCATTTTGTAAAGAAGGAACTTGAGACCCAAGATGAGCCCAGGATTCAATCAGCCTGTCTAGAAAACCCACAAAGCTGCCTATTACCACTCCCAGAGCCAGCATCCCCTCTGTAGCCTGCCCTTTCCTCCTGAGCATCTTGAAATAACCATACTTCAAGTATCCTGGGCTGGAACAATGAGAAACCCAGAATAAAACAGGGGTACACTCATCCTGTGTGGTGAGTAGGACAGTTATAAATATGAAACAGACCCGATTGGGGTGTCCTGAAATAAATCCCTTCCAGGAGAATTTATCTTTCCCTATCCCCCAGTCTTTATTTTCCTTTTTTTCCTTTCCTTTCCTTTTTATTTTGAATGTGTGGCAAATATGAAAACTAGTTTTCAAGATGTTAATGAAAGGCAGAATCATTATGTTGCTATTCCATCAATTATGCAGAAAAATCAGGTAACCAGACTATTAACTCTACTTTATATATAATCATTGTGTGGGCTTCTTGTGCACTCAGAAAGAATATTCCTGAAAAGGGTCACTTAAAAAGAATGTTTCCTGAGGTATCTTTTTCCTAATTGCTTGAAGTTTTGGAAATTGCTCCCTCTCCCCCATGTTCACTGCCTGCAAATGTATTTCCTCATGTCACGTTTCCCTGACACCCCCGGTCCCCAGAAGCAGCCCCTCCTCCTCCCTCCCCCGTTCCTTCTGTCTCTCCAGGAAAACCTCGGAGACTGCAAACCAAGTTGGAAGAAACACAACTCCTTTGGTTTTTCTCTTTTGTAAACAGATTTGACACAGTGAAGCGGGAAGAACCCCAGCCTGGAGAGGAGAGCTGGTTTCTGTTCCCAGATCTGCCTGAAATTTGCTGAGCAGCTAGCTGCTTCCTTCTGTTCCCTCAACTGTAAAGTGAGGAATAGGCCAGCGGCTCATGTCTGTCATCCTAGCTACTCAGCAGGTTAAGATCTGAGGATCTTAGTTCAAAGCCTCCTTAAGAAGGAACGTCCATGAGACTCTCATCTCCAATTAATCACCCAGAAACTGGACGTGGAGCTGTGTGGTAGAACACCACCCTTGAGTAAGAAAGCTAAGGACAGTGCATAGGCCCTGAGTTTAAGCCCCAAGACCAGAATACACACACACACACACACACACACACACACACACACACACACACACACACTGAATAAAGTAATGGATTAAGACTAACAATTAGTGTGAAAGAGATAGGGAGGGTCTAAATGTGGAAGGCTGTGGTGGCTAGAATTATAAAAATTCTTTCCCTGGAGCTTTGGGCATGCCCAGAGTAGCCAGAGACTAGGTGAACTGAGATTTGAGACCAGCCAGCCACCAAGGAAGAGGCTGGATAGAGTGATACAGAGCTAATGGGTGGGGCCAGGTAAGCATAGAGCCTCACTTTCCCTTCTCTGGTGCCTTGGCTGGATATCCTCACCCCTTGAGGGACCAGCAATACACCATGATGGCAACTTTTCAACCACCAGTCCCTGCAGAGCTGAATTCTCCACCTGCAGAGACCCTGGCCTCTTCTGGGCAAATGGCACAGGTTTGGGCTCCTCACACATACCTTAATGCATGTGGCTTTCATTCAGACAGCATCTGATAGTGCTGGGAGGATGGAAAGTGGAGATGGAAGCTTTACTTAAACACAGCTTCATTACTGTTAGATTACCTGGCTGCAAGTGGGACAAGACAACCAAGGGATTTTTCCAGACCAATGTCTCTTACTGTCTTCTTTGGAGCCTGTGTATCACCACTCTGGAAATATCTGCATGGAGAGCTGGGCACTGATGGCTCATGCCTGCAGTCCTCCCTACTCAAAGGCTGAGATCTGAGGATTGTAGTTCAAAGCCAGCTGGACAGGAAAATCCACGAGATGAGATTCTTATTTCCAAGAAACCATTTAAATAGGCAGAAGCAGAACTAGGGCTCATGTGATAGAACACTGGCCTGGAGAACAAAAACTTAGGCACAGTGCCCAGGCCCTGAGTTCAAGCCCCGGCGCCGGCTCCTCCCCTCCCCTGCCACACACAGTGGGTTGGGATAGCCTGAGTACTCTGGTGGCTCAACTGGACTGCTCTGAGTACTGTTCATTCATGCTCCTGCTGAAGAAGCCTACTGTGACCCTTCTTCATCTGTGAGAGTTCCCAGAGCATGCGCACTGGATCGCTACACGTGTGAGCAGTGGCCTTTATTGTGTTAGGCCACCGACACCTGGCATTATTTGTTACAGCAACTATCTCTGACCTAGAAGACTTGCTCTCTTAACCCCTTACCTGAAGTGATAACATTAGGACCAGGCCTAATCCGTCTTCACATTCTTTTCATGGTGCTAAGCCATTGAGCCACAACTCTAGCTCTGTTTTTCACGGGTTACTTTTAGGATAGAATATCACTTCCTACTTGGGGGAATGTGATCTGCCTGCTTTTAGACATCCATCTTCTTAGGGACCCCAGGCCTAGACCTCCCTCCACAGAGACAAAGGCTTCCAGGGCTTTCCTGCCCAGACTGGCCTGCCACTGGGAGATGCAGGCACTCCAGTTCCAAGCAGGAGCAGGAAGGTCCACGATTCTCTTATCTCCAACTAACCACCCAAAAGCCAGAAGTGGAAGTTTGGTTCAAGTGGTAGAGTACCAGCCTTGAGCAAATAAAGCGAAGGGACAGCACCCAGGCCCTGAGCTCAAACAAACCACACCACCACCACCAACAAAGCCTAGCTAATCAATACTGCCTGCCTGGAACCCAAGGCCATCAAAGTGTGAGTAGATATTCCCAAAGCCAGAGGCATTTGGTGACAAGACTCTAAAGAAAAGACCACGACTAAAGGCAACTCTCTGATCCATAGGAAATCAAACCCTCTGATTCAGTGTCTGTCCTCATCACTCCTGATGTTTGACAACTGTTTCCTTTCCACTCCAGGCCCCACCTCCAAGTGCAGAGACACCGCAGCCCGCCAATGAAATTGATTTAGTGCTTGCTGCACATTCTCTTCCCAGCCCTGGGCGGCTGAGATTTACGACTCCTGCTAGAGCGGCCCCTCCCTGCTTCCTGTAAATCTCCCACCACATTTGGGGTGGCTGGAGCTATTTGGGTAACCTTTATCTGAACCAGAACTTCCTCGCCAGGAACTTCAGAGGGTACCTCCAGGAAGGACGGGAGAACCCCAGGGGCCAGCTTGTTTGGGGGCTGATTCCAGGCCTGTCGAGGACAGCTGCTCTACAGGCATGGGGCAGAGAACAGAGTTCTTCTTTGATACCAGGACTGCCTTTGTGGAGATGGCGTGAACCCCCAAAGGAGCATTTAGGGTTTATGGAAGGAGTGTGCATAGGCAGCAGGCAATGAAGCCTGTATGTCCGGCTCCTAGAGATAAGTGCGATGGCGGGGCGGGGGTGGGGGTGCGGGGGAGATGATGGTTGGAATCCAGATACCCCAGAAATGTAAGTCCTGAATGAGTACAGAATGAAACTTAGGCAGGAACCATGGCTATTGTGTTATGTTTAAATCTGTGTGCTTGTCGTCTATTTCCTAGCCCGGAATCTCATCTTCATGAGCTCAGGTCTTTGATTATTTTGATCTCTCTCACCATGATCTAGAACCATACATCTTAGACTGAGTTAGCCTTTGATAAATGGTGAGTTGAGAGAATACACGATGGTGACTCTCTTTTGGGGCTACCACTGTGCGATCTGAGAAGAGTCACTGCCTCTTCAAACCTGTTTCCTCCTCTGGAGACTGAGGATCCTAATGGAGGAATGGAAATACTCCAGGTGACACCATTTGCTTTTCCATATAAAGTAAATGTTACCTTCCTTCTCGCTTCTCTCCTGATATGCTCTGAGGCCCAGGAGGAAAGATGAAGACATGAGTGGCAGACTTGGGCCCACAAAGATTTGGATGCTTCGATTTTCCTAGGTTCCATCACACGGAGGAGGAGGAGGAGGAGGAGGAGGAGGAGGAGGAGGAGGAGGAGGAGGAAGGAAAGGAAGAAGTAGTCACACTGGTTGCCGATGGCTCATGGATGGCTCATACTTGTAACCTTAGCTACTCAGGAGGCTAAGATCTGAGGATTGCAGTTCAAAGGCCAGCCTGGGCAGGAAAATCTGTGGGACTCTTATTTTTCTTGTGAACCACAGAAAACTGGAAGTGGTGCTGTGGCTTGAAGCGGTAGAGTGAGTGAAAGAGCTCAGGGAAAGTACCCAGGCCCTGAGTTCAAGCTTTACAACCCACATACACATTGAAAAGAAAGTCTCTGCTGCCTAAGGCTCTGTGGCAGAAGCTAAAGAGGGCCCTCGTCTAGGCACTGGGGCCCCCATGCAGTGGGGAAGGCCTAGCTCTTCTAGGGCTCAAAATAGAGCTGCCCCCTGCCAGCTGCCATGAGGTGCTGCTAGGAAGTTTTTATTAAAGCTAGGACAGAGCTAGATTCTGAGCTTCATCTGGGCTTTCAGATCTCCTGAATTTCCCCATCCTCTCCAGAACATCGTCTGCGAAGACCTTAGAGCAAGACTGTGACCCGTCCATCCCTCTCCTACTCTCAGCTCCTTTTGCAGACTTCAGGGCGGTTGCTGGGTGCTCCGTCTGGGGTGGGCACCAGGAGAAGGGAGCCCATGCACCCTACCTCCCCCCTCCATGCCCTGGAGTGACATTTATCCTAAACAGGAGAGCAAGTGGCTGCAATCTCTGGCCAGAAGGAGCACACTGAAATTGCTTCAGTAAACAGCTCAGGAGAGCAAAGCCCGGCCTCATTAAACCACAATTAGGACTTCTGCTCCAGCTTCAAGGGAACTCCGTTTGGGACCCACAACTGTTTATTTGAAGAAGGCTTGGCTGGGGCTGGGAGAGGGGAGGGGTGGGGGTGGAGGTGGAGGTCAGGCGGCGGGCGGCGGATCTTTCTGTCATTCTGGACACTTTGATAATGGGAAACCTTTGACCTGAGTCCTCCCAGATCCCTGGATTTCAGAACCAAATAACTACAGGCCGGCCGTTTTGAATCTCCCTCAAATGACTAATTAAATGGGATAAGGTATGTAAAGTACCCTCTGCATAGGAAAGACTCGAGAGATGTAAATTACTCCCTAGCAGTTTGACCCAAGATCCAGGGCCACAACTGCAAGATGAAAAGAGTGCAGTTTTTACCAAAATTCTTGTTAGGAATGCGAGTAGCCTAGTATCTTTCATTAGGTCACTATTTTCCCTATTGAAAAGCAAACAAGCAAATGAATGGCTTGATCCCTTGTGGTCTGTCTTATCTTTTAGGTTGTAAATGCTATATTTCTTCCTGCATTCCTTGAAGATGGAGCTCAGCTTAACTTAGCACTTGGGCTCTGGGCACTCTTGAAGCCTTTGTACTCCTTCCTGAACACAGATTCCTCTGCCCTGCCCCTCCCCTCCCCTCATTTGAAAAAAAAAAAATTTCTTCCACATGGTTTTCTGGCCAGAACTGAAACAAGATTAGAGTCATTCTGGGCCAGTAATATTTATTTTCTCATTTTAGATAGGAGAAATATCTATAAGTGAGCAGCTATTTATTGAGCACCTACAAATTACAAGTACCTAAGATATCAAACATATGACAAGTCTCTGCCTTCAGAGATTTGGTGGTGTACTTGACTAGATGAGTCCTTCCTTCCTTCCTTCCTTCCTTCCTTCCTTCCTTCCTTCCTTCCTTCCTTCCTTCCTTCCTTCCTTGCTTCCCCCCACTCCTTTGCACTGGTCAGTCCTGGGACTTGAACTCAGGGCCTGGGCATTGTCCCTAAGAGTCTTTGCCCAAAGCTAGGGCTCTCCTGTTACAGCATCACAGACTGGGAAAGATCATAACCACTTTTTAGAGTGAATAAAGGAGTGTATCATTGGTGATCTGAACAAAATGCCAGAAAGAAGTTTGGATCCTGAGGGAAGGAAGATTCTAGGGTTTATACACACTAGTTACACGCAAAATAGGAGTTAATCGGATATACAAAAGGTCGGTGGGCTGCTGTCAATTTCTGACTAGGTGGGACATTCCTTTTTAGTTGTGTAAAAATCATGATTTGGGGTCACTACCCCTTTTGTATTACTTACAAAATGCCTTATGGCATACCACCATGGACTCAGCCTCACCTGGTCTTCCCCAACCTACACACCAGGCCACATCCCACCAACTGCGTGGGAGCTACTTTCTGGCAAATGGGTGCTGGGCAGTCCCTTCACCAGCGGGGAAGTGGACTGTTCTACTGCACTACCACTTGCGCCATAGCTCCACTTCCAGCACCTGTATACATGGTGAAGGGAAGACAGGCACATTGTACACAGGGTCCCCTAGCAGTAGCACAGGCTTTCTGGGAGCCAGAGACTGGGGAAGGCTCCGCGACACCCACTTTTAAAAGAAATCTCAGGGAGGTCTATTCCAGAAGGTGTCTGGGATATAGCAAAAATATAGGGCCAGCATGTGTCTCTGCTCTGGGCTCAGATGCTTTATGAAGACATACACAGCCTCTAGATCACAAGGCCAGCGCTCCACAGGGGACTTCTTCCGAGGCTGGTGGGTACCTACCAGTGGACCAAGAGAGATGAGGTCTACTGGAAAGGTCTCATGACAGACAATTGGCCTGCTCAATACTATCCTCTCAAAAAATCTTTAGTGAACTAGTGAAGGAATGTGAAACTCCATGCAGGGATTCTGCAACGATTGTGTGAAAATGCCAAATGGACATGGGCTGGCCCAAGTACATGGGTTAGTCGGAGCTGGGCAGTGAAACACGTGTGACTGAATGGACGGATGGATGAATAGGGGAGAGACACATGGCACCGTGTCCTGAGTGACTCCCTTTCAAAAGTTCCCTTGGGAGGTGCTGGGGTCCATGCTCTGGACAACTGAAGGTTGACCACTCAAATTCTCCAACTACTTAAGTACTCTGTCATATTCCAGAGAAATATTCTGATTCTACTCACCCTCTCTGCAGCCCTCAGCCAAGCTCCTTCCTAACTTGTTAAGGGAGACTGGCTGGAGGTTAGGGAGGAGAGCAAGGGCCCATGGGAAGAGACACAACATCCACCAGTTCAAATGCTGCAGTTCTTTCAGAAATTGTATGCCCTTGACACCCTCCACCTCTTTCTTCTCTCTGTTCCAAGCTGAGCCTTCTTCTGCTTCATTTTATGCATGCTTGAGGGTTGCCCTGCCTTCCCACCTAAGCGGCCTCCAGATCTGACTGCTTCATTTTCCCTAGCCTGACATCGGCACAAAAGATACTTTAGCTGCCCAAAGGTATGGACCAATGATGCCTGTTCTCCAGTCTACAACCAGAATTCAAAGGCAGTGCTGCTTTCCATTGCTAATAACATTTTTCCAAAGGGAATAATGGCGACCATTTCAAAGCACTGTTAGTAAACAGTTGTTAGTTTTAAATAGCAATGCTTTCCTTAGCAACCAACCCTTCTGTTTGCACCACCCTCTGTAGATATTAATGTCTAATTTTGATTGTCTCTTTTTCTTCATAGCAGCCTTGAGAGGAGATGGTACAAGACCCCGTGGTCTCCAATTTGATGAGAGGAACAGACCCCAAGAGTCACATGATTTGTTAGGGGTCATGTTCAGAGCTGGGATCAGCCTTGTTCTGATTCCTGATACTGAGCTCATCGTAATCACAGATTTCTACTTTTATCTACCCTATGACCATGTTTTAAAAAAAAAAATCTAGGAGGCTTGTGAGTGGTGGCTCACATATTCTAACTACTGCCAAGACAGAAATCGGGAGGATTGCAGTTCAATGCCAGCCTGCAAAAGGTTTGAGAGACTTCATTTCAAAATAAAAGGATGAGCAGAGTACCACTGCTTCTTGCTTATAATCCCAGCAGCTATAGAAACTGAGATCTAAGGATCATGGTTTGAAGTCAGCCTGGGAAAGAAAGCACATGAGACTCTTATCTCTAATTAGCCAGCAAAATGTCAGAAGTAAAGGTTTGGCTCAAGTGGTAGAGCTCTAGCCTTGAGAAAGAAAGCTCAGAGACAGTGCCCAGGCCCTGAGTTCAAGCCCTGGGACCAGTGAACAAGCGCATAGCATGCACATCCACACAGCTGGAGGCTCTGCTATACACTTGTCATCTCAGCTATGCATGCTGCATGAATAAGAGTATCATAGGAGGTTGGCTTCAGTATAGATGAAAGACCCTATTTGGGAAATCACTAAAGCAAAAATTGCTGGCAATGTGGCTTAAGCAGCAAAGTGCCTGCCCAGCAAGCACAAATTCAACCCAGGAGGGAAAAATGTTTAAAAGACAGTAACTTCTTATAATAAAAACAAAAGCACACATTTAGTGTGTTCATAAATAGTGAACTTAGAATTCATTGAGTAAAATGTCTTGGTACCAAGTTAACAGTGACTGCAACAAAATAAAATCTAGCCAAGGCCATTGTAAAAAGTGGGTGCACCTTTTAAATTATCTTTGTTATGTTCAAGTTTTTCGGAGTCTCCCTTCTCTATGTTTGGACAGTCACACCTGCTACCCTGACATTAGTGGAAAAGCCTAGTGGGTAGCAAAAAGCCACAGGCATCGCGCTTGAATCTGACCCCTCCAAACCCCATGACTGTGGGTGAGAAAAGTCAGTCAACTTGTATATTGGAGAGAGCAATACTTGCCTTCTATGATCAAAGATTTTTAAACATAGGTACCTAAGTCTTAGCATGGGATACATGGGCAATATATAAATGGCCCTTTGTGTCCACTTTCTGCAGAAGATTTTTAAACAGTGTTCAAATCACAGGACAAAGAGGTCACAATGCGAAGAGATGAGAGCTGAATGGCCAAATTCTGATGGTCTCACTTGGAATCAGTTGGTCTAGCAAGGTGCATTCAAGCCGTTCCACCCCTCTACGCATCAGTTTTCTCATCTGCAAAGTGGGGTCACAACTCTGATCTCTGTGGTCTATTGGGATGAAATGAGTTCATGTGCCAAACCCTGGCAGCCATCATGGCTCACAGACTGCAGGGAAGAGGGTTGGAAGAGATGTCAGAAGGGAGACCCAGGTACCAGCCTTAGTTCTGCTCTCATTGGCCGGCTGTGTCTTCTCCAGGATCCTGGTTTCTTCCTCTTCAGAACAAGGTAAAAGAATGCCAGGCTGCCTGCCTACACCAGCTTGCCAGGGACCCACTGTATCATAGGCCAACTTCACCTTGCTGCATATCAAAGTTAACTGAGAAGCCTGAAAAGCTACCTGGTGCCAACCTCCAGCCTGGATTTGGAGGACTTCTACATGAGGCTAAGATGTGGTCAGGTTAAAGAGGAATTTGTTTTCTAAATTACAGAGCGCTGCCAGGTGCTGGTGGCTCACACCTGAAATCCTACTTAGGAGGCTGACATCTAAGAATCACAGTTCAAAGCCAGCCTGGGCCTGAAAGTACATGAGACCAATTAATCACCAGAAGTGGAGCTGTGGTTCAAAGTTGCAGAGCGCTAGCCTTGAGCAAAAGAGCCGAGGGATGATGCCTCAGTTCCTTGAACTCAGAGTTCAAGGCCCACAGCCGACAAAATAAAAATAAATAAATAATAAATAAATTACAGAGCTCTGTGGGCTTGTGGGAGTCCGACTCCTTGCCTGCACCCCACATCATGGAAGATCTGCACTGTTAATCCCCTGCTGGCTGTGAGGCATCATCTTCCTTGAATCTCTTTCAACACTTCCTAAAATTTCTGCCCAATCTAAAGAGGGAAGAAAAGAGCTGGCAGTAACTAAGGGCATGCTGATTTTAACCTTAAAAAAAAAGAAAAGAAAAACAAGCTTTATTGTGAAGACCAAAAGGTCTTATAAACCTTAATGAGCGGCATATGTGAAACACATACGTGAACTGCTTGTTTGAAAAATATTTCTCAGCTAGCCTTCAATAGCATAGCCTTATTATTCCAAACGGGGAGGTTGTCTTAGCAGCAGACTGAACAAAACCCCAGTTGGAGATAATTATCTTAGCAGAATTCCCTGTGGGTCCTTGGAGAGGGGCTGGGGATGGGGGTGAAAGCTGCTGGAACACATGTGCTAACTTAGACAGCCTTTGTATACACAACAAACACAAACCTGGGCTCCTAAAATGGGGACCTCAACATCGTTCCAGGGAATACAAGCAGGTTGAAATAGGTTGTTCTCTCTGGGAGGGAGGGGGTTTCTGGGATGGAAACCCTCATGTCCACACTGACAAGATGAGGCGAGAACCATGAGATTCAGAGATTGGGGCATGGGGGGAGGATTTGAGGAACCATGTGGGTTAGGGAGATAAATAAGGAGAACGGCAATGGAAAGACCTGAGCTATCCCAGTCAACTCTGGTCTGGGGGTGTCAGAACAAGTCCCTCCCCCTGCCCAGGCCTCAGTGTCTCCACGTGTGACATGTGGTCACTATGGAGAGAGATGTCCCAGTGTGGTGTCAACATACCCTGCCAAGAGTTGGCAAGGCAAGGAGGAATGATTGGGCCCAATGTCCCTGAAGGGAAACTCTGTGGGTAAGGAGTGCCATGGCCGTCAATATGGCTGCTTTCACCTCTGGGATATGGCTGAAGCCATGCCTCAAATCAGCCTTATGGGTTCCCAGAGTCCTCTGGTTCTGCTAGTTCTGGACATCGTTCAGTCATGTTGTCTTGCCTGGACGGTTGAGGGCCTCAGCCCTCTGGGCCTGGCACCCAGATGTTCAGGGAAAGTGGGCCACTGGGCTTCAATTAGCTGGGTAATTGTTTCAATTCCTGACTGCTCTCTACCCCTTAATTATCTCCTTGCTGCCTTCCACCCCCAAGCTCAGGAATACCACAGCTTTACCCTTTCCCAGCCCTGAAGCCACAAAGGAGCTATGCTGGGGCTGGTCCCACTAGGGCAGGCAGCCCTAGGAGAGGTGGGCAGGCCCCATCAGGCCCCAAGCACCCTTTGATCCTGGTCTTCCACTCCACAGGGTTTGGAATGAGTGTGGCTGGGTATGTGGAAAGGAGGAAGGGTGGGCCCAAGTGACCTTTGAGGCTCTGAGAAAAAAAGTGGATCAAACAGGGGGTGAGCTGTCAGGGCAATGTATTCCTGGCAAATGGTTGCCCATTCCTGCCTCAACGTTCTCATCCACAAAAGGGGCCTGATGGGAAAAATTTTCAAGTAGCAACAACAGGCTAGAATTGTTATCTACGTTTAATTACAGAATGTATGCTCTATTAGCATACATTCTTTTTTTCTACGTCTCCACCACTTCCCTCAGCAAAAACTCTGCCTGCCAGTGAGACAGTTAAATGAAGGGGGTGAGTTTCTAAACAGGAGTTTCCAGCTTGCTAAGGGACTGTGGGCAAGTAAGCGCCAACCATACTTTGAGCCTCAGTTTCCCCATATGTAAAATATTCTCAGAGGATCCTTCCATCTTCCAAAACAATCTACGGGCAGCGAAAAGGGGAAAACTTCCAAGCCCCAGGGACTTAGAGTCCAGAGGAAAACCCTATCCAGTGAGCTCTTCTTAACTTCACACGGTGTCTTGCCTTCACATTTCCCACCAAGGTAAACAGAGTCATTAATACTTTATCTTAATTGCCACTAATGATAGTCAATTTGCCTCATTACAAAAAAAAGGGGAGCTTTCTGGTTTAATTTGTTTCTTAAGCTGAGCTGAAACATTTAGAATTTCAACTGTGTAATTCTAGGTTTGCAACGGAATTGGTCAATTGGGGGCTAATCATGGTGGATCTGACTCTTGGTTTAAACTGTGCAAGACAAATATGGCACAAGATCATCACTCAGGTCTGGGTGCACCTATCAGCGAAGAGATGGAGATTGGGCTGTGTGGTCTTCTTGGCTAGCCTCTGATATGTAAGCTATCCTAAGTATTCTTTTTTAAAAAAATTCATGAATTGCTTTAAATTCAGACTCCAAGCTGGGTGCTGAAGGGAAGATCTGAAGATTTTGTTTAAAGCCAGCCCAAGCGGAAAAATCTGAGACTGTTACTTTTAATTAATCAGCGAAAAGCCAGACATAGAGGTGTGGCTCAAGTGGTAGAATGCCAGCCCTGAACAAAGATGCCAAGTGATAGCCAAGGGACCCTGAGTTCAAGCCCCAGTACACACTCTGTCTGTCTGTCTGTCTCTCTCTCTCTTTCATGCCTTGGCATTTTTATAAAATTTATTAAAATTCACAGTTAACATAACATGTTTTATCTCCATGTGTTGATTTTTGTATTTAAATATTTCTTTCATTATTTTTAAATCAGAATTCTATTTTGTGTTTCTTTCTGCTATTATCTGATCTTCATGTCTAGTTTTTTTTCTCTCCCTCTCTCTCTTGCTTTTTAAAATCACTCCTTTCTGGGAAAAAAAGTAATACATTTCTCTGAAACCTGTGGTAATGTCCAAGCGACAAATGCGTATCACATGTATAAGTATCTTTTTCAATAAGCTAAAACTTAGCCAGGCTTCATGGCTTGGGCATTTCCACTGGGAATAATGGCTCAGTCGCAGTGCTATTTGTGTAGCTCTTCAGGCAGAACTGAGAGTGTGCCTCCATCACCTCTGATTCACAAAGCGATGGTTAAATGAGCCTTCTGTTTATTTGTTTATTGGACTGTTGTTTGCTTGTGTTGGCAATGCTGGGAATGGAATTTGGGCCTTGAGGAGGCTACATAAGCATTCTACCATTAACTTACATCCCCAGCACCTCTATATTTGCTCTTGACTAGGCAAATTTGCCCTTGTGGATTAATTAGCCACCTGGATCTTTTCATGCTGCAGATCTTTATAGTTTATGTAAGGCTTTCCCGTTCATCTGTCTATTTGATCCTCACAGCAACCTTATGGGATTAAAGCAGAGTAGTGATTTTTCCTGTTTCACAGGTAAATGGAGGCTCAAATGGACTTTGACAAGACTTTTCATAGAGTCTAACCCACTCTTCTGAGTCCTAGATTCCAGCCAGCATTAGCTCTACCAGCACAGGCAGGGGTCAAGTGAGCCAAGATCAGGGAAGGAAAGGCAGCGCAGAGACATTGGGCTGCCATCAGGGCCTCCAGGCTCTCTCATCACTCTCCCCAAGTCGTCTCTGGTCACTGCAGTCAGGGCCCTCCAATCAGGTATATAGATATACAAGAGGAGATTTGGTGCAGAAATTGGCTTACATGACTATAGAACATTCTGCAACCTGTCATCTCAAACAGTCTGGAGACCCTGGAAGGACAGGAGTGTAATAGAGTCTGAATTTAGAGGCCTGAGACCAGGAGACAGAAGTGGGACTGGTGTAACATCAAAGGCTCAAGAATAAGGTTCCAGAGTCCATGGACAGGGAAAGATGAGTGATCTAGGTTTGGTAAAGACAAAGATTTTCCTCTGTCCTGTGGTTTTGAGTGCACAATGAATGAATGATACCACTGTCTAAGAATAATATTTTCTAGCTCTCTGGGAATCCCCTAACCCAGTTAAGTTAACACATAAAATTGACTGTCACAGTTATCCTCTGAAAAATGGAGAACTGGACTATGAGTTCTTCCAGATGGGGTCTGCTGAATTGTGCTCTTCCTTTCACATCTATATTTTCACATCTGAAAATATAACGGAAATGATATAAAGCCTTTTAAGGAGTAAAGGCTAAGGGAACTTACCCTAGTGATACATTAATTCAGTCCAAGTGCAATCTTCATAAGACAGTGAGATACCATGGATGTGCACATGCAGAGAAGAGGCCGCACCAAACACATTGAAAAGGCAGACATTGTTAAGTCAAGGAGCAGGCCTCTGGAGAAACTAACACTATCAGCACCTTGACGTTGGACTTCCATGTGCCAGAAGGGTAAGAAAGACACTTGTGCTATTTCAGTTGCTCATCTGTGGTTTCTTTTATAAAAATTATTATTATAAATGTGATATACCGAAGGGTTGAAGTCACAGAAGCCAAGAAACCCTTCCCTTGCTTTCTCTGTTTTCTCCTCCCATCCCTACCCACAGCTTATTGTCAATATAGTGTCTAGTGAGTCTGTGGTGTTTTCTTACAGCCACCCAGGCAAACTAACTCAGGGCCTGCGGCTGAATTAAATTATATCTTGAGAATTTGTAAGGCATCGCTTCTCGGTAGTCCATGAGGAAGTTAGCGTGTGAATCAGTGAGGCAAGTGTAGAAGATCCCTATGGTGGGCATCTTCCAATCAGCTGTGGGCCCAGAAAGAAGAAAACGGCCAAAGAAAATGCCCTATCCGTCTGTCTGCCTGTCTGTCTGTCTATCTCTTTCCTGTACCTGAAATATTCTCTTCTTGTTTGAGGACCATTCAGACTTGGAATGAACATTAGACTTCCTTGGTGTTCAAAGATCTTTGGACCTGTGTGGAGCCAGGTGATCAGCACAGGTCTCCAGCTTGCAGGCATCCTGTCATGGAATGTCTCGGCCTCCATCAGGGCCTAAACCAAGTTCCTTTTTAAGGAAGTAAGTAAATAAATAAATATCTCTAACATTTACCTACATCTTTCCTGCTGGTTCTGTTTAATCTAGAAAGCCCTGACTATACAGGGTCCCACAGTGATCAGTAGAGTTCAGCAGAACGCCATAGACTTGGCTTCATTTGATAATACTCTGTAGAAACAATCCCATAATGCAATCTTTAGAGTATCCAGGGCACTGGGCAATTTTTTTTTTCAAAGATCCTGTCTAAAAATACAAGTTGAATGGGAAATAAATTATAAAGTGATTCTCACCATCTGTAATAGTTCTGTCCTACGAAGACACTCTGATTAGCAAACATAGACCGTTGTTCCTTCGAGATATGGAGTTTAGGTTCCTATGACCTTCAGGTCACCTGCACAGTAAATGATTAGCACATAGCCTTAGTTAGTTGTTTAAAGACCCCATCTTTCACATCTACTGTGCACTTGTGATGACTGAGATCGGGACTGCCAGCAGGGTAACCACTGTTCATAGCAGCATGATACATAACACTCAAAAACTGGAAGCAAGTCATATAACTGTACGATCTACTCATGCAGCGAAATACTATAGAACTGTTGAGGGAGGAATGCTACATGCAATAACATGGGTTAGTTTCCCAGACTTTAGGTTGAGCAAAGAAACCAAAGGATGCGAGCTGTGCTGTTCCATGCATGTGAAGCTTAAAAATAGGCAAAACTTTATATTAGGGTACAAGTCAGACAGAGATCACCTTTGGGGGTCTGTTGACTGGGAAGGGGTACAGGGAGCCTATGGCAGGACTAAAGATACTTTAAATCTTGATTTGAGATGAGGTGACATAATGTATGGAAGTGCAAATCCTGTCATGGACTAAGTGATCTTGGAAGCCCATTTGATAGCTGCATTGGCCTGTCTTTAGCCAGAAGGCCTCCGCTGCCAACCTGCTGTATTCAGTACAGAGAGATCCATTCATCTTGCTGGGCCTTAGCTCTCTAATACGAAGTGTAACTACTCAGCTCCCTGAACCTGAGGCACCGAAGACCCCCAGAATAAAGAATACCTCTTAGAGGTATTCTTTGACCAGCCAGGCACCTACACTCTACACCCTGTCTCCTTTTACCTGGGTTGCCTTCTAAACCTGCTTGGTGAGTCACAGCACATGCTCCTGGAGCTTGAGGATGTGGCTGGCTTCAAGCTCAGCTTTCGGCTCTGCTCCTCCTTCTGCCTGGAATAGGAGGGGTGGGGAGGGACGACTTTCTCACGTTTGAAAGTGACAGCATCATTTCCTAATTATCACATTTGGGGGAACAGATGGGAAGGCATGTGGAGGAATTATGGGCTTCTTTAAAGTGAGGTGCAGGGGAGGGGAGATGTTTTCTACAGAAAGTTGCCACAAAACATTTTTACCCAGTTGTTCCCAGAGCATTTGGGATTTACAAGGGATTCGTAAATAGGATTTTTTTTTTTACAGATGAGGAAACAGAAGGGGATGAGAGGAGGCCAGGTGAGTGTTTATCAAGTGCCTAGAGTATGCCAGGCATTTTGCATTATTAACACCTTGAATAATTACAGCAGCTTTTCCAGGTAAGTGTTAGAATCTGTGTTTCAAAAACAAGAAAATGGAGGCTTGGCTGTTAAGAAGCCGTGCTGCGTTTTGAACCCCTGTAGGGTTTGCTAGGTAAAGGTGAGTGTGTCATGGGCCCTGCCACTTTTCTGCTCCTGAGTTAGTGACAGAGTTCCCCATGAAGTTGAAAATACCTCTGTACAACTACTTAAAGATAATAACAGTCATAATAATGTGACCCAGAATAGCACATGACCCATGAATTTCACTCAGGTAGATAAACCAAGGAGTAGAGAACAGAGACTCAAAGAAATGGATGTGTGGAAGCTTGGTCCTCAGTGGCCAAAGAGTTGGAGGGAATTCCTGACAGATGCTGGAAAAACAAGTCTAACATGCGCATGCAATGGGACGTGACTTAGAACAACAGGATACTGACATATTGGGAATTGTATGGTTCATCATGGCCCCATAGAGGTCAGACCAGAAACATGTAGCATTAGCTTAGCTGTTTAGAATACCATACCACTGGGGCCGGGGGTTTGGCCTAGTGGTTAAAGTGCTTGCCTAGCATGCATGAAGACCTGGGTTCAATTCCTCGGTACCACATACATAGAAAAAAGCTGGAAATGGTGCTGAGGCTCAAGTGGTAGAGCTCTAGCCTTGAGAAAGTCCAAGGACAGTGCTCAGGCCCTGAGCTCAAGCCCAGGACTGGCAAAAAAAAAAAAAAAAAGAATATCATACCATCTTGCTTTGTTTATGGACACAATGATATTTGTACAGCACAATCACCAACTACCTCTTTTTTAGAAAATATCCTCAGAGCCTTGGAGGCACTCTGCTGAGTACAGGAAGCCAGGCACCAAGTGCTCCATGATTCCTCTTCTATGAGATTCCAAGAGTCAGATTCATAGAGAATAGAATGGAGCATTTAGCCAGGCATGATGGCTCACACCTGTAATCCTAGCTACTCAGGGGGCTGAAATCTGAGGATCATGGTTCAAAGCCAGTCCCGGCACTAAAGTCTGTGAGGCTCTTATCTCCAATTAACCAGCAGAAAATGGGAAGTGGCACTGTGGCTCAAGAGGTAGGGCGGTAGCCTTGAGCTGAAGAGCTCAGGGACAACGCCCAGGCCCAGAGTTCAAGTCCCACGATGGACAAAAAAAAAAAAAGGAAAAGAAAAGGAAAGGAAAGGAAAAAAAGAGAAAAGAACAGAACATTTGTCAGGGTCTGGGAAAGAAAGGCAGTGGGAAGCTTAGAGAGTTACACTTGGAGATGAAAAACTCTAGAAATACATGGTAAAGGTGGTTTTTTCACATTGCACATTTACCCTATATACTCAAAGACAACTGAAACGATCAATTTATGCTATAGCTTCATGAGTGTGTTGCCTTGGGAGGAGGTGTGGGTTCTGACAGCCAGATCTGGGGCAGCTTCCTCGAAGGAGGGGAAGTCACTGGGGCTGGAAGTGCACATGAATTTCTCTGATAGCTCTGGAACATGAAGAACTTTCTGGCACCAGAATGTGTCCCATGAGAAAGCTTCAGTCCTTCAGGAAAATGCAGGCCAGGGGTAGGGGCGGGATGAGAGATGAACCCAATGTGAATGAATGCAGCAAAGACTCTACCTTTTTTTTAATCATCCTGAGTTAAAGGATACGATTCTTCAGAAGGTTTGACACCGAGGTCATGAGATCCCACAGTCCTATTCTTGTTTTGTTTTGGGTTCTTTTTTTTTTTTTTTTTTTTGCCAGTCCTGGGCTTGAACTCAGGGCCTGAGCACTGTCCTTGGGCTTTTTTTTCTCAAGGCCAGTGATCTGCCACTTGAGCCACAGCACCTCTTGCAGCTTTTTTCTATGTATGTGGTACCTAGGAATCAAACCTGGGTCTTCGTGCATGCTAGGCAAGCACTCAACCACTAGGCCAAACTCCTGACCTCCACAGTCATATTCTTAGTGGACAGGATAAGGAACTGAGAGCTCATCGTTACACAGAGCTCTAATGAAACAATGGGTTAGGCAGGAGCGTGTCCTAGCTGTGAATGATATGTAGGGTAGGGCAGAGTTCCCTCCTTGGGTCAATCATGATTGCTTACCCAACGCAGAGGTGCCCTTGTCGTTGTCCTCACACCTGGACAGCAGACCATGTGTATGTCGTTCTCACACCTTGCATTTTTGGGGCCTGTCTGTACCATGATCATCTCCACATTGCTGATGAGAAGAGTACCATTATGAATTGTCTGTTACCTCCTCTGCAGCTCCTCTGTGGTCTCCCAACTCCTCGGGTCTGAGGGCCTCCTGGGGATAACTGCATACCAAACAACCCCAGCTGTGGCCAGGTATTTCCCCCTGCACACCTTTGCTCGTGTGTTTTCCTCTGCCTGATTGGTTTGCCATTTTTGTCTTTCAGTGATCCATCTCACTTCTCACTTGGGCCAGGACTTGTGTGAGATCCCCCAAGGAGGAAGGACTTGGCCTCCCTTGTCCCTCTCTCCCCACCTCATCTTGCTCAGACCCCCACCAGGGTGAAAATGTCCCCTCAGCATACAAGAGAGCCCTGGTCCCAGTTAGAAAACCCTGGCTGCTGTGTCGACCCTGAGAGTTACTAAGTGTGATGTGGCCACTTGCCTGCTTGATCTGATCTCCTGTTTGTGTCTCTGGAAAATAACCGCAGTTAAAGATAATGCCTGTCTCTTCTATGATGAGTTTCAACTCAAAATTACATAATGTATTATATGCCTATTATAATGGCTAATGAGAGCAGAAACAGAACATAGTGGACATTAATGACACTGAGCAATCGTGGGGAGCGCCAACTCTAACTCATTATTAGGGAATGACAAATGGACAGCCACTTCACTATAGCCCAGTAGTTTCCCAGAAAGTTAAACATTCACTAACCATGTGATCCAAAACTCTTATCCCTGGGCTCTTATTCAACATCGACTGATTCTGTCAACATAAACAGTAGTGTGTGAGCTGGGCATGATGGAATACAATGGGCCTGTAATCTCAGCAGAGGAGGCTGTGACAAGAAGATCATGATCTCAAGGCCACTGTAGGCTACATAAGAGATCTTGTATCAACAAGCAAACAACAATACCAATAAAACAAAAAAAGTAGCATGGGGCTACTGATAAAACCACCTTATTCCTACTCTCCAAATACAAATGTAGACACAGGGTGTTGAAGAGAGTGAGGCTATTTCTGAGAAATAAATAGTAAGCAGTTGCGTTGCGTGGACATCAATGTGTGCTTAAACAAAGCTACCTGATACAGTCTTCTATCCACACATCTGTGTAGTCTAATCTGTACAAAACATTCTCAATTAAATCAAACCCAGAGACATCGATGATCAAGAGATAAAGCTCCTGGTGTGTGAGGTTGCTTCTGGTGTCTTTCAGTGCAGTGTTTTATAGTAAGCAGGTTTTCTTTTTTAAAGGTCAGTAGAGGAAGTTTACTCTAGGAATAAATGGCTGTGTTCATACATAAACCAGCAACACTTTCATATTATCATCATCATGTGTGATGTGCTATGTTCTGCTCCTTTAGATAGCTATTTAAGTGACATTACCATGAATCTGGGAGTAAGGAAGGTGGCATAACACATGATGTCTGCAGAAAATCACATGGGACCCCTGCCATCTACAGAAATGCCATTATATCTGGAATGACTGATCTAGAAGCTACCCAAATGGCCTTCACCACATGAAAGGATAAGTGATGGGATTCTCTGTAATGGAGTAGATAACATTCAGGAAAGTGGGTAGTTACAGGGAAGAAAAACAGGTCAGGTGTCAGGTCAGGTATCGAGAGTGGGAGGGGGGACTGGAAAGAGGCACAGGGCAATTCGGGGGTGATGGAACTGCTCTGTATCTTGACTGCTTTGATGGTTTCATGTCTACAGGCATTTGTCAAAACTCATAAAATAGTGTCTTGAAAAGAATGCACCCTATTCTATTAAACTATGTCTGCAGTCTTTAACCATGAGCAGAAAAGACATTCGAGGATGGATGAAATCATGAAATCACACATGGGAGCTCTGGGCAGATGGGAGTGAATATCTGCCGTCACTCAGCCTCATGCCATTGTCATTAGTGAGCACTCAATCAGTTCCTCTGTATCATGCTGCCCCCCCCCCACACACACATTGGAGGCTTTTCAGGGCAAAGAACTTCCCAGCACCCTTCCCCAGATCTGACCACCGGTTGAACAGACATCCTGTAGAACAGAGTCCATCGAAACCAGGTGTCAGAGCTCTACCAGAGAAAGTACTTTTCCTCCACATATAACTGAAATCCCTGTCCCTGGAAACCAATGGGGTGGAATGGACAGGAATGGGGAGCAGGGTTCACTGATGAGCTAAGCCTGCATGTCTTCATCCAAATGGGAAAGTCAGAAGAGGAAGGCCAGCTGCTCTTCTCAACTGTGGTTCTTAGTGTGAGAAAGACCCTGTGTCCTCAGAGTCTCAGTTTCCCCAAGTAGAATAGATGATTTCCAGTCTCCAGCAGTCTCTGGGATCCCCTAAGTGTCACCTACCCAGGTGGCACGTGGCCGCTCCTCCATCTGAGACTGAGCTTGCTCAGTGCAGACAGATGTTCAGCCACACTGAAGTCAGAGGAGAGGTAGTGAATGCATCGGCACTGGAGCGGAGCATCAGCCGCTCTGACAGATTCTCCAGTTCAAGCTGAGAACACCTTGGACAGCTCCCACGCAGGCTGGGGGATCCTCTTGGAGCAGGTCTGCCTCTGTTCGCAGAATGCCTTTGTTGTAGTAAAGGAGCATGCCAGTGCTCCTGGGTCCCAGTGACAGAGCAAGGAGGAATGGTGGATGCTACCGTCCATTTGTGCCAGGTCTTTGCTAGGTGCTTGTTCCGTGAGCCATTTGAATTCCCTCTCAGAGAGATAGCAGCCTCCATTGGCCTAGTGGTAGAGTGCTCGCCTAGCAGCCACGAAGACCCGGGTTCAATTCCTTGGTACCACATACATAGAAAAAAAGCTGGAAGTGGTGCTGAGGCTCAAGTGGTAGAGCTCTAGCCCTGAGAAAGCCCAAGGACAGGCACTGAGCTCAAGCCCAGGACTGGCAAAAAAAAAAAAAGAGTTGGATTACTTGGTATAACCACTTTAAATAACAGGCAATTTAATAAAACAAATATCAGGAAATATGTGTTGGTGGAGGGTGGGGTTAGGGGAGGGAGTGGACAAGTATAGAGAGAAATGGTGGGAAAAATATAGCTCTAATATTCAAGATTCATGGTGAAAATGGAACTAGGGCCAGCAAGATGACTCATGCCTGTAATCCTAGCTACTCAGGAGGCAGACATCTGAGGATCTCCACTCAAAGCCAACCTGGGCACTAAAGTCTGTGAGACTCTTATCTCCAATTAATCTCTTCCTGTTTTCTAGTGAGAAAACGGGAAGTGGGCCCGTGACTTGGAGGTAGGGCGGTAGACTTGAGCTAAAGAGGTCAGGGATAGCACCCAGGCCTAGAGTTCAAGCCTCATGACCCACCAAAAAAAAAAAAAATGAAACTAGGAACCCATGAGCTGGGTGTGAACTGATGGAGGAGGTGTCACAGAGCAAAATGCATTGTACAGGGCCAGGAGTTTGGCCTAGTGGTTAAAGTGCTTGCCTAGCATGCACGAAGACCCGGGTTTGATTCCTTGGTACCACATACATAGAAAAAAGCCAGAAGTGGTGCTGAGGCTCAAATGGTAGAGCTCTAACCTTGAGAAAATCCAAGGACAGTGCTCAGGCCTGGAGCTCAAGCCCAGGACTGGCAAAAAAAAAAAAAAAAAGTGCATTGTACACATAATAGGCATGTGAAATTGAAAATCCTCTCGTATAACTATTTGAGGTTCTTTTCTTTATTTATTTGTGCCAGTCCTGGGGCTTGAATTCTAGCCCTGGATACTTCTTTTGGCTTTTTTTGCCAAAAGGGCTGGCACTCTACTACTTGAGCCATAGCTTCACTTCAGGCCTTTTGGCAGTTAATTGGAAATAACTCTCCTGGACTTTCCTGCCCTGGCTAGTTTTGAACTGTGATCTTAAGATCTCAGCCTCCTGAGTACCTAGGATTAAAAGCAAGAATCATGCTTTACACGTTTCATTTAGCTTTCAGCTTTTGAAAGCCGTTGTATTTAAGTGCATATAATGTATGTAGAGTAAGGCATACAAATCCTATCTGTATGTCTCCCCCGATACTGACAAAGTAAACAGGCTGGTGTGCAAGCAGGCTGAGACCTTAGTAGCCTTTGCTTCTACATAATAGGAGAGGCTCACCAGTGTTTCAGGACAGTGGTAATCTGGTCTGTCTTTTACCGGCCTTCAGGTATTTTTATGGAAGGAGGGTTCTTTGCCTGTGGGGGGCTCTCTGACTCTCCCTCTTTAACAGGGTATGTTATGAGTCATTTCTTATGTCCCTCTGGCTCCATCCATCCCTGCTTGCAGTATTTTGTGCCCTCTGTCTGCTCAGCTCCCTCTGCACGGAGATGACTTCAGGCCAGGGGAATGCCAGGCTGGAGGCCGGATTTGATTAAGAGGGAAAGAAGAGCCTTGTGCAGCCACAGGGCAGGCATGCCACTACACTGACCCCACAGAGGCGGGTGATAATGGGGTAGGGGCCAGTGCAGGGGCTGGGGTTGGCCCCCACAAACCTGATTACAGGGCCTCTGGCTGCAGCCAGCCCACGTCTCTCAGAGAGAGCAGCCTTTCTTCCCCCAGGCAGGTCTCTGGACAGGCAGGTTTAAATTGAATCAGTCTGGTTCCTGGTACAGACTGGGCCATTCACAGGCCCTGCGCCCCTCGAGAGGCAGACGTTAGCCATGCAGTTGTGTGGGTAAATTGGGTAGATGTGTGGCCAGTAGCCAGATCTCACAGTAACCTTGCCCAGGCCAACCCAGAAGAAGGGCTCCAGGGGCCCGGCCCACAGAAGGTTCCAGAAGCCCCTGTGGGTTGGTGAGCAGGAAGAAGACAGTTCAAGTCTTGGGTCTGGGCCCAGGCAGTCCTCTAACAGCAAAGGAATCACGAAAAATGGCTCACATGTCGGTGGCCTCCCCTGAGCCGTTCAGGCTGGCAGGGGATGGCAAACACGATTAAGAAGGGCTGGCCTGAGAGGGGCACTGCTAGCCTGAGGCTCCTGCAAGGTGAGAAGGAGACTGGGCGGAGGCCCCAGGCAGACCTGTAACCACGTGCCCCCCTCTCTTTCAGTCCCAGTGGAAGCCATCCTGACATCCAGCTGCTTGTGGGGCCCAAATCTGTCACATGTCCATCCTTATCCTCATGACATTCCCCTGGCAGAGGAGACAGGGCTGGAGTTATCTGGGGGGGGGGGGGGGTTGTCTGGATTTAGACCTATTAGCCCACAGCACATCAACCTTTCTTGAAATCTTATTCTGGAGATGAGGGACACTTGGCCAGAGAGGAGGAAGTGATTCCCCCAGCTCTGCTGGGGGTGCAAAGGCACTGGCTTCAGGAAGGGTGCCAGCTCTCACCACTCTGGTCTCAATGTTCTTGGAGGTGGTTGGGCTGCACAACAGGGCCCATGAGAAGTCAGCATGTGGAACGCCTTAGAACTGAAGTGTGGCTGTCAGGAAAAAGGAATCCTACAACACATCCTAAATGGGGATATGTGAGTCTGGCTGCTGCAGCCAACAGCCAAGCCCCGGGCAGGCCCTCACTCACGCTGAATCTGACTGTTCTGTGTAACTCCAGGTGCCCACCCTTCAGGTAGAACTGCTGGGGAGGGGGGGAGTTCCCTCCCAGTGATCTCCCTGGAGCATCACCTTGGTGTGCGGCCTCTCTGTTCCATGTTTCCATGGAAACACCTCAGGACCCATTGATCAGCTCTCTTGTGAGGCTTTCATTAGCCTGAACATTGGAATAAGTTTTGATTCAAACATGACACTTTTTTTTTTTAACACAGTGAAAAACTCGTTTCGTGCAAAACCCCATTATGTGGAACAGACACGCAGGTTGATGGCCAATTTAGTTAATAGAGCTTTGCAGCTGACATTGAATTAAATCTGCAGGAAGCAGCCTCAGTGTTTCCCCAAGAAGAATCACAGGCAGATTTGTAGTAGGCTGTAGAGGAGAGGCTGCCTGTCCCAGACTCCCTCACTCTGCTTCGCTGTTCAGTGCAGCATCCCTGAACCAGAACCAGCATGTGTTCCCTGCTCCAGGGTCCCCACCCTTCTCATCCATGCCCCCACCCTTCCTGCTCCTTGCTCCTCACATCTCAGTTCACCCTGCTCTTTCTGGCCTGCTGGATTGGCAGGTCCAGAGGACTATTCCAACCTTATCTACTTATGTAAACCCTCAAACCCTGAAGGCTGCCAGTCGGGTTTCCACCTTACCTATGTGGCTCTTCTCAATCCTCCCTTACATCCCTCTGTTAAAATGCATTTCACCCGGGAGAGTAGAGTGAGCAGCTGTAATCACAGCTACTGGAGATGCAGTGGTAGGAAGATCTTGTCTAAGGTCAGCCCTAGACAAAAGCTCAAAAACCTATTTGAAAAATAAACTAAGGCCAGGCGCCAGTGCTCACACCTGTAATGCTAGCTACTCAGGAGGCTGAGATCTGAGGATCTCATTGCAAAGCCGGCCTGGGCACGAAAATCCAGGAGAATCTTACTTCCAATTAACCACCAGAAAACCGGAGGTGGTGGTGTGGCTCAAGTGGTAGAGCACTAGCCTTGAGCTGAAGAGCTCAGGGACATTGCCCACGCCCAGAGTTCAAGCTCCATGATGGGCAATAAATAAATAAATCAACTAAAAGTGACTAGAAGCCTGGCTCCAGTGGGAGTATATGAAACCTTGAGTTCAAACCTTAATAATGCAGAAAAAAAACGCATTTCATGTTATGTCTAATATTTCACACATATTAATATCTCCTTGTTTTTAATTGTCTCAAGTCACTGCTAACTCTCCCTGCACTTGTTTTCTCCTCTGTAAATTAGAGGTGATGATCACTGCCAAGAAACTGGACAGAGGTATGTAAAATGGCCAGTGCTCAGAGGCATGGTGCAAGGTCCTGTCACCCACCAGCTGAGTAGCACTGTTTCTCTGTCTCGTTGTCCCTGTGTTTTCTCATCTGCACTGTAGTGACAAGGGTACATCACCCCTTGGCATCCCTAGGGGATTGACTCTAGGCTCCCATGGACAACAAAATCCAAGCATGTTCAATCCTTGATATTAAATATAGCTTAGCACTTTTGTATTCAGTCCATGTACAGCTTCTGAACACATGGAATTGTTTCTAGATTCTTTTCAATGCCAGCTGCCATGACAATGTTTTTATGTGTTTTTTTTGGTGTTTTTTTTTTTTTTTTTGCCAATCCTGGGGCTTGAACTCAGGGTCTGGGCAGTGTCCTTGGACACTTTTTCCTCAAGGCTAGTGCTCTGCCACTTGAGCCACAGTGCTACTTCCAGCCTTTTCTGTGTTTATGGTACTGAGGAATCAAACCCAGGGCTTTGTGCATGCTAGGCAAGCACTCTACCACTAGGCCACACTCCTGGCCTGTCAGTGTTTTCTGGATATATATATATGTATATATATATATAGATAGATAGATAGATAGATAGATAGATAGATAGATAGATAGATATAGTAGATGACTGTGCTGTATTACTTTGGGATAGTGATAAAAAACAAAGTCCATATATATTCAATATAGACCCATTATTCTGTTTCTTTGTTTTACTTATTTAGACAGTACTGGATTTTTAAGCCTGCACTAGCAAGTAGCGTACCACTGAGTCACACCCCTGTCCTTTCTGCTTTTTAGTTATTTTTGCCTGGGCTGGCTTCAGACTGAGACTTTCCTATTTGTGCATCCCATGGCCCAGCCAGAAGCAGCTCCTGGGCCTGGCTGTGCTCTCTTGTGACTTCTTAGCTTCCCCCACATCCAGCCCTTTGCCCCTTAGGAGTCGTCTTGCATGCTGCTGTGTGTTTCGAGTGGGTTCATAAGAGGCTGGCCTGTGGGAGTGCCTTTGGTCCTCATCAGTAAATAGTTCCAGGACAAGTGTCCTGGGCTAGGGATGCAGAAATTCAGGATAGATGCTGACAGACAACCAATGACCCCAGGCATTAGTCCTGAGACTGGGCAACCTTTGGAGAGCTATTTCTTCAGAGGAGGGGCAGCATGGAGCCTGGTCTGGAAGGGCAAGCAGGCAGTTGCAGGAGCATGCAGTGGGCTCAGAGGCTTCTACTTCCTTCTCCAACCTCAAAGAAATCCCTGTCCTGGGAACACCCATCAAGAAGGAGGAGAGAGAAACAAAGGACAGGGGAGAGCCCTTGAAGGAAGCAAAACATAAATTGTCTGTGGGTTTGTTTTGTGCTAACCCAAGCTAGGTAAGTGGGAAAGAAGATGCTGCCGTGGCAGGCTGCCAGCACTCAGAGCTGGGAGTATCCTGCCTGATTTCCACTGCAAAGCCATTAGTGTGGCTGGAACCATCACTAGCTAACTGTGGTCCTGGCCCTGCTGTAAGATGCCTGGAGCCTGAGGTGAAGGCTGCGGAACTGTGTGAGAGGGAGCCTGACATCTTGTCACAAGGGATGGCGTCAGCCTGCCACGGGGCCCAGTGGCAGGGCAGGCCCATCCTGCCAGGTCACACATGCACTCCAAGGATTTTGAGCATAATCACCCAGTTTCGCCATCTGTCTTCATCCTCCACCTACCCTGGACAGGACCTGTTCTACATTCTCGTCATTCCGTTTTGAAAAGTGTATGTTAATTTTTCAGCTGAGTCTCATCCTGGTATTTCACACACTCATGTACAGTATTTCAGTCAGATTGACTCCTCACTTGACTCTTGCTTTCCCCATCCCCTCTGCCTTCAGTTACTCAACAGCTTTCAGCAGCTTCATTCACAGATAGCATGTATTTCAGTATAGTTCACCCAGTAATGTTCTCTTTCCCTTTCACCTCATATTCCCACCATCAGTCCCACAATTACAAACATTATACGTGTATGTTTATGTATACGTGTATATATTTATGTATGTATGTTTACCTTTTAAGTCTAACAGCCACATAGGAGAGAAACATGACCTTTGTCCTACTTCACTTAACGTAAGGACCTCAAGTTCCATTTCCCTGTAAATCACATATTTTCATTCTTTTTTGTCAGTAGTTGAGTTTGAACTGAAGGCCTGGGCACTATCCTTGAGTTCTTTCACTCAAAACTAATGCTCTACTGCTTTGAGCCATAGCTCCACTTCTGGTGTTCTGGTGATTAACTGGAGACAAGAGTATCCGGACTTTCCTGCCTGATCTGGGCTTGAACCATGATCCTTAGATCTCAGCCTCCTCAGTAGGTAGGATTACAGATGTGAGCCGCCAGCCCCTGGCTAATGTCATTCTTCTTTATGGCTGAATAATAGTTATATGGAAATATCACAAGTTCTTGATCCATTCTTTTTTTATTTTTTTGCCAGTCCTGGGCTTGGGCTCAGGGCTTGAGCACTGTCCTTGGACTTTCTCAAGGCTAGAGCTCTACCACTTGAGCCTCAGCACCACTTCCGGCTTTTTGCTATGTATGTGGGGTGCCGAGGAATCGAACCCTGGTCTTCGTACATGCTAGGCAAGCACTCTACCACTAGGCCAAACTCCCGGCCCTCTCTTGATCCATTCTTGATGTACCTCATGCCCACATGGACCATCGTCTAGTTCTGAGGTCTTCCTACTTATGGCCAAGAAAATACTGACATGCTTTCATAGGTAGTTGTCATCCAAAGTTCTGAGGCCCAAAAGAGCCTCTCTTCTGTGTCAATTGCTTCCTATTAGAAGTAGGGACATTCCAGAGAAAAGTCAGTAAGATTTTCACAGTGTTTTATCCTTTCTCTGATTGAATGAGTAGATGAGGAATAGGGGGCAAGAAAAAAGGAGGAAGAGGCAGGTGGTGTGCTTGAATGAAGAAGAGTAGTATAGCTCCAAATTGCTTATGGTATGGAGCAGAGTGGTGTCAGCCTATGAATATCTCCTGAGATGGTTGTAGCATGTAGGTGGGGCATTTCCAGTTCGCTGAGCAAATTGCACCACTGAAGATCCCATCAGGATCAGGAAACAACAGTCATTACAGGGACAGAACACATTTCATGTAGTTAACCACTGGGATATTGAGTTGTTTGTTAGCTAAGTGACTGAGAAGATGGATAGACTCTTAGGAGCCGGGAGAGTGGCAATTCAAGAAGTAGCCTTGTACCCCAAGGATGAGGGAACAGCAGTAAGAATCTGAGCTAGTACAAATGTGGAGATTCAGAATGCATCCTTTAGAGAAGAATGAATGCTAGGCGCCTACAGAGCCGTTTCTGGCATGTTCTGGAATTTCTGTAGGGCTGGGATGCAGACTACTGAGGAGGGGTCTCTGCTTGGATTCTATGGGTAGGGTGGTGGGGGGAGGCAACTTAAATCTGGTTCTAAAAGAGGTAGAAAAACTAGAAACTGAGTTCAATTGCTGCTCCCTGAAGAGCCTGCCACTACTGAAGTGAAGAAGCTGAGCTGGGGGGGTCACACAAGAAGGCTTAGTCCAGTCTACCGCTCCCTAGGGTAAAAACTGGAAGTTCAGGAGTGCCACTTGCAAAATCCCATGGTTTTTGGAGATGAGAAGAAATATAGTCATGTGACTGTCGCTTGGAGTATAAGCCCCGGCCTTCTTAAGGAGGGTGGGTGGAGGTTAGGCGAGGCCCATGTTGCAAGGAGACTAATAAAAACAAACTTCTGTATAGAAAATGTGGTAGATATCCCCAAATGACCTCTATGAATCTTTGCTGTATTTTCCCCCAGTCATTCTGCTATGGATTGTATTCAAACACAGGGTTGATTTCACATGCTTACTTTCATGTATCATGATAAGCTATAGCTGCATGTTAGGACTATGCATAGGTACTAGATGAATATATGTATTTATACACCAATCACATCATAATGTGTTATACACTGAATTATGTCCCAGAAAGTATGTTGGATTTCCAAACCATCTCTGTGTCGATGTGGGCTTACTTGGAAATAGTGCCTTTACCCTTTTTGCTATCAATTAGAAAGAGGTCATTAAAGTTGACCCTAATGGGGGGGGAGAGGGAGAGGAGGGGGGAGAATATCATTTGACTATTGGAACGACCTTACTCCTAACCAAAAAACACTCAAAATTGCCATCATCCATCTGCATCAAGAAGAGCAGCCTGGGGGTGGTTTCCCCCTCCAGATCCTCAGAGCATGAAACCCTGCAGACGTCTCCATGCCAGACTCCCAGCCTGCAGCACTATAGGAGGAGAAGTTCAGTTTTAGTCACCCAGTGTCTAGTATTAGGTCATGGTAGCCAGGCAGACAAATAACAAACTGAGGGAGCAGAAACAGGTTCCTGTGTCACTGTAACCCTTCTGAAATGTGCTTTTAACCATAGGTATTACTTCACTCGGTAGATATAATCGAGTTTACTCTGTTTAGGACATCTTTTCACAGTATGCGTGTTATATTGGTTCATTGCCATTGTCTTAGCTTGCATTATTTTCTTCAAAGACATTTCTTCAACTGCTATGATTAAGACAAAAGATATATATATATATATACATATATATCTTGTGTGTGTGTGTGTGTGTGTGTGTGTGTGTGTGTGTGTGTGTGAGTCCTGAGACTTGAACTCTGGGCCTAAGTGCTGTCCATGAGCTTTTTCGTTGTTATTGTTCAAGGCTAGTGCTCTACCACTTGAGCTACAGTTCCACTTCTGACTTTTCTGGTGCTGAATTGGAGATAAGAGTTTCATGGACTTTTGTACTTGAGCTGGCTTTGAGCTACAATTCTTAGATCTCAGCTTTCTAAGTAGCTAGGATTACAGGCATGAGCCACCAGTGCCCCCAAAGATTTTAATGTTCTTAATCAAGCATGACTTTATTTTTGCTAATTATACAGTTAGTATCTGCTTATTGTAGATAATTTGTAAAAGAAGGGAAAGGAGAAGTGTTTTTTAAAAATTAAATCACACAACACATTGAATCACAATAGTCAAAGATATCCTCCATACGGTTTACTTATTTGTAAAAATAAATAAATTTTAGGACTATAAGTAGGTACTACCAAATTGCTCTTCATGGAGTTGAATTTCCACCAATGAATAAACATTATCTGTATAATGGTCTATCTTGCAGGATCCTCACCTTTAACAATTTGATGGGTGAAAATCATAAAATAGTTTGATTTATCATTTGATGTTTTTGTGCTTGGTCATATTAAAGTACTTTATCTCTACATATTGATCCTCAGATCCATGTATTATTTAACAAAGCCCATTGTCTAAGGTAGGGTTACTCCCTTCTTTTGTTAAAGAGTCTGATACCCCCAAATTTAGCCAGGTAGAAAAACAGCAGGCCTTTGAGTGCCGATTCCATTCTTGATTCACAAATGAGAAATCCCAGTCCCCTGAGGCTTGGAAAAGAGTCCAGACAAGTCTTAAAGGAAGAAGAGCAGATATTAAATCTCCTTCTGATAGACCTTACAGCACTGGCCAGTACATATCTGTCCAGTCCAAAGGGAAGGCAGCATTCCCCAACCTGACTGGTGACCAGAATGACTGGAAAACCTGCCTCCACTCCAGAGTGCAGCACAGACCTGGACACTCAGCCTCCAAGGGACAGCCCAAAAATCTGTGTCGAGGACCAGTTCCTCTGGGCAATGCTTAACATCAGGCAGGGCTTAGAAAACTATGGTGTTAGGGAAGAGGCCAGAGCAGAGACTCTAATCAAGAAGTAATCTTGGATTATGCAGACAACAAAATTGGCCACTATGTGAGAGAAAATCCTGAGATAAGTTCCTGAAAGGGACCAGCAGCCCATGATCACAGAGACAGAACGATGGCCACCATGGCAGAAAGGAGCCTGCTACGCCTTGGTGTGGCAAAGGAAATTGACCAAGTATCACCAGAAAACATTTACAGAGCCTCCCTGAATAGAGGAGACACAGAGACAAAGGCGTGTGGCCCTTCCTTGTCAGAGCTCTGAGGAGTGTGGATGGATTACAACAGAGTGTGTCATTTTCCATGACAGAAGGAATTACAATGTATTTGACACCAAGAGGGAGGCAGAAACACTCCACAGCCCTAGAACAGTCCAGAGAGACTTCAGACAGGAGGTGGCCTTGAAACAAACCGTAAGAATGGATACTGAGTATTGGGAACCGTGGGTAAGCTCAGCAAGTGTAGACAGTAAAATCCTTAAGGAATTCTGGGAAACAAGAATAGGTGGGAGGGAGAGAGGGAGTCAGGTGGCTAAGACTCTGGGCTTGAAAATTCTTTTCAAAAGCTCTACCTATGTTATATCCAGTAGTGTAATTTCCCTGGGTCATTATTTCAGGCTGAAATATCTTCCTTCTAGCATATCATTTTTCTTTCATGCTTTAGGAAACCATATGAGATCACAGGAGACCCCGCCTGATACATACTAAAAATGGGATAACCCAATTTTATTGGATCTTATCATAGTTATATACATTTTTTGAATCCTCAAAATAACTTCTTAAAGTTTATTAACTTGTTGTCATTTTACAAATAAGTTAACTGTCCCTGAGAGGCAAAAAGTTGCCCAAGTTATATAAAAATACAGTCACCCTTTTTGTATATCTTTCTTGTATCCTGCAACCTTGCAAAATGGATTCATTCCTTGTGGTAGCTTTTTGTGGTTGATTTCACTGGCTTTTCTACACAAGAAATCCTGTCTGCAAATAGAGAAACCTTGCCTTTTTCTTTCCATTTGGATGCCTTTTTCTTTCTTGTCTCATCACATTACTTAAATACTACCACATAGAATACTATCAGATGAAAGATTCCAGTCTTTTCACTTAGCTATTGGTGTTTCCAGGGGCCCTAAGTCAGTGGAGGGAAGTTCTTTTCTGTTCCTAGTTCACTGAGAGTACAATGCAGAAGGAACAGATGTAGGATTTGAACTCAGTCTCTCAGTTATCAAAAGTTTGGCCTTCAGCCCTTCCAACACCTAAAATGATTACTCCCTCTTCATTTGTTGACAGCTCATTTTTCAAACCATCCCTCCCCCATCCTGGGAGATTTTTTTTTAACTAGGCAATGGGAAGGAACAGATTTCTCAAAGGCTGTTTCACCAGAGATTTGATGAACGTTCTGTGTGTTGCTCTAATGTGCAGGCTCTTATTTCTCATCAGCTAGACTCTTCATTAATTTCATGTAAGTGGTGTAATTAAAGTAACTGTTAATTGGTGTATCGCTAAGGTGCCATTATGGTATGTGACAAGCCTTAATTAGCATGTGGTCTGGCACTCAATGTTCTCAACGATTCACTCGGAAACAGAGATTCTCTCAAGAGCAGCACTTAATATGAGCAGAAAGGTAGCACAATTTTAAGGCAATGGGGAAAAAAAGGATGGGGGCAAAATTGTCACTATTGTCTTTTTCTCCTAATACCTTCAGAGTAATATGGATAGGATCGGACAGCCCCCGTTCTTCTTACCAACTGAAGAATGATTCCTAAAGACACTACTTCCCCATTATCCCAGGAGCACTGGAATCTCTAGCCAGTGAGGCTAGAGGCTTCAACTGGAGCTGCCCCAAAGCAGTTCCTCTGTCTGCAATGTTTTAGGAAATTTCTTCTATTATTGGGACCCAGGAATTATGTATTCATTCCCCTTTTTCTATCAATGCAACTATCTCTGCATTGAAGTCTAATGAAGACTTCTTTCTGTCTCTCTCTTTCTCTTCCTTCCTTCCTTCCTTCCTTCCTTCCTTCCTTCCTTCCTTCCTTCCTTCCTTCCTTCCTCCCTTCCTTTCTTTGTGTGTGCACTAGAACTGAGGCTTGAACTCAGTTTTGCCTGGCTCTTTCTGCTCAAGGCTGACACCTCTTTACTTTTAGCTTTTTCTTGATTAATTGGTAACAAGAGTCTCAAAGGTTTTTCTGCCCAGGCTGGCTTGGACCCCTGATTGTCAGATCTCAGCCTCCTGAGTAGCTAAGATTAAAGATGTGAGGCACTGGGACCCTGCTAATAAAGATACTCTGAATACTTACTCTACGCCTGGCCCTCTAAAACTAGAAGAGGAAGGTGGTGAGGCCCATCCTTGAGCAGCTCACAGAGGCTTCTGAATCCTGTGTTCCTGAGGCAGCTGTTGCTGGCATCAGACATTATCACTTGAAATAGCAACTGGCTTCTGCCATCAATATCTCCACGGAGGCCTCAACACCCTGTACAGTATCTACAGCGTTCACCATCAGGCTTTGAATAGGAATCACTCATTCACAGCATGAACGTCAATGATGGGCTGGAGTGGAGAGAATATTGCTTTAGAATTATAACATTTGCTCATAAGGTAAACCTAGACCCGTGAGGTTTGTCTTTTTTTTTTTTTTTTTTTTTTTTGCCAGTCCTGGGCTTGGGCTCAGGGCTTGAGCACTGTCCTTGGACTTTCTCAAGGCTAGAGCTCTACCACAGTCTCAGCACCATTTCCGGCTTTCTTTGCTATGTATGTGGGGTACCGAGGAATTGAACCTGGGTCTTTGTGCATGCTAGGCAAGCACTCTACCGCTAGGCCAAACTCCTGGCCCTGAGGTTTGTCTTTTATGCTATTTTACAAGTCTTCAAAATGGAAAGAAAAATAACAGTATTAAGAAGGATGTGTGTCTTAAAGATGGACATGTGTCAAGTTAAAAAGTGTTATTTAAACCAAACTTTAATAAGTTGTTTTACTAGTATTTCTAGTAAGAAATTGTTTAAGTAGTTTTATTTCATTATTTATGAAGACATCTCACCCTGGCTGGGCACTGGTGGCTTATTCCTATAATCCTAGCTACTCAGAAGGCTGAGAACTGAGGATCAAGGTTTGAAATCAGCCTAGGCAAGAAAGTCTGTGAGACCCTTTTCTCCAAGTACCCATCAAAAAGCAAAAAGTGAAATGGTGGCTCAAGTGGTAGAGGTGCTAGCATCGAATGTAAGAGATCAGGCCCTGAGTTTAAGCCCTAGGACCAGCATAAACACACATACACGCACACACATTTTATTCTGATATTTTGTGAAATAAACCAACTGACTTCCTAAGAAGATGAGCTGTTCAGAAAGAAATCTTGAAGATTTAAATTCAGTTTCCTATGGCTCTCCGTAAAATGTAAACACCCAGGCTGTATTAGATCAGGTAAATTATTTAGCATTTTGATACAACATGAACATATCTACTGTTTGCACTGCGAAATATAAATAAACTACAACTGATCTAACTAGCTTAATTTTAATTGAGTTAAAAAATATTCCAGTGTGGGCCGGGAGTTTGGCCTAGTGGTTAAAGTGTTTGCCTAGCATGCATGAAGACCCGGGTTCGATTCCTTGGTACCACATACATAGAAAAAAGCCGGAAGTGGTGCTGAGGCTCAAGTGGTAGAGCTCTAGCCTTGAGAAAGTCCAAGGACAGTGCTCAGGCCCTGAGCTCAAGCCCAGGACTGGCAAAAAAAAAAAAAAATATATATATATATATATATATATTCCAGTGTTAGTGTCAACCATTATATTTGGTACTGAAGACCAAGTAGTTAAGACAGACATGTCTGCTTCTTAAGTTGATTAGTAAACAGAACTCACCCACTCAATAGCAAAACTACAGCCAGTGGAAAGCAGTCTCTCACCTTACAAAAATATTAGAACTATTCAATAACAACTAAAACTTGGGAGATAAATTTTATGTGGAACCCAGACTGGAAAACTCTTTCATGGAGAACAAGTTTTTGAAAAATCAGATAATAGCTGAGATAGAAGAAATGGTGTCAAGACCAGCTGGACTTTCATCGTTCTTGCAGATCTTGGTGAACTTAGACTATCTGCAGCCACGCCAATGGGAAAGAAAGACGCGCTGTATTTCTTTGTTGGATAGAATGCATCTAATCTCTAAAGCTTGATCTTACAGAACTTGCAATTGGAGAATCTGAAAGCACTCCACCAGGAACTTTCCAGCAGGAAAGCTGCTGGTCAAAAACAAGTGAAGAGCCAGGTCAGCAACTCATGCCTGTAATCCTAGCTATTCAAGAGGCTGAGATCTGAGGATCAAGGTTCAAAGCCAGCTTGGGCACAAAAGGACCTGAGACTCTTATCTCCAATTAACCTCTAGAAAATGGGAAGTGAGGCTTGGCTCAAGGGTAAGGCGGTAGCCTTGAGATGAAGAGCTCAGGGACTGCGCCCAGGCTGAGTTCAAGCCCCATGACCTACAAAAGAAAGAAAGAAAAGAAAGAAAGAAAAGGAAGGAAGGAAGGAAGGAAAGAAAAGTGAAAAAGTAGTGTCCAAAAACCAGAACCATGAACCCCAAATTGCAAAATCTGATTGAGAGCCATTCCCACCAGAGGCTGCAGGGGGCACCATTCATGCAGACATCAATGGCACAGCCAGCCAGCAGGGCTGGACCGGGATTCACCCAGGCTTCTTTTGGGGGAAGAAACCAATACTTAACTCCAGAAACTTTTCACAACGGCACACGTATCTTATTTTATTTAAAGTTAGCACATGTTACATGTATACATAAGTGTACAGATATATTTAATAAACTGTTAGCAGATCTGTACATAATACAATCTGCACACCAAATCAAGTGCTTGAGTACCCAGCTAAACCCTGCAGAAAACTAGATGGATAGACATGGTAGGTGATTTTCAGCTTTGTAGCTCTATACTAATGTATCATTGAGTGAGGGAAGCCATGCGCAGGGCATCTGCGATTTAACCCATAAAACATCCAGAACAATGATGCCAATAACTTTCATGAAATTCATAGAGGTGGCTGAATTTATAAATTAAGAGATTGTACTTTAAACTACTAGGCAAATGGTATTGGAGGAGGAAAAAGAAAGGCACAGAATTCTGATGACAGTGTTAATGCTAAGAGTTTTATTCCGATATCAAGTTGCTCCAAGACAAGACAAGAGAATTCTATAAATACATTTTGTTATGGCAGCCTCTGTGAGCCTTAGAATCTTCTCTCAATGAATGCTATTATTCAAGGCTGCAATTGTCAGTCTGTGCCTGTTCAGATAATGGCTGTTCATTCATTGTGTAACTCCTGGTGTGGAAATTGTCTCAACTTTGCTTTTAAACAGCTCAACAGGCTAGGGGGAAAAAAGACTGAAGACAACAACTTCTAAAGTCTCTCTAAAAGGACATGATTTCTCTGAAGCATTTGCATAACTGTAGGAATTTGGTGTTGTTTCTGTCCAGGTAATTCTTTCTAATTTAACTTTTTGCTAGGCAGCTATCTTAATATTTTATTTTAGATATTAATTGTTAGCTTAACTTTTCAGTTTAGCTCCTATTATTCCTATTGTTCTTTTTTTTTTTTTTAACAAAGTTATTTAGTGCTCTTTGAATACCAATGGTGGGGGAATCTCAGCACAGGCAAAAAGATAGCATCCACTGAACCCATGGAGTTTACAGGCTGGTAGGAAAGGCAGAATGAACAAGTAAATGCACTTTAGTGTGTTGGATGGGATAAAGGATTATAACAAAAAATAGAGCAGGGTGAGGTAATAGTCACTAAATGTTTCTAAAGCATGCTTTTTGAATTCTAATTAAAATATCATGAAGAAAAGGGTAGAATGATGCAGGCCTGTAATCCCAGCTACTGCAGAGGCTCATGGATGAGGATTGCAAAGTTGAAGCCTTCCTGGAAATATAACAATATCCTGTTGGGGGAGCGGGGAGGGGGGGAGGGAGAGACAGAGACAGAGAGAGAGAACAAAACCAACTGAAGGCACAGGTCAAGTTTAAGAACACCAGCTGTAAACATAATGCAGAGCAAGAGCTCTAAGTCAAGACACACACACACACACACGAAAAAAGAGAAAGAAATAGAAAAATACTAAAGGAAAGCAATGTAGCATTTCTATCTAATAAAAATAAAAAACAACTTTATATCTCAGTAATAAGAGAAAAAATTTCAGTTTAAAAATGGACAAAAGATGTAGCAGATACTGAAAAATAGATATATAAATGGTTTGGCTTCCTTAGTCAGTGAGATTATTCCACAAATCAAATAGGATAGCATTTAAAAATTTTTAAGCTTATAACTGTGGCTCAAAGTGATAGAATGCTAGACTTGAGCTGAAGAGCTCAGGGAGAGCACCCAGGCCTAAGGTTCAAGCCCCAGGACTGACAAAAAAAATGCCAAACTTTGGCAAGGTTTGAGAAAAACTGAAGTTGTACATATATTGGTATGAGGGAATGCTGGGACCAGCACACATGGGAACAAGCTAGTGTGTCTAGCAAGTATGAGGACATGAGTTCAATGCCCAACACTACATAATAAATAAATAAATAAATAAATAAATAAATAAATAAATAAATAGTTGCTGATGGCTCAGCCCTGGAGTCCTAGTTACTCAGGAGGCTGAGATCTGAGGATTGCAATTCAAAGCCAGCATGGGCAAGGAATTCTATGAGATTCTTATTTCCAGGTAAGCAGCAAAATGCCGGAAATGCAGGTGTGGTTTAGGTGGTAGAGCATGAGCCTTGAGCAACCACTATTCACAATAACATGAATGAACACAAAATCCTGATGCTGAAGAGAAATGAACCAGATTCAAGAGTTTATACTCTCTAGAGCCCCTTACAGAGAGTTCTAGACAAGGCAAAAACTACTATGTAACCATGGAAACCAGAAAAGAGGCTGGAAGGATAGATTTAGTCTGTATTTTATATAAAGAGTATACTACTTTACAGAAAATAAGACCTACCCTGTATGCGTTTACAGAGGGATGCACATAGAGACAGGGGGAGGGGAACAGATGATTAACTTGTACATATGTTTGTCCAAACTCATCCAACTGTTCACTTAAAATATGTATGTCCTAAGGTTTGCAAGTTACTCTTTAGTAGAGTAGAATCTCTTCCAAAAGAAGGGGGTTTAAGTTAAAAATGAAACAGATTGGTTTAAAAAGAACGTTAACCTAATAGGAGAAAATGAGTATGTAAAGGAATGATCCAGAAACAGCACAGAGGTAAGGAAAGAAAGGTGAACAGACACTAGGGTAAGAGGAGAAGGACAAACCTTTTGCAGTTGGAAATCCCAGGAGGAGGGAGGGCTGCACCACGCCCTGGTGGACAGTACAGAAACTGGGGGGAGGGGCTCTGTTGAGCCTTACTCAAGCTGAACACCGTGACTGAAATCCTCGTTGCTGTTTGGCCATTGAGTCTGAGGAGGTCTCGTATGAAGTGGTAGAGCCCTGGGACAGGTTCTCCTACCAGAAGTGGGATATTCCTCTAATCAAAAAGTTAAACAGGCAACATTGGCTTTGGGGACAGGTTGATAGCAAAGAGCCAGGAGGAAGGATGTTCCTGAGAAACAGAAAATTGTCATTGACTTGACTTGATTATTCCACATTCAACTATTCATATGCTATTCCGTTGTACCCCCCTGTAGGTTTTCTCTTTTCAGAAATCTTCAATATACAACAACGTCTTTTAAAGTAGTTAGGACTAACTAAAATTGTACGGGTAAAAATGAGAAAGAAATGAGGAAAGATAAAGCACCCAACAGACTGTTAATCTAACTAACAAATAAAATAAAATACACCAAATTCTAGCTAGAGTTGCCATTTTGCGAAACTATATTTTAAATGAAACAAAACTTTACTGTTTTAAGAGTCATATAATGTGTGACTGTTGTTCTTAATGTACTATGTCATTTCTCATCTGTTTTGTTGTCCCTTGGTTATTCTCATATTGTTACAGTATCTTACCTTGTTATCTTATATATTATCTATATGTTTATTTGCTTATTTGAAGTAGGATAGGGAAGGGAGAAAACAAGATGATGGGAAGGGTTGGGGGAGGGAAATGGGGACAAAAACATGAGAAGGGGTATCAATGTTTGTGAAGTAATGCACCTTCTATCTGGCAAATATAATGTAACCCTTCTATTAATTACAATAAAAAAAAACAAAAAATAAACTGAAAAAAAAAACTTTACTGTTTTTTTTTTTAAACTAATTGTTTCAATGCAGTCTCTCCAGGCTATAAATGATTCCACCTTGAAAACTGACTTCCAGCTGGGTGCAGGTGGTTCAAGGTTGTAATCCTAGCTACTCAGGATGCTGAGATCTGGGGATTGCAATTCAAAATCAGCTCAGGCAGGACAGTCTGTAAAACTTTCATCTCCAAATAACCACCAGAAAGCCAGAAGTGAAGCTGTGGCTGAGTGTTAAGAGTGCTACCTATGAGCAGACGAGCTCAGCGACAGTGATCAGGTCCTAAATTCAAGCCCACACCACCCAAAGTGGGAAAAAAAGACTTCTAGGGAAAACTCAGCTCCAGAGTTCTGTGAAATAAATGATGTCAACAGAAAGTCAAGGATATGACTCGAAAATTCTTGTTAAACCGGGCATGATGATAACCAGGGCTGTAAATCCAGCCCTAAGGAGGCTGAGGCAGGAGGATGACAATTTTGAGGTTAGCCTGGATCACATAGTGAGACCCTGTCTCAAAAAAAAAAAAAAAAAAAAAAAGAAAGAAAGAAAGAAAAGAAAAAGAAATAAGGCAAGGCACTCGAGCTCACATCTGTAACCCTAGCTCAGGAGACTTGTAGTTCAAAGCCAACTCAGAAAGACAAATATCAGGAATTCTTATGTCCAATTAACCAGCAAAAAGCCAGAAGTTCCTAGCTACTTAGGAGGCTGAAATCTGAGGATAGGTGTTCAAAGCCAGCCAGGGCACTGAAGTCTGTGAGACTCTTATCTCCAATTACTCACTAGCAAAAAAGCAGAAGTGGCGCTGTGGCTCCAGGGGTAGGGTGGTAGCCTTGAGCTGAAGAGCTCAGTGACAGCGCCCAGACCCAGAGTTCAAGCCCATGACCACCAACAATAACAAAAGCTAGAAGTGCAGGTAATCAAATTGCTTTTATCCAAATATGGGAAAACAGAAAGCCTCTAACACGTAACAGGAAAAGGAACAAAACCAATGAGAAAAAAAATACACAAATAACTAGAATAGGTATTTCAAGGAAGAAAAAAAACACAATTGTAGGGAGAGAATTTTAGTCTTATACACCATTTTTAAAAATTGAAGATGAAATACTGGTTTCCCATCATGCAAAGGTCTGACAATAGCAAACACTAGTGAGTTTCCACCGGTTGGTGGAAGCTAAGACACATAACCATGGTGAGAAACAATACAGTGGTATCAATGACAGTTCAAAACAAGTATAGTATAGTATAGTGAGAGCTAGCAATTACAGTCCTGGATATATGCTCCTAAAAATAAAAATCATATAAATAAGACATGGCATAAGGTGAGCAAAGCTGCATTGTTTGTGCTAAAATAAATAAACTTGAGCAATAAAAATATCCCTGAACAGTAGAATGTGCTATGCAGATAACGAGTCATAATACCTGTATGAAATTCACTGCCAGGTAACAATGTGAATGAATTCCAGATAAATGCAAGCGAGCCCAAAGAACAAAAGTGGAATTGTTTTAAGTGTATAAGCTCTATTCCTGTATTGGTCAAAACGAACCAAACTTAACTAAATTGTTTACAGTTAATGTTCAGGTGGCAAATAAGGAGCTGTTTACCATAGATCTTGATTACTTTTAGGGAATAGGAAGAGAGCCTGCAGGTTCCTGGGTTGATGCAACGCTCTGGTTCTTGGCTGGGAAATGAGTACACAGGGGCACACTCGAAATTCATTTATTTTGCTACTTGTGGATAAGCCTTGCTTTCTATGTGTCTGTTGTGTTCTGTCTTTTGAACACAAGTTGAGAAAATGTTCAAGTTCTTGTCTCAGAGTCAAAGATCTAAGTCCTCAGGTAAGAGACCCCCCCCCCACTTTCCTTAGGGCTGAATTGACCAGTCAACTTCACCGTGATACTCTTCCTACCTCCTGATCAATGACCTTCATGTATGTACTGGTCTCTCTCATTATCATTCCAAAGTTGCTTGGTTTCTAAGTACAAGGAAGTAAAAAGGAGCAGATATGGTTTCCTTCTCATTGCATTATTGCTAGGAGAATCATAAACTTCATCCAATTTAAATTCATTTACATTTCATTGCCAATTTGGAAATGGTGTATGCAGCCATCAGGATTACTATCATCTGAAACAGGAACAGGGAGGAGGGACAGGATGGGAAGGAGGGAAGGAGCGGGGGCAAGCGCATACTCAGCCCCTAGATGGAGAGAAATATGATTCAAAAGAGGCATGGCAGAGAAAGCAGGATAAAACAAAAGCAAAATCAGTCTTTCAGTGTAGTGAAAACAAATCTTTCTCAACAATAGGATCAATGGAGTTACAGAGTTCATGTTACTTATAAAAAAGATGTGAGAAGAGATATCATTCTGCTAAGAGCATAATTATTTGTCCTGGCTCTATAAGGCCCAGGACGAGGTCAGCATGAAAGATTCAGACAAGGATTTTCAAGCTGTTGACAAAGGGAGATCAGAAAAATCCTCACAGGGTGAAATATAGTCCACAAAGATTCACACGTGCTCACAATGAGGCAGGCTCTGTCCTAATGACGCAGGAACGAGCTGCCCCTTCCACAGACTTTACTTCTATGAATAGTCACAACTAGTCACAATAGTTACAACCAGTTAGATCTGAACTATACACATATATGAAAACATACACACAACCACATTTGACTAAAGTATGGTATGCCCAGGGTATCATTGCCGTAGTGAGATTTCTTTGAACAACTTGCAGTTTAACCAAATAAATACACAGGAAGCTGAAAAGTAAGTTGGGGAAGGAGATACAAGCTTACAGAAAGGGAAGGCAGATGAATGGAGACAGGAATGGTGGCTGAATACAGTCCTAACAGTCAATGTATGTATGCAACAATGAAACCAAGTAATTTGAGGGGATAGGTTGGGAGAGATGGAGGAGCCCAGTGAAAAGGCTGGGGTGATTACGAAGCAGTGTACTTACAAATTGACATGTTGGATTGGAACCCATATATACAACTACTCTAAGATATTTTTCTAATTGTATAAATAAAAGAAAAGAGTTCTAACTAGACCCATTGGGGCTGTATGAAAGTGCTAACAGGTTCAGATACTAAACTGATTTCATTGAAGAGCATGGCTAAACCATTCTATTGTTTTTCTAAGTATCTGGGTTCAAGAGTTCCTCTAGGCAAATTGGACATATCCTTCTGAAATTTAGGGTCAGAGTGCACCTTTGAACTGGCCCTGGAAAGGTGCTAGCATGGTTCTGTATCTTGGTAATAATTTCGGAAAATAGTGTGATCTCACATAAGAAATACTTCTGTGTGTTACAGTGTGAGCCTCCTGAGAAAAGTACTTCCTTCTTGTGTTCCTGCAGTGTTTCAGCGACTCCTCCAAGCCCTCTGAAAAGGATTGGCATAGCCAATTTCAAACTCACCAAAGTTCTCTTGTGTTGGACAATATGAAACTTAGGATACATCCAGGTTTACTAGAATATGTTATTTGGTTTGAAGTTCCGCAAATATTAAGTGATCACATGCCCTCTTCATTCATTCCTGTTGCTATTACACAATACTACACACTGGGCAAATTACAAGCAACAGAAACTTATTGACTCACAGTACAAGGGGAATTCACATAACAGACAAAGCATGAACTGCCATTCATATCATAAAATAAACTCTATAGATAAGTCAGCCAAAGAGATATTTCACCTAACAAGAATCTCCTATGATCAGTAAACACATGAAAAGCTGTTCCATTCACTGACTAATTAGGAAAATGCAATTTGAAATCATAATGACATACCATTTCACACCCACTAGAGTAGAAAAAAAATTGAAGTCTGAAAACATTGAGTGTTGGTGTGATTGGAGCAAGTAGAATATTTATACACTGGTGGTGGGAGTATCAATTGGCAGAATCACTTTGGAAAATCCTGTGGTCTCACATAATAAATATCTGCACAGATTCCAACATGAGCCTCAGAAAAAAACTATTCTTCCTGTGCGTGAGAATGTCAATGAGCATTCCAGGTAAGGTTTACAACAGCAGCCAGCCCCTTTCAGTACCAGATCCCTACATGGGTGGTGTCTCGGTGCAAGTGAACAACAAGCAGGAAAGAAAATGATGAGAATGGTGGATAAATCACAAGAAGTTATGATTGAGGCAATGAGGCAGATGACAGAGCAATGAATACCTCAAGGGTAGTTGTCCATGTGAGCTCCCTAACTGGGCCAGGGCAAGCAAGATATCATTGAAAGATGTTCGTGGATGCCGTAAAGCCCCAAAGAGAAATTTTCAATATTCTATTTGATGACCAAATAAATGGCTCAGAATAGTGTGAATCGTTATTATATCGTACCATTGGATGAAGAGGTAGGAAACTTATTTGTGTTTGCTTTCATAAAATGTGTGTGAGGCATGTCTTTGGGAGGGCAAAGTGGGGCACAGAAATGGAATGGAAAAAGGTGAACAAATGCAGCCGTGATACTGACTCGACACTATGTTGAAAATGAATTACACAGTTTGTGGGTGGGAATGGCAGGGAAAAACTGGGAGGGTGGGAGACGAAAAAGATGACACTATCCAAAAAGGAATATACTCATTACATGACTTCTGTAACATCACCCTCTGTGTATCACTTTTATAATAACAATAAAAAAGAAATAGAACAACAGTAATAGGGGCTTCATGAAAATAAATTAATAAATAAGCTCTCTACAGCCCCAAACTCTCCAGATTAACCTGAAATGTACTGAAACTGATGTTCACAAGACAGCATTCCATTTGAAATGACAACAGCCATAACAAATGGAATCGATATGCAGGAAGAGTTCAATAAATTATTGTGTTCCCATATGAAATAAAATGCACCTAGAGCCAAAGATCCAAAGTTCAGTAATCCTTAAAAAGGATTTGATTTGGGGCTGGGAGTTTGGCCTAGTGGTAGGTTGCTTGCCTAGCATGCACAAAGACCTGGGTACTGATTCCTCATTACCACATACATAGAAAAAAGCTGGAAGTGGTGCTGAGGCTCAAGTGGTAGAGCTCTGGCCTTGAGAAAGTCCAAGGACAGTGCTCAGGCCCTGAGCTCAAGCCCAGGACTGGCAAAAAAAAAAAAAAAAAAAAGGATTTGATTCGCTTGGAAGAGCAGGGTTGGATAGGCTTTCCTCCTCTTGCAAGCAGAGAGTGAGTTAGGGGTGATTTCCTGTCTGTCTCTTCTGGGAAAAGAACAAGATCTGATCACTCAGGTATGAAATACAAAATTCTAGGCCTTGTAGTTGCTAGGCAGGTGCTCTACCACTTGAAAAATACCCTCAGGCAGGGCACTGGTGGCTCATGCCTGTAATCTCAGGAGGCTGAGATCTGAGGATCGTGGTTCAAAGCCAGCCCAGGCATCAAAGCTTATGTGACTCTTATCTCTAATAAACCACTAAAAAGCCCAGAAGTGGCATGTGGCTTACGTGGTAGAGAACTAGCTTGAGCTGAACAGCTCAGGGACATCGCCCAGGCCCAGAGTTCAAGCCCCCGGACCAATTAAAAAAAAAATCATCAGTCTATTTTGTTTTTCGTTTTGTTTATTTCTGTGGTGGGGTCTCAAGTTGTGCCTGAAGCAGTCTGGACTGCAATCTTCCTACTTATACCTCCTGTGTATAACCCTAAGGAGAGCAGGGGAGAATTGTCACCCCTGCCTGTTGGTTGAGATGGGATTTATTTTTTATTTTATTTTACTTTGGCCTGAGCTGGTTTCAAACACAGTCCTCCTAATTTCCATTTCCTGTGTAGCTTAAGCCATCATTTACATCTTGATCAGTACTTTTAATACTAAAACACTTGAAACTCCACCTAGGCACATTAGTAGAGGACTAATCAAATAAACTGTGCTACATAGTAGAGCTTCAAATTAAATAAGAACTATTTCTACACTATGACAGGCATCAACAGAATTTGTTAGTAAAGGGCAAAATAGTAAAACTTATATGATAAAATACTTACTGAGGAGTAGAGCAGAACAAATATCTACCATAAGTTACTTCTGTATAATATTTTAAACAAAAGGAATAATCAAAACTAATATTAAAAATGAGAGGTAGACTTCTCTGTCTATACCATGTTTTTGAATATTCTGTTTTGAGATCACAAAAAAGGTTTTTGCCTAATAAATTAAGCTACTTTTTTCATACAACTACCCAGAGATAATTTTTTGAAAGAAATGACTTATTCCGTGAAAAAAAAAATAAAAATCTTGGACTTGACAATTTTAAAATGTAGATTAAATTTCAGTGAGTTGATTTAGCTTTTATTTATTTGTTTTGCAACACCAAAGTTAAGTCTAGGGTGTACTGCATGCTAAGCAGGTGTTCTATCACAGAGTCACACCTCAATCCTAAATTTTCTCTAAAAACATCTCAAAATTAAAATAGAAAGGACCAAATTGTTGGGGGCAAATCTCACAAAGAAGAGCTCTTAAGCTGACTTCAAAGCGCAAGAATTCTCCAGCGTATTCCCTGTTGTGTATTCCTTAGGAACAATAACAACACAAAGGGAACATCAAGAAATTGTAGCTTCTTTGCAACAATTGTACTTGGGACTGTGGTGTAAACATTGTTTTTCTATAGCCTTAAATAAACGGTGAAAATCAGCTTTGGGGGCATGGGTGGTACATAATATAAAATCAAGGAAACTGAATTAAAGACCTATTGTCTTATACTTAAAGCACCTCTTTTGGACTCCTAATAGTTTTTATCACCAGAAAGAGAACCACACATGGCACCTCTGTGCTGAAGTGGCTTATAATCAATGATCAGATAAACATCAATGAGGGTTCTTGGGAGATGAGATTATCCACACTACCTTCTAGTTTCCTCTAAACAGAACAGATTCTTTGGGAGGGGAGGAAAAAGGCCACCTTGATTTGAAAGATAGAAAATGCACCTGCCAGAAGTCGTACAAGTAAGTTATGACCTGAAAAATATCCTGGGCTTGGGCTCAGGGCCTGAGCACTGTCCCTGGATTTTCTCAAGGCTAGGTAGGGCTCTCACCACTTCTGGCTTTTTGCTACATATGTGGTACCGAGGAACCAAACCCGGGTCTTCTGCATGCTAGGCAAGCACTCTACCACTAGGCCAAACTCCCGGCCCTATTGTGACCATTTTTAAAGGACTATGGAGACACCTTGAAACAATCCTATTGCCCCATGTATTAGTCACCTTTTCATCACCATAACAAATGATCTAATACAAGCGACTTACAAAGTAAAGGTGGTTGACTTTGCCCCACAGTTTAGGAGATTCAAAGCCAAGATCAAGCAGCCACATGGGTGTGACCTTGCCTGGTGGTAACAGTGCAGCACATCAGGGCAGGAGTGCTGGTGGCAGCATGCAGTCACCTCTTGACAAGAGCAGAGGGAAAGACCAGCATACCACAGTCCTCTTCAAGGGCATGACCCCAGTGACCTAAGGACCCAATGGCAAGTGCTATTTAATAGACACACAGAGGAGAAGCAGGCAGAGAAGGAGGAGGTGATATGAAGACAGGGACAGAGATGAAGTGAAGTGGCTATAAGCCAAAGCTGAGCGGAACTGGACATGGCTAGGAAGGTTCCATGCTGACATCTTGATTGCCAAGGCTCTGGACCTCAGAACTGGGAAAGGGACACATTTCTATTGCTTTACCGCTAAGTTTGTGGCTTCCATTAGGACTCTAATACAGGAACTAGAATACTAAAGGTGAGTTTCCTGGATTGTTTGCCAGCGGCTCCTGGAGCTGGTGAAGACGACTTTGTAACCCTGAGCACCATTCCAAACTCTTTTATGTTCCTCTGAGACGTGTGTCTTTCAACTTCCATTTCTTCTCGCTCCAGTCCAGTGGGTTAGGGATGTGGTAGCCTTAGACCAGTGGGCATTCTGGCTCTCTGGGTGGGGCATGGAATGGTCACCAGGTCATCATGGTAGTAACCAACCTAAACCAGCCCCAACAACATGTGACACAACCCTGACAATTTGCAAAGCATATCATATCTGTCAGGCACTTGGTCTTTACTTCAGCAGATCGGAGGCACAATTTCCCCATTTTGCAGAAATCCTCACTGGGGTTAAGGAAAGACAAGTGCATAATGTGAAGTGGCGGGACAGAGTTCCTTTTCAGGACGAAGGTGATCATTAAAATAGAGGGCAGCATTTGCAGCTGGTTTCAGTCTGTGGCAGTCTTTTTCTGCTGCTATAACGAAATACCATATACTGAATAACACACAAGTAACTGGTGTGTGCTTCTTACAGTCCTGAGGGCTGACAAATTCCAAATCAAAATACTGGGCTGGGAGTAGACTATTTGCACATACAAAGACCAGAGTTCAGCCAGGTGCAGGGGTTCATGTCTGTAATCCTAGCCACTCAAGAGGCTGAGATCTGAGGGTCTTGGTTCAAAGTCAGCCAGGGCACTAAAGTCCATGAGACTCTTATCGCCAATTAACCACCAGAAAACTGGAAGTGGCACTATGGCTCAAGAGGTAGGATGGTGGCCTTGAGCTGAAGAGCTCAAGGATAGTGCCTAGGCCCAGAGTTCAAGTCCCACGACTGACAAAAAAAAAAAAGAAAGAAAGAATAAAAAAGACGCATTCAATCATCATCATCACACAAAAATAAATAGTAAAAATGAAGGTTCTGACATAGCTGGTGTGGTCAGCTTTCTCACACCACCTTCTCACAAAGACATCACAAGGTAGAAGGCACCAGAGAATTCTCTAGGGCCTCTTTTTATGAGGGCACAAACTCCATGCATGAGAGCTCACCCTTATACCTAACCCCCCCAAAGCCTCCCTATCTTAAGATTACATTAGTAGTTAGATTTTAGTATATCACTATTGAGAAGAAAAATATGCAGACCCTAACAGAAAACTGACCTTTGACCTGTTAAATACAGAAGTAACTTTAAGAAAGCAAGCATCCCTTCTCTTTCTGTATTCCACTAAGGAGTTTAGATTCAGGTGAAGGAACTACGTATCTCTCTATCTCTCTCTATATATTGAGCCACCGTCCCACTTCCTGTTTTCTAGAGGTTAATTGGAGATAAGAGTCTCAGGTCCTTTTGTGCCCGGGCTGGCTTTGACCCTGGATCCTCAGATCTCAGCCTCCTGAGTAGAGAGGATTACAGGCGTGCGCCACTGTGCCTGGCTGCTTGCTTCCTTTTGTTGGGGAGCATTACTGTCAGCATCTCATTATTTCTTAAACCCCAAATATACCTTTTTTGTTCAAGTGTAAGGCACATAGATGGGCTCAGGCCAGCTCAGTTTCCTTATTTATTTTAGGGACTGAAAACACCCATTTTGCTTCGAGCATGGAAACTGGAAGACTGCAGGAAGCATGAGAGGTGGGGGGAGGGCTGGGAGGACATACATTCCATAGGGAGAAATAGGAAGTAGGAACAGTCTGTAAACTAGACAGAAATGACCTGGACCTGAAAATCTGTGGAGAATCACTGTTTAGAAGCCAAACTCCTGGTATCTTAAGGCCCAGGCATGCCACTCTCCTTTTGCTGGCTTTGCTGCACCCCAGTCCCAGCTCCCAGGCCTTATTCCAGTCTGATGGCCCCAAACTCTGTTTCTCACTCCCCCTAGCTCCACCTTTCTGTATGCAATATGGCTTTGTGGACTACCATGATTAGGCTGCCTGGAGAACCACAGACCCCAGGTCTCTGGCTTGGAAATGTTTGGGAGTACTTCGCCATACTCAGATGAATCCTGTCTTGTCCCTGTCTGTCCCACAAATGGAGCTAACAATAAGACTCGAAGCTATCCTAGCTATGGTCTCCAGAGCCTGACTGATATCCAAAGAACAGTATAATGGGTCACATGGCTGGACCTTAGGCCTCTGGGAACATCCCAGACTTATTGCCTGTGCACTGGCACACACACACACACACACACACACACACACACACACACACACACACACACACACATTACAAAGGGCATTCAAGATCAAGAGCATCTGGACTGTAGTAGATATTGTATCTTCCCCATGCCTCAAGAAACGGCCATGTGACAGTCTCCCCGAGGAATGGATATGCAGAATGACTCAGGTCACCTCTGGTCTAGTAGGCCTCAGAGGCAGGTGTCATTTCTGATTCAGGGTCTTTGCTGGCCAGAGACACACAAACAGGCCAAAAGATCCATCTAAGACTGCTCGGTCATGATCTAGCTTGATCTCAAACCGGGGTATTAAGGTAGTCGATAGTAACACCCATTTGGAATGAGAGAAAAGAAAAGACATCATTCACACTGTACTGGGGCCACTGAGAACTTTTTGGTTTATTTGCTAAAGTATGTACTTTAATCCAAAGTTATTCACAAAACTGGATGCTACTAGTTCACGCCTGCAATCCTAGCTACTCAGGAGGCTGATATCTAAAGAATCTGGTTTAACAGCAGCGCAGGCAGGAAAGTCCATGGGACTCTTATCTCCCAGTTAACTAGAAAAAAAACTGGAAGTGAAACTGTGGCTCAAGTGCTAGTTCCACCTTTAAGTGAAAGAGTTAAGGGATGGCCCCTTGTGTACAAGCCATAATAATAGCAGAGATAGATAGACAGACAGACAGACAGACAGACAGACAGACATTTTCCAGTAGAAACACCTCCTAAAAGTAGACACTGATGTTCTCCTGTGGGCTCCTCCCTCAGCCAGAAGCAGGCTGTGTGCAGAGGACTTGATGCTGGGGAGACATCATTCTCCTGCCTCCTATGTTTCTCTTGGCCACATGGAGGCTGTTCTGTCTTGTGAGGCAGAGCAGAAAACTGCAGTATCTGTGGATGAAATGACTTGTCCTCCCTTAGCACCTGATCGGAGGAGCAGACTGGGAGAAGGGTGAGAAACTCTGAAAGCCTCCCAGGAAGAACCCACGTGGTGAGCAATGAAGTGACTCTCCAGCCCAGGATACCACGCGATTAGCTTGGACAATTGCCCTAGAATGGGCTGCATTATCCACGGGCACAAAGGCAGCCCCCGGAAGACAGCAGGGTGTCGTGAAAAGAAATCGCAGAGCAAAATGTCTGTTTTCACACTAGCTGTGAAGTGCAAGATATTAAATTGTCAACATCTTTCCCCTGATCTAAAGGATCTGAAATCCTATCTGCATGTGTCTGTCACCGGCCCTGCTGTGGAGGTAGAGCTGGAACCCAGGCTGTCACACTCCGGGAGCAGGTGTGGTGGTCTCAAGGCCTGGGAACGTGGGTTGCCTTCTTGCTTTGCTTTGCCATCTCAGTTTTCTCAAGTGTAAATGTGAGACCATTGGGCTGGGTTGAGGATTTTAAAATATTATGTGTCAAATGCTTTGTAAGCTGTGAAAGTCTCAGTAAGGCTATCTCATTAAGTGAGATTAGCTATAAACTGCGCACCCGGGCCTACTTGGTAAGGAGATAAGCAACTTGAAATGCTTTTTCTGTGTTCCTGGTGTTATTGCTGTCATGATCTTTAGTTCTCATGCTATGGAGGGAGCCAGTGCCCTCGGTGCGGACCCTAGTTCCAGAAATGGCCATGATAATGTCTTCAAGGACCCTGTCAAGCCTTAGAGCCTCTCTCCCTCTCTTTGGATAGAAGTGGGGCCCTGGGAGCGCCACATTGGAAAGGTGTGGTGGGAAGGTGCTTTGTGACTTCCGGGGTTAGAAGGACAGCCGAGTATCTCAGGAGATCCGCTGGGATGCTTGTCTAGGGAGTCAGTCGTCAACTCCCACTCATGCAAAGGACAAAAACTGGAGGTGACCCTATACACTGAACTTTGAGTCCTCCTGCCAGTTGAAACATCATGGAGCAGCATCTCTCATGGTGTCTGTCTTTCAACACTATGTCTTGTTTGAATTTCCAACCATAGAAGCAACATGCAGACAACTGCCTTATACCACTAGGTGTGGGTTGAAATTGGTGAGTCATGGTAACCAGACCTGCCCTCTCTTGGTTCACAGGCTCCTTAAAAAGGGAGACTGGGCCAGGCTCATGCCTTGTAATCCTAGCTGCTCAGGAGGCTGAGATCTGAGGAACGTGATCAAAGCCAACCCAGGCAGGAAAGTCCCCATGAGACTTATCTGCAATTTACCACCAGAAAACTCCACGACTGACAAAAAAGAAAACCGGAAAAGAAAACAAGGCAGTCTAGATGGTCTGCCTCCTCCTGAGCAAGCTGAACAAAGAAAGGCTTAGGAAGTGGTGGCAGCCAGTTTTTCCTTAAGGACATTCAGAGAGAGTCCATTTCTGCAATTTGGGAAGGCCTATGTACTCTGGGGACCAAGACTATTCAGATCTGATCAGATCTGAGATGGGAACCGGGAGATATATACATACATGTATGTATATATATATATATAAAATAGCAGAGAACAAAATGCCTGTTTTCACACTCATATATATAATATAAAACATATCATAAAATTATATATTATGGAGGCAGTGGGAGAGGGAGGGGAGGCAGAATTATGTATTACATATATTATAATAAATATATATATATATATTTTTTTTGCTGGTATTGAGGCTTGAGCAAAGGGCCTGGGTACCATCCCTTAATGGTTTTTCCTCAAGACTTGAGTTTTATCACTCTGAGCCACAGCTCCACTTCTAGCTCTTTTCCGGATAATTAGAGAATCTCACAGAATTTTCTTCCCAGGTTTGCTTCAAACTGCAATCCTTAGACCTCAGCCCCTGGTATAGCAAAGGGTTACAGGTGTGTGAGCCACTGATATTAGGCCATTCATTCTTTCTGTCCACAAAAAGTCGTTGAAAAGTCCTCACAAGTGAAGAGGGCTGTGCTGGCTGCTGAGGATGGTATTATTTGGATATGCACAATGAGGTGTCTTGGGAACGGGATTCAAGTCTAAATACAAATGCATGCATGTTTCATGTACATCTGCACACACAGCTCGGAGGTGATTGGTTTTGTTTGGGTTTGTTTTATGTTTTGCTTTAGTTTTGTGTTTTTAGGCAAAGTCTCATTTTGTTTGGCCGATACTCTACTGCCTTAGCCACACCCAGCTCTTGGGATTGTGTGTGTGTGTGTGTGTGTGTGTGTGTGTGTGTGTGTGTGTGAAAGAGAGAGAGAGAGAGAGCGAGCCCACATGCTCTAGTGTACACGTGTGCACATGCCCCCACAGATATGTATGCACATGCTCATACTTGGGCTTGAATCAAGCCCAGGGTTCTGAGTTGCTTAGCTTTTTCACTCAAGGCTGGCACTCTGCCATTTGAGCTTCTGAGCTGCTCCTCCACTTCTGGATTTATTTGTTTATTTTGCTGGTTCATTTGGAGATAAGAGTCATAAGGACTTTCCTTTCAGGGCTGGCTTCAAACTGTAATCCTCAGATCCCAGCCCCCTAAGTAGCTAGCCAGGATTACAGGTGTGAGCTACTGGTACCTGGTTTAGAATTATTTCTATCCCAAGTGGATAAGATACAATGTTGGTGTTTAAAGTAGCAGCAATAATTATGATGATGTTAAGCAGCACAGGTACATTTTTAGTGTCCACAGCTTTTCAGACATCTGGCAAAGGCCTTTAGTTCTCTGGACAGATCAGCTTTCTGACATCTTGATACTGAAAACACCTCGATGAAACCCCCTTGTTTCTGTGGCCCTGAACAATAAGTCTACCAGCGGAGAGGGAGAAGTAAAATGGCAAAGATTTATTGAAAATGATGATGAGCAGAGCTTCTTGCTGTGTTGGGGTTAATAAGATATCATTAAGGGAGAGCCACAGAACTCTCTAGAGCATTGGACAGCCCATGGGCCATGTTGGTACCCAGACCCCATCAGGGCTCCATGCCGCCTTCACGAGCTCTCCATGCATTGTCTCCCCGCTCTGATTGGATGCCCATTCCTGTGTAGGTCTCTGGGGTCCCATCATTCTACTTAGTTCACATGCAGATCTTCTGGGACAATGAGCAATGATTTGAGGTCTGGGAACCCGCATGCATGAGTGCTCAAGGCCAAGGTGAAGGATGCAGAGGCTCTGGGGGCAGGGCTTTTGTCCTGATAGCCTGCTGGCAATATGATCTCCCATTATCCTGGAATCCCTTTGCCACACGAGCACTAATACAGCATCCAGGTAAGCGTTCTCAGGGGTGTGCATACATGTTTCTTGTTATCCTCTTTGAACCTACAACTAAAATCTTGAGCAGAACAAGGGGTTGTGCCTCAAGACCCAGGACAGAAGAACCCTTCTGAGCAGTGGCTGTGGAGAATGTTAGGCACTCATAGGACTTCGAGCTGACCCTTGTCAGGGCCTCCTTGGAAGGGACAGAGCCAAACTATTAGGAGTGAGGTCTGAGCACTGCCTTTGCGCACAGTGAGGCAGTCCATTAGCTCATCTTCGCAGTGTGGTCCCCTTCCCAGCTGTTGCTGCCTAAATCGTGTTTCCCACGCCCAGGCTTGCCTAGCTGTCACCAGCTGTGACCAGCTGTCAGCCAGTTGTTAGCACTCTGCTCCTCTCCCTGCCATGTGACACCACCCCCACTCCCACCCCTGTCGTCAGCCAGAGCCCAGAAGAGCTTACTGATGAGGCAGAATGGGGTGTAGGAGGCTTGGAAGATTCCAGCGACCTGCAGGCGGTCTCTACTGCCATGGCCCATGGGAGAGGACCACACAGATGAACCAGACTGACAGACAGACAAACACATACACCAAAGTAGAAGTAGAGGTAGAATTGGAGAAAAAAGAGATCAAGTGAAGAAGAGCAGGGACAGATGGAGAAAAGACAGATAGACAGACAGACAGACAAAGGCTTGCATACACTTGACAAAGAGACCCACACAGAGAAAGTGGGTAAGCCAAGTACCACTAGTGGTTCACACCTGTAATCCTAGTTACTCAGGAGCCTGAGTTCTGAGAATGGAGGTTCAAAGCCAGCTCAGGCAGAAAAACCAGTGAGACTCTTACCTCTAGTTAACCTCCTCCCCCAAAGCCAGAAGTAGAGGTGTGGCTCAAGTGGTAGAGTGCTAGTCTTGAGTGAAAAAACCGCAAGGACAGTGCCCAGCCCCTGTTCCAGGGCTGGCACAAACATCCAGATACAAACAGGAAAAAGTAGCAAAGACTTGTTTCCTACCAGCTGTGGATCACAGGACCACAGAACTTGGGGTCCTCTAACTTCTGCAGGCTAGTCCTCAGAGAGTGGTCCAGGAGTCAGGATTAACAGCAATAGCCATTCCTGGAATCCCACCTGGGACCTTTAGCATCAGTATTCCTGTGCCTTTTCATGAGCATGTGAGGGAGTGGGATGAGTGCTGGCTAGCCAATCTAAGGGAGAAAGTTTGCGTTCATTGCCTGCATTTTCTCCCTTGTGAGTTGAGTTTCTGGGGTAGCCACAGAAAGAGGTGGCCTCTTCAGTTCTGAAGGGGATCAAGGAAGGTGTCTGTCTGGCATTCTGACAGCCCTGCCCTGTTCTCTTTAAGCTGGTGTTGCTCCCAGAATTCCCTCTGCCTGAGGTCTTCTAACCCCTTTCCCCAGAATTGGCACCAGACTTCCTCAACGCCTAATCTCAAACTCAGCGGAGCAGGAAGTCTTCCTGGGCAGGGCTGGAAGACGCTTCCCACCCCAACCACAGACAAAACCATAGTAGCCACTAGCTGGTGGCAGTTTCCAGGGATCTGAGGCTGCTGGGCTGATTTCATGCCCAGTTGCCTCCTGGCTGACTGGCTTAAGCACTGTTATCACTCCAGTTCATAAGTGAAAATCACCAAGACTTGGAGGGTTGGCCTTCCTCCATCTGAGTGTGTAGGACATTCTAAGTTCATGACCGTTTAAGGTCCAGCCGTTCTATGGACCTTACTCCCCCCCAGGGTATGGGGCCTAATGATGGGCCCTGAGGGTGGAGTGACTGAGTCAGAGAAGGAGGCAAGGACCCAAGAAATCACTACTGCCTCCCTTGAGATAAGAGCACTTTGCTCTTGAGGCTATTTCCTGTGCAGAGGAATTCCATCTAAACCTTAGTGGCTACCTCCTCAGTTGTTACACAATTCGGGTCTTGAAAGTGTCGAGAATGACAATTATTTATATTAACTGATGACCTCCCAGTCCACATGGTTCCTCATGAAAGGGTCTCCTCTGGGAGAAGTCTACCTCCCCATTTCTCAGTCTTAGGACCAGTCTTAGAGCTACACACTTGGCAACAGTGCCATGCTCTGGTGCCCACTGTCCTGGTGAGACCAGAGCAGATACAGGCTCATCTACCTACCATCCATCAGCTGAGTGTCTGAGACAAATGAATTTATCTGTTTGGAACTTGGTTTTGCAGGCTGAAAATGGAGACAGTAGTTTATCTTGAGAGCCTGGGGTTGGGGGGAGTGGAAAATATTAGAATTCCACACAGCACCAAACAGATGGCAAGGTCCTGCCTCCATAGGACAGGAGTGGTTTCTGCTAGAGAAGGCAACCTCCAGGTTTTATCTTGCTGGTTATTTGTTAATCCATTGTTCAAGAAACATCATTTGCATCATCAAAATATCCAGTCTTCGTAAGCCTTTTTGTTCATAGAACTTTGTACTTTCTTATAATGAGGGATTACGTACGATGATGACAGCAACAGAAAGGCCTGAATTGAAAGGGAACCGTGAATCTGATCCACCAGAGTGTTCTTCTAGAGTCCTTCTGTATGGAAATGAAAAAAACTTTACTTGCTCATATTTCTGCAGGAAAATTTATTTTTGTGGGTGTGAAACTCACAAAAACAATGACCTATATTGCACAGGAAATCTGGGATTTCATATGACTATCACACTGGGATAACTACATACTATCTTATTTAATCTTTTAGCAATCATCTCCATTTTCTGGATGAGAAAACTGGAGCCCCAAGAGAGGAAGAAACTGAACCAGGTCGCTTAGCTGGGAGCCGAAGTGAATGTGCAGGCAGATTCAGTAGGCCTCTGAAGTCCTGTTTTCTGCAGCCATGCTCAACCCATTCTTTCACTCTTCTGTACAGCCAGATCCATTCCCTACCTGGCTACACCTCAGTAAACATCAGATGACACCGATTAGTAGAGGTGAGAGGATTGTGTTAGCTGTGAAGTCTTCCATATAGGCCAGAGCTTTTTATATCAAGGTTCTAATTGATGAGAAGCCATTTAGAACTTGTTATTTCCTCTCCTGACAAAGCCTTGCTTTTACAGAAGGAACCACTGTGGGGTTCCAGGAATAATGAGCTTGAAAATATTACTGAACATGTGCACGATAGTCTGCTGGAGGAAAGTGAGGGGTACCAAAGGCTGGGAGAGGAGCTGTGCAGCCCGGAATCCTGCACTGAGTCTACTGAGGCTTCTTAGCAGAACAATTGCTCTCGGCAGTTCCAACTTGTATAGGATTCTGGAGCAACCAATTTCTTTTTTGCAATCTGTGTCATATTTATCAGCACTATCCATATTGTAAATTATGTGTGCAGTGGGGCCTCACAGTGTTATTATTTCCAGTGACACTCTGAGGGCTCGGGAACTTCCCCAAGGTCACAAATACAAATATCTCTTAACAATCAATGTACAATTATATGGCCCAGTAATTTCCTCTAGGTACATACACAGACAAATTGAAGCAGAGAGCTGAACAAATACCCATACACTGATGTTTATTCCAGTCTTGTTCGCAAGGTGATGGAAATGTCTATTGATGGATAAATACTACATGGACATACACTGAAATATTATTGGGCCTGATAAAGGAATAAGATTCTGATACCTGCTGTAACATGATTAACCTTTGAATATGTTCTGTTTAGTGAGAGGAGGCAGAGGCAAAAGGATAAATACCATGTGACTCATTTCCAAAAGGTACCTGGACCAGCCTATGACTCTGAGGAGCAAAAAGTAACAAATAGTTGCTAGGATTGTGGACAGGGTAGAATGATGAGTTATTTGTTAGTGGATATGAGACTTCCAGCATGGATGATTGGTGATGCTTGCATAATAATGGGAATTCACTTAACATCACAAAATTGTCCATACAAGGTGATTAAGAAATTGTGTGTTACACACATAGTGTGAAAACTCAAAGCCAATACAAGATATGATGAATAATGCTGGTTGCAATTTATTTATCATCTACTAGGAACTTAATATGTGATGTAAGAAAGTGAGTAGACTCCTGCACCATAGATGATAAGACCAATCTTTACACTGATTAAGTGACAGTATGTGTCGGACAAAAGGTGGCTCAGCCTATAACCCTAGCTTCTCAAGGAGCTGAGAGCTGAGGATTATGATTCAAACACAATCTGGGAAGACAACTCTGAAACAGTCTTATCTCCGATTTACCAGCAAAAAGCCAGAAGTGAAAGTGTGGCTCAAGTAGAATACCAGAGTTGACTGAAAAGTGAGAGTATGAGGCCCTGAGTTCAAGCACCAGAATCAGCAAAATAAATAAATGAATAAATCAGGTGACAATGTGCAAGTTGTAAAGTCATAACCAAAGCTCAGATGCAAAGCAGGTCTTTCTTATGAGTCTCCTTTCCTTTCCTTTCTTTCTCCTCCCTCCCTCCCTTCCTCCCTCCCTCCCTCTCCTTGGAAAACCTAAGGCTTCTGCATGGTCTGTAGTGAAGTATCTACTTTCTATTGCAGAGGACAATGACCGAAAGGCATTTAGCTTCCCTTCATTAGTGGGAAGCTGAATTCAGTATGAATTCAGTGTGGCTGAATTCAGTGTGGCGGGGCTCAGCATTCCCCCCTGCGCCTCAGCTTCTCCTCAGTGTGGAAGATGATAGAGTGTGCTCAGGTCTGAGCGTCACCATGTTGAACCTGTGATCGCGCTCCACGTAACCTTTCAGACAGAGTTCTCTTCCAAATGGAGCTGAGTCACAGATCAGAACTGCCACTGCAGTCCTGGCTTCTGCCTATTGTTTCACATCATGGCAGTGATGTTCTGATGCCCTTTCCAAGGTGCCCAGGCTTGGATGCTACGCTTACTCCACAAAGAAAACCACCCCACTTCTCTTGGGCAACGTTTGACTTTAGACCTCACAGTCAGAGCTGACTCTAGTAAACTCTTTATTACTTACAAGGCCAGACTATCCAAAGGTTGTTGAGACTGGATTTTCGGGCTTTGTTCTGTAGTCACTCGGTGAGATAGCAAGTATCTGTTTAAAACTTGCAAAGCAAGACTTCTAATGATTTGTTTCTGCTTAAAGCTTTTAAAATCTCTTTTTAGTCATTATCCACTAAGTATTATTGTAGGGTTAAAAAATACCAAGACAAGAGTAATAATAGCACAATTCAGTTCAATGCTTTTTTAAAAGAAAGGAAGAAGGAAAGAGAGAGAGAGAGAAAGGGAGAGAGAGGAAGAGAGAAAAAAGAGAGCTATGTGCAAAATTATTACTTTAGAAGGGTATTGTTAACGCATGCAAAATGGTTCATCTGTAACGTTGGAGAGAACTATATTATTAGTGAGTTTTCATGGATAGATAGAAGAACCACACTTTTACTCAAATAGAGTGACTCAGAAACTGTCCTGTTTTTGCTGAGGGTGTAGCTTGGGGGAAAATGTGTGTCTAGGTCTGGGTGAGGCTCTGACTTCAATTTCCAGCACCAATAAGCAAGCAAACAAATAAATGTCCTGCAAATACTTTGGTAATATGTTCTTACAAGGAAAAAGTAACCTTTTTATTCAATCCAAAAATAATATATATTCAGATTCATAAAAATGTAGCACATATATGTATATAATATATATAAATATATGCATAAAAGCACTCAAATAACAATATAATGTCAATGTCCATCACATATACGGATGTGCCAACTTATACTCATAACGTTCATTTGTTGATATCTTGTTCCAATTTTACACTCTAAAAAAAAAGTAACTCATACCTTGAATCCTAGCTACTCAAGAGGCTGAGATGTGAAGATCCAGGTTCCAAGCGAGCCCTAGTAGAAAAGTCCATGAGGTTCTTATCTCCAATTAACCAGGAAAAAGATAGAAATGGAGCTGTGGCTCAAGTAGTAGAGTGCCAGCCTTGATCAATAAAGCTATGTAAAAGCAGGAGGCCCTGTGTTCAAGCCCTACTACTGGTTTAAAACTAAAAAAGGACTGCAATTGTTGTTAATTTGGCTTCAATTTTTGTCCATGTTATTTTTGGAGAGAAAAATTCTAAGAATGCTTTTAAATGGTTAAATGCTTTTTAATGGTTAAAGTGTGTATATTCTAACCAAGCATTGGTGGCTAATGCCTGTAATCTTAGCAAGTCAGAAGGCTAAGATCCAAGGATTACAGTCTAAAGCCAACCCTTTCCTCCACAATCCACTTCTATTTCTCAATCCTTTCTACACCCAAGTGGCCACGTCTGCTAATATCTGCTGTGTTCAAGGAGAGTTAAGCACTGGAGGAGGAGCTCAAGACCAGGGTGGTGGGATAGTTATCTTCCAGTTCTGGCATGGGCTGTACTGCTTGGTCATGGGCAAGATATCTGTCCTTCTGTACTTTTTTCCTCTGTATGTGTGTCTGTGAGAGTGAGAGGGGGAAGGGAGGGAGAGAGAGGAGGAGAGAGAGAGGGAAAGAGTGAAGGAAAGAGGGAGGGAGGGTAAAAGAGAGAGAGGAAGAGAGAGAAAGGGAGGAAAGGAGGAAGGGAAGTAGGGAGGGAGGAAAAGAGAGAGGGAGGAAAAGAGAGAGAGAGGGAGAGAGGAAGAGAGAGAGAGAAAAAAAAACTAGAGCTTGGACTCAGGGCCTCACACTCTTGCCTGGCTTTTTCACTCAGGCTGGAGCTCTACTACTTGATCCAGACCTCCACTTTCTGGCTTTTTGATGGTTCATTGGGCATGGGTCTCTCAGATTTATCTGTTTAGATGCTTCCGACCACAATCCTCCCAAGTAGCTTAGATTACAGACCTGAGCTACTGTTGCCTGGCTGTGTTTCTCCATTTTGGTACTCGAGTGGCCAGCAGATAATTACGAAAGGCTCTTCTAGCTCTTCCACTGGAAATGGAGGGTGGGGGGCGGGCGGGTGGGGATGGATGAGGAATACTAGAAGTGCAGGTAGACTATGAATATTGTACTTTAACTGATTTCAGCTCCCTGTGCCTTTTTTTCCACTCATTTCAGCCTCCCCACGTGCTTTGTCCCAGGCGTGGCTTAGTGTTACTTTCTCTTGTTTCATTCTGAAACTCTCTCTTGGACAGGCTTCAGCTGGGTGGCCAACAATTGCCCAGCTTTTTGAGTCATTAGAAATTAGAAGTAATCTCTCCCCAAAATACTTCTTGGAAACGGATCCCAAGTCTTTGAAATGCAAATGCCTCTAACGTGAAGCTCTGGAAACTGGACTCTCTGGGGCCTCCAACTGACCCTTAGAGTCTGCTCTAAGCCCCAAGTGGGTAGGATTCTGTGGCCAGCTTCCGAAGATCAAAGGGACATTGTGCATGTAAAGTTCACCACCAGAAAACCTAGATTAGTGAGTAATTCCGCCCCCAGCAGTCTTTAATATCAAACCTTTGTTAACATGGGCAGGACATAGGACTCTGTTCAGTGGGCTCCAGGCAGCTCAGTGAAGTTGTTTTTTTTATCACATCTCAAGAGGGTCTAGATATGAAGTCAAGATGCTGCTTTGGGCTCCCGGAGAGTAGATTAAATCGGAGCGATTAGAGCTGAGAGTTCCCCTGGCTGGGTGGGCTAGGCTGCTCCTGGACCTTACACAGAGGAGACACTAATGCAAGGGTTTGGAATACATGAAAAGAAATCCCTTTGGCCAATTCTAAGTGATGCACATTGCCTTTGGTAGTACATTTGTGGTCCCTGCCTTGCTCTTTTCCTGTCTGGGCACTGGAAGTCAGCAGGCTCTGATTGGAAGGCAGCATGGGCTGCGAGCCACTTGACTTCCACATGTTTCTATAGTAGATGAGCTTGGGCCTAGGCTTGTCTTCCCAGTGAATGCCTCATGGACACATACATTACCTGCATTGCCTCCTGGAATCCCACTCAAACGATGGAAGAGGAATGTAAAAGGCACAAACCACAAGGACAAAGAGAACGAGAGGGGATGACAACAAACAAGAGATAGCTACTTCATTCTGGGAGCTGGAAAACTGATGAGTTCTCCAACTCGAATCTGATTTCTCTGACTCATCCAGAGATGAGTGAAACTTTCTTTAGGTAGACTGAACAAAGTGAAAAGATGACAAGGGCCACCAAAGAGGTATCAGTGAAGTTCCAATGGAAACAGATTAATGGCATCTAATACAGGAGAAGAGAAGGAAGAATCTACATCCTTCAGTAGAACCATCTGGAAATAACCTGGTATGAGCCTTGATGCTATGGAAAGGCACAAAATTGGAGGCTGGAGCTGTCCCTGAAGGTAGATATGTAGAACAGAATGAAAGTGAGAAATTGCAGCAATTCTACACGAGAAACAATCAGATCTCCAGGTGCCCTCACCTCCATGTCCTAGGAGCTCACTTTGCCAGAACAGTGATGGTTCACTCAGAAGTACTGAAACTGCAGGAGTCACCATAGAGACACAAGGCTGGGCTGGAGACAGAGAGATATCCCATCCTGAAATAAGGGAATGGAAACACATGGAACCACACCAAGATACTACCCTGCTATGAGGTCACTTTCTCTGCCCAACTCTCCAAACAGGGCATCCATCATTTCCAAATCTCTCCACATCCATTTCACCAAGAGAACATTTTATCAATGTAGAAACTGATGAGAGAGAGAGAGAGAGAGAGAGAGAGAGAGAGAGAGAGAGAGAGAGAGAGAGAGAAAAGAATTTGTGAATACTGACATTTGAAAGTTCACCCAAAGACCTCATAGTATAATAAAATCTATCAGGTAGTAAACACTATACATGTATTCAAAGGCAGTTGAGCCCCCTCACTCTTCAACACCAATGGGTATCCAGAGAGTACCACGTGTTTGTAGGAACCTCTAGTATGATGGAGAAGTCAAAATGGGTTGAGAAAAATAAGAACCCTCAAACCAGGTAGAAGATGTGTCTCTAAACTTTAGGAATTCCAGTATTCACAGAACTTACACAAGGACATTTCTCCAAGCTAGAAAATAATCATTTCTTTTAATAGAAAGAATTCTCTGGGGCTGGGAGTTTGGCATGGTAGAGTGCTTGCCTAGCAGGCACGAAGACCTGGGTTTGATTCCTCAGCACCATATATACATAGAAAAGAGCCAGAAACAGTGTTGAGGCTCAAGTGGTAGAGCTCCAGCCTTGAGAAAGCCCAAGGACAGTGTTCAGGCCCTGAGCTCAAGCCCAGGACTAGCAAAAAAAAAAAAAAAAAAATAGGAAGAATTTTCTATGTAACTAACATAATGTATTTTAAAAAGCCCTGTGTTAGAACATTTAGTAATAATAGGTACAAAAAGGATATCCTAAAACTGTCTCACAGAGAAAACCAATTAGAAAACTAGAAGCTGAAAGTACAAGAAGAAATGTCTTAAAAATTCTGAGTGAGCAGTGGACACCAGGGATTCTCATCTGCAATCTTGGTACACAAGGACCAGTGGCTCACACCTGTAATCCTAGCTGCTCAGGAGGCTAAGATTTGAAGATGGTGGTTTGAAAGCCAGCTCAGGCAGGAAATGCTGAACGACCCTCACCCACAATTAACCACCAAAACACCAGAAGTGGTGCTGTGATAGAGCCGCTAGCCTTGAGAATAGAAGCTCAAGGACAGTGCCCAGGTCCTGAGTTGAAGCTCCATGGCCAACGAAAGAAAATGGGAAAAAGAAAGCTGAAGAAGCAGGTCTGATGGAACACACTAGTAATTTCATTATGTGGCAGTGAGTTAGGAGGATCCCGAGTTTAAATGTAGACCAGTAAACAGTGAGACTGCTTCAAAGAAAAATAAATATCACGGGGCCGGGAACATAGTCTAGTAGTAGAGTACTTGCCTAGCATGCACAAAGCCCTGGGTTTGATTCCTTGGTACCACATACATAGAAAAAGCCAGAAGTGGTGCTGTAGCTCAAGTGGCAGAGTGCTATCCTTGAGCAAAATGTGCCCAAAGACAGTGACCAGGCCCTGAGTTCAACCCCAGGACTAGCAAATAAAATAAAAGAAAAGAAAAATCACAAAATATTAACAAAAAGTAAAGGAGGTTCTGAAATCTAACTCAATGGCGGAACATTTTCCTAGCATGTGTGAGGCACTGGGTTCCATCTCACATGAATCTCAATAAAAGTAGGAGTGTGTGTATGGCAGGGTAGTGGGGCAGGAGGAGAGACAAACTCCTGGGGGAGCCTGTACTATTGGGAGAGGTTGAGCTTAAAAGGAGGGTGAATTTGGGTGGCATGTTTAAGCTTGTTAATATTGTCTTCAAAACTGAGGGGAAGAAGGAAAAACAGAATGACAGAAGAGATGAAATTGATTGGAATGCATTGTATGTAATTGGGGACATGTCACAATGAGTGTTCCCCTTTGTGAAATTCATGTGCGCTAGGTAAAGAAATAAAAAGAAAGAACTCAGAATATAGAAGGACAAGGAAGAAGAAGAAGAAGAAGAAGAAGAAGAAGAAGAAGAAGAAGAAGAAGAAGAAGAAGAAGAAGAAGAAGAAGAAGAACGAGGAGGAGGAGGAGGAGAAGGAGGGGGGAGGAAGAAAAAAGAGAGGAAGAAGAAGAGGAGGAAATAAGGGCCATATTTACCCTTCTAATTGAAGGTTCTCTACATATAGAGAACCAAACACAGTGCATAAAACCATGCTTCTCAAGACATTAGGCCTGAGATAACAAAGACCAGTGAGCCTCACGAGA